>NC_069711.1:7401572-7766572 GCF_027358585.1 Pangasianodon hypophthalmus
ACATCACTGTAGAAAACCAGCTATATGAGAAGAACATCAAAGCTTTAGATGCACTTGCCTGATTCTGCTTAATGTTCTGTTTATTTTTTAACTCCACTCCAAAACACTTCTCTTCTCTTCTCTTCTCTACTTTTTACTTCTTTTTACTTTATGGTCATGGAATGAGTGTGATAGACTACTGTGATTGGTTAAATGCTGAGTTTGACCACTCTAGAAGCATCTACTTTTCTTTGAGAATCCAGGATGATTGACCTTTGACCTAATCGACATAAAATTTGTATTTTTTTTGGATTTGTATTGTATTTAAGGTTCTGAATTTTTTAAATCTGAAATTTTAGGGTTCTGTTTTTTTTTAAAAAAATCATCAAATCTTACCTCTAGCAATTTCAAAACAAATGCAACATCACTGATAAGAATGTAAATTTATTAAATACACCATAAAAAAAAAATCTGTGTAACAGTATATAATTCAAAATTATGAAATTCATATTCAAATACTTTTGTCAGCTTCCAAACTCCACAGTGTTGCCTGCACTATTAAATGACAACCACTAGCCAAATTGGATTATCAGGCGATCAATGGTCACATATAATATAACTTTACCATCCCAACAGACTGAAATGTCTGACACTCTGATCTGAAATCTCCAGTGCCTCTGAGGTGTACATTACATTGATTAGAGCCAGCACATGGGTGTGTAGGGCCCTGGGTAAGAACTTGAGAACTGGGCACCATCAGTATAATTTTAACCCTAGCTAGCAAAATCTGTTCTGACACAAAAACTTTCATATAATCAATGAAAATGTAAGAAATTGTTTTCTTAGTGTCTTCTATTTTATTAAAATTAGTATAAAAGTGATTACACATAAAACATTTAGCAATGAGTTTATACATATTAGAGCAAATTAGAGCAAACAACTGAAAAAATTAGTGTATATTGTAATGATTTTCCATCTGGTATCTGTTTATTTTATTTTATTTTAATATTTTTTATTATGTAGACTGAGTTGTCAGTTGATTAAATAATAGGTGTATCTATCAGCTTGCATTTTAATGTATGATACAGTACATGTGGATTATATCAACTGGCTTTATGCTTATAAATAAAATGCTTAGAGAGAAGAGGCAAGCTATATTTAACAAATCATTCATGTCTAGCTGATACAATATCACTACTGTAGACAATATAGTTACAGCTTTTCCTAAGACACCAAGCAAATTTGAGTGTTGCATTTAGATCTTATTATGAAATGAGGATTTGATTGTCAAACTGAAATGCTCTTAAAAGTGTAACTAATTGATAAACTTCAGCTAAACTTTGCAAGACAATAGTGAGCTAGAATGCAGCAAGGTAAATACTCAGTTAGCAAACAAATACACTTTTATCGTAGCCAACATTTTGATTAGCTCCATGAAATGCTTAACTTGCATGTAAAACTGCAAGCCCATCCATCATGTTGTCAGTTTCATGCATGATTGAAGTCTAAAATCCACAGAAATCTATTCAAATCACACACACACACACACACACACACACGCATCCCACTTCCTATATGCTGTTACCTTTATCTAAAATCATAATCTACGTTATGATTAATGTAATGGTACTAATGGAACAAACATTGGAAACCTGAATAAACACAAATTAGTGGTTTAGACACTACACTGTCCAACAGTTTCTTTGCATTTTTAAATAAATCTTGTTATAAATGCAGCAGTCTGAATATTAAATATCCTGACCTCGTCATGATTTTTAGTGACATCGGTGTCACTAAAATGTGTAGGCATCAGTTCTCTTTATAAAAATGAAGCGTGTTTTTGCTCTGTTTTGGACAGTAGTGCTTAGAGAACAAAGAAAGCTTGCTTGTAATTCACATTTCTACATTTATGTAAAATAAAATATATTTATGTAACTGCAGTCACGTATTTAATTAGCTAAGTGTTTAATTTAGCTAATATTGCTTTAACCAGGAAAATTAGCCTTAAGGGAAGTGGACATATTTGCCCTCCTAATTCATATTAAGGCTTCTGCATACAGTCTCTTCTTTTTTTTTTTTTTAATACCACCTTAGTGATGAGGCAATAGTGGGATATGATTTCATGTGAGGCAATTGAAAGGTTTTCTTAGTCGAATACAACCTCAGACCAACATTTTATTATTTTTTTTTTATTCTTCAGTTGTCTGGAAAACTTTAAAATCTAAAGATCCAAGCATAGTTCTAGCATTTTGAAGTCTGTTTAACCCCAAAAGTTAAAAGCGGGAAAATTGCATTTAAAGATTTTATTCCAATTCCACTGAAAGACATCACCTACCTCGAAATGTATAACCTAATCAGCTATGGAAAAACATTTACAAAGGGAAATGAGTTCTCACTGTTATTATACATCAGTCTCTGTCTCAGCACCAGAGGTAAAATTCACAACTCAACTTATCCATTTCACTGCAGCATTTAAACGCAAGTCTCATCGTTGTCTTTCCACTCAACTAATCTCTATTCACGCTTACATCATTGGGGCAATAATCGCTGATTAATTCCGTCAGTTCTGTTGATTAAATTTCTTGTTTATCAGGTCATTTAAATACTTTAAAAGGTTGTCCACTGTCATCCGTACAGACTGTGTAAGCGTTCGTCTCTGTTTATTTAATGCCGCAGTAGCATCCCAGACATTTTGACAGCTGGTATCTAATTACAACCTGAATTGCTTAGGCTTAGTTTCTCTGGCATAAAATGATACAAAACTTGATCGAATTGTAAGAAAAGCACACTTATCTAGGCAGGTTGTTGACATCTTCAGGCAGACTGATTGTGTTTCTTAAACAAGCTTTTTTAAACAAGATATTTTGCAGGCAGAAAGCCAAGGCAAGGTTAGAACTTAACTAAAATAATTTCCATGTAATTTTGGTAAAATATAGATATGTTTTCTTAAAGTTGAGAAGAAAAAAAGAAAAGAAAAGAAAAAAAAATCCAAAATTCGGTGACAATGTCATCCACTGGGTTTTCTCAGACTGCCACGGAATTATGTTATATGTTAAATAAATAGTTTCTCACATCATTTCTTAAATTGTGTGAACACAGTAACCTACGTGAAAAACTCTGCATATGGAAAACAAATACTGCTAATTTTAACTGTTTCAGTTTTACATATATTACATATAAGTTGCCCATGTATGTTGAATTGCATATATGTTCCATATAAACAAGTGTTTGGATTTTTTCTTTCAAATCATTGCAGATTTTACACCTCATTGTTGTTCAGTAATCAACCAAGGGTCGCTGAGTGATCCTGAGCTCGGGTTACTGTGTATATGGGGTTTCTCTGAACATCCTTTCCGTGTCTGTGTGGGTTTTCTCTGGGTTCTCCAATTACCCCCTCCATCCCAAAAACTTTCCAGTAGGTGGATTGGCAACTTTAAATTGCTCCTAGGTGTGAGAGAGCGTGTGAATATGTGTGCATGTTGCCCTGTGATGGTCTGGAATCCCATTCAGAGTGTGTTCTCTCCTCACACCTAGCTTTCCATCCTGACTCTGACCAGGATAAAGTGGTTACCGAATATGAATGAATGAATGAATGAATAACTCGCATAATAAGTCACATACAGTCCCCTCTGAAATGATTGGAATGCCAAGGCCAATTCTTTTGTTTTTTTTTCTATACACTGAAGACATTTGGATTTGAGAGGAAAAGATGAATATGAGACAATAGATCAGAATTTCAGCTTTCATTTCCATGCCATTTACATCGAAATATATTAAATAACTTAGAACATGGCACCTTTAATAGCAGACCACCCATTTTTTAAGTGAGCAAAAGTATAGGGACAGATAGTCTTAAAGTCAATGGAAGTAAATAACACTTAATATTTGGTTGCATATCCCTCGCTTGCTATAACTGCATGAAGCTGGCGACCCACTGATATCACCAAAGCGGTGTATTATTATTATTATTCTTTTGTGTTGCTTTTCCAGGCTTGTACTGCATCTTCATTCAGTTGTTGTTTGATTTGGGGGGTTTCTCCCTTCAGTCTCCTCTTCAGGAGGCGAACTGGGTTAATGCTCAATTGGGTTAAGGTCTAGTGATTGACTTGGTCAGTCTAAAACCTTCCACTATTTTCCCCTAATGAAGTCCTTTGTTGTGTTGCAGGTCCAGATGTCTTCACTGTATAAGAAAAATGAAAGAATTCCAATACTTTCAGAGAGCGGGCATGGTGGCTTAGTGGTTGTCACGCACCTCTGGGGTTGGGGGTTCGATCCCTGCCTTGCATGTTCTCCCTGTGCTTCGGGGGTTTTCTCCGGGTACACTTGTTTCCTTCCCCAGTCCAAAGACATGCGTTGTAAGCTGATTGGCATCTCTAAATTGTCTGGGGTGTGTGTGTGTGTGTGATTGTGGCCTGCGATGGGTAGGCACCCTGTCCGGGGTGTCCCCCCCCCGCCCTCACCTTGTGCCCCGAGTCCCTGGGAGATGCTCCAGGCTCCCCACAACCCCGTGTAGGATAAGCGGTACAGAGAATGGATGCATGGATGGACTCTCGGAGAGGACTGCATGCATTGCACCCGACAAAGTCCTAGTAATTTTTTCTTTGCTTTTTTTTTCTTTCTTTTTTTCATGCAGCTTATAAGCCTACGTTTCACTCATCTTCAGTAATCATCTGGTCAGGGGGTTTAGGTTCTAGGGTGAGGATGAGGCTGTGACCCGTGAGACCAAGGGTGATTTGGGGGACCAAAAATAGCACAAGAGAAAGAAACATTTGATGGAACATGAAGCTGTCAACAGCCATTACAACACAACAAGACGATATTAAGGACTATCTTTTTCACTACTGCTTCCCGACACGCTTATTCTCATGACACGCCCATTACCGGAGGTGCAGCTGGACCTAATGCAGCACTGAGCAAGAAACTCAGTTATAAAAGAAAGGCAGTGGTGCTCAGCTGCTCACTTTTCATTGCGATCATGATGGTGTATTACGGGTTAATGCTTTGTCTCTTTTTATTATGCACCTTTGGGCAGTCGTAGAAATACAGTATTGGGTTGTTTTTTTTTTTCTTTTTTTGTGCAGATTAGAATTTTTGACAGCTTTTATTTCCTCCAGAGACCATTAGGTAGGTTACTGACTTCCATATTGTGTGGTGCTCTTTTGCACAGCAGTGACAGTAACTGTCTTTCTTCCCTATACTGTTATTCTTTCTTCTTCATTTATCCTGTGCCTTCTCCTCTTCTCGTCATCTTGCACACTTTTAACCCCCTCTCACACGCGCGCGCGCAGAGAGAGAGAGAGAGAGAGAAAGAGAGAGAGAGAGTGTGTGAGAGAGAGAGAGAGAGAGAGAGAGAGAGAGGAGCACGCAGTTGGTGGACTCATTGCGGAGGACAGAGCACGAGACAGCATCGTCTCCGTGACACGGAATTAATTGCGTTTTTCGAGCTTTTACCAAGGTGCGTGCGTGTGCGTGTGCGCGCGCGTGTGCGTGTGTGTGTGTGCGCGCGTGCGCGTGTGTGTGCGTGTGTGCGCGTGCCTGCGTGCGTGCAGGCTTCATAGCTTGTATCCAAAAGCCTAATTTCCAGCTGAAAGCACGAGCTGAGAGGAATTATGTTCCAAAGCGCTCTCCAAGCGGGTTCCGTCCCATGCGTGCAGCGGAATACCAAGCACTAACGCATTCTCTGAAATTGATGAAGAGGAAAAAAAAAAAGCCCCACACGTTTTAGCTGGTACGTATTAAACTTGGTTTGCCTTGTTCATTCTTTAATATCGGGATAGCCTAATGCATGCATGCATGTATGCATGCACGCGCACCATCTGGTCAGTCATGCACTGCATGTAGGCTGCTTTATCAGCCATCCTTAATTCCATCACATCCGAGTAATCAGGACTGTCCTGTCAACAAACCTGATTAATATAGCTACTAATACACGCAATCCATGCCATACAGGAGCTGAAGTAGTGCTCAATCAGTTGGGATTTGTGTCATTCTGGACTGATGAATACCCTGTTAAAGTTCCTGTCCACCTTTAGTGCTAATCAGTGTGTTTCCAGCATCCTTTAGAAAAGTACAAGGAACGGTGTTTCTCATTCGCACAACATGGTCCGGGCTGAAGGAACACCTACACTGCTGGACACACATGGACACACATGTCAGCGTTCATTCAACACTGTAGCTTTCAATTCCGCCTCAAAAGAGTGAATTCAGTATTGAGATGTTACTTCAAAACTAAAGCCTTGTGTCTCATATGTTCTGATTTTATCTAGCTTATTTCTTGTAACGTTATACCATCGTCGTGAATGCATGAAAGCGTGAGTTAAACAATGCTGTGGGAGCAGGATGCTGATGCTGCGCGTAGGTTCAGTGTGGTCATCTGGGTGTTGAACTCCAGATACAGCCCATTGTGCACACGTGAGCACTCTCTCAGCTCAGGTCACTTAGATACACACAAACCAATAGGATATGAGTATTCTTGTCATCATTGAGTCTTTGGATCCTGTATGGATCTGACTGATCAGTTGGACTATCATACCTGGGCTGTAATGATCCCTCGGAGCACTTGCTAGGATCAGTGGAACTGATGGAGGAGAAAAAGAGAATAGCCTCAGGAGATATATGGAGAGACAGAGGAGGTAAAGAGGAAAGTGTGGAAGGGAGGAAGGAATCAAGAAAGCAATAAAAAAAAGGAAAGGGAAAAAAAACTTTATGCAACCTAGTTTAAAATGTAATTTTGGTCATATTTGGCAGTACTGGTATTATTAAATTATCTCACAAGACACTTTTTCTGAAATATTATTGATATCATTGGTATTTTTATGACGCCAACCAAACCCATTGTTTCATGCAGTAATGAAAAGCTGATGTGAAATGAATAAAAGCAAAATTTGCTAGAAATATTTCATTTTCATTTCCGCGTTTTTAGACATTAAATATCGATATCACTAAAGGCGTAGTTTTTGTAGGTTTACTACTATGTGGTGCTACTGTTTTTCTAGCAATCTAGCAAACATAAATATTGTGATATCTATCATTTATTGTGAAAATGCCATGTTGCACCTTTGTGTGATACCCCTCATATTACATACAACACGTTTTGTTTGCGGTTGAGTTACGGTTGCTGACCTGTGTGGTTTTTGACCCTTCTTGAAGATGGCCTTGACCCTTGGTTTGTTTGATCTGCTTTAAATCTTCACGCAGAGAAATCGATATTGCCGTCGCTCTCTTGATGTGTGTGAACTCACCTGACAGAGAGATAGAGGGAGGCAGAGAAACAAACAACCGAGAAAGTAAGAGAAATAGAGGAAGAAAGAGAGAAGGAGAGGGTTTCGAAAAAGGGAGGAGAAACAAGGTGAGTGAGATAGGGATATAGAAATTGAAGGAGGACAAAGAGGGAGAGAGAGAGGATCAAAAATTGGACGCGCTGCGAAAATGAGTGAAAAGAGACATCGGAGTGATAGAGAGATAAAGACAGATAGAGATAAACAGCATGGATAGATGGGGTTAAAATGTTGAGTTCTATACACATCTCATCTCCCATCATGCAATTTTCAGAAGGGACCGGTTTCCTCGTATTCATGTTTATTTATAGGTGCATCTGGAATGCTTGGCTTATCTCATTTTGTAGCTAACAAGCACAGCCAAATTAGAGGTGAGAACATTGGGGAAGAGCAGTATGCAGAATTCTGTTTAAACATGCCAGAACAGTGCTGAACTCTCATCTTCTGAGACTGTTAAAGCCTCGGTATCTCATCTCTGCTGCTATAGGAGGGTGAACATGAGAGCTATATGAGAGCTATATTTATACACTTAATAAAATGTTTGATTAAGGGATTTTATGATTTATTAATCTAGATTAATTAAGTAATCTAGATTAACAATTTCACTTTCTCTCAGCACTCATTTTACTCTGGTTGTTTCTTTGAGCCTTTTTTTTTTTTAATATATCTCAAATTTCTGTATATAGTGGGGACCAAAAGTCTGAGACCACACTGAAAATCTGGATTTTTTTAATTTAAAATTGGAAATAAACAGAAGGTTTTAGAATTTTGAAATATTTAAAACAAAGAAAGTAAATGTTCCATATCTTGAATATTTAGTTTCAAGATCCTGCACTGTTTCTTGGTCCGCTACTAAGAACTATTGATATTTCATATGAGACTAACAACTAAGGCCAAATCGTATACAGTTAATATGTATAATTCATTGATAAAATCAAGATACATCAAGTTATAGCTGAAATCATCCATCTATCTCTCCCTCTCTCTTTCTCTCTCTCTCTCTCTGTGTGTCTCTCTTTTGCTTTCTCTCTGTAATTCCCTTGGTGATGGCTGGAGCTTAAGGGACGAGGCCTGTTTGATGGACTGGGGGAAATAGGGCAGAGTGATGATGGGTTTGTGGAACGGCTCACTGGCCGCTGCCTCCCCTCTCCGTTAAGTGCACTTACTCCCCTGGCCCTGCCACTTATCCTCGGGATTCACCCTTACATTTTATCTGCACTAATAAAGGCCCCCTGGAATTTCGATCACTTTCCACTCTGCTGTTTTTTTCCCTGAGCCTTTGTTAGGTGCTATAAAAAAACATATAATCTGATAAGGGAATGTATTACATGAGGAATGCATTTTGCTTACATACTTCCTTTTATATAAAGCACTTGTCATAAACTACTTTTTTCAAGCTTTTTAGGGTGGAGTGTGAAGAGATAGTTTTACAACGGAGTGCATATTGATTGTCCATTTTATCTGAGGCTCTTGGCAAAGCCAATGCAATCTGTTGCGGCTTTAGACTTTTATCTCAGTTAAGGGTGTAAATAAATAGTCATTTATAATTTCACAAGCCAGCTGACCATCTGAAAGTCTTTTCCAATCTTTTGTACATTCTGAGTGTGTATCATGGCATTAACTGAGATTTGATGAAGGAAACGTTTCTTATTTTCATTAAGGCATATCTGCTCATATACTTGATCATTTGCAAATGTGTGCATGCGTTTTATTCTTTCCAATCCATGCGCCTTACACAAAAATAGTCAAATTTATGGGTCAGCGAGTCCAGCGGATTAACCTTTCAGGGGGTCCAAATTACTATTTTGCCTGCATTAAACAATTGAAAAATTTTACACTCCCATTACAACACAACATGAGACGATTAAGTAATACATTTTTCTCTACTGATTCCCGACACAGTTTTTCTCATGACACGCCCATTACCGGAGCGTGCAGCTATACTTAATGCAGTATTGAGAAAGAAACTCCATTAAATGAACTCCAGCGGTGCTCAGGTTTCCTTTTGGTAATGCTGTCATATTGTGGAATAATGTTGTATTTTGTGTGCTTGCATTGTGCACCATAACTGAGACTTGATTAAGGCCACATGATTCATACTTTCATTAAGGCATATCAATTGCAAAATGAATGAAAAGCCCGTGTGTGTTTGTGGGGGGGCTTGCAATGGAATGGCATCCCGTTCAGAATGTATTCCTGCCTCGCACTCGATGTTCGGAATAAGCTTCAGATCGACCGCGACCCAGACCAGGATAAAGCGCTTACTGAAAATGAAAGAATACAGGCGGTTCATTAACACTGTTTTACTAAAAGATTACAAAAAGTCCACATTCTCATTTCAGTGCTTGAGCTACACCGCCTTTGACTGATAGACTGGAATTGGTAATATTATAGTACTCTATGTTATCTTTTTTTCCTGTGATGTATGTGCTACATAGTTATGATTATGTTTTCTTATTCTCGCTTGATGTACCCTCCGGTCTGGAGATGCCATGGGCAACGCACAGCATGATAGACGAGCAATTACTTAAACGATTTCAGTGCTGCCTTGCTGCATCACAAAACAACATGGCTGACAAGAACACAAAAATCCATTCCGAGCACATTAATTCCACTACACACTGTGTAATGGGCTTTTCTTGTACAGTTCTAACCATTAAATACCAAGCAATTTATGTGCAGTTTTTTTTTTTGTTTTTTTTTTTAATTCATGTGCTGTATGAGCATTTACACAGACCAATCTGCACAAGTCATATATTTCAGCATATAGCATTAAATTGAAGTTGTAAACTGCACAATACGGATTAGATTCTTGTATAATTCATCTTTGCCTGAGGCCTGTAGGTTCGAGTGAGAGTTATAGATAGGCATTGTGTCTGTCCAGCAAGTAGTACTCATCCAGAAGCATCTGCTCAATTAACCAGAATCAAATGACAAGCATATTTTTTACATTTTTGTATGATATCCACACGACTTATTATGATTGTATATACCGTATTTATCTAGATAGGTCCAGTTGCATTTCCTGCATTGGCAAATGATTGTTTCATATTTTTTCTTCATTACATAAGTGTTCAGGGTTCATTGCATAGCACTAATACAGAGGTGAAGCCAGACCGCCTCATTATGTTTGGAAGTGCAATGTTGAGCCTATCATTCTGCTTCTCACAGTCCAATAATAGCACACTGTTCATATGAAGACATATGAGAGATTGGTTGTAATTACAGTGCATGACAGTCCACAGTTTGTGACTTTTTACTCATAAACATTCAGAATGGGACTCTCTAGTTTGCCTTCCTGACAGGTCATTATCAAGTCTATCCATGTTTAAAAATGCACTCTTGGAATTAGGGCTAAAACGTTCATCACAGTTAAGAAATATTTCTATTATTGAATTTTTAATTGACAAGGACCCCCTAAACTCTAGCAGGTAAATTACTTAACCCAAAGTGGCCCGCATTACTGCTGGAGAATCCTAACTAGAATAGATGGAGAAAAGATGGAAGAAAAAGTGTCATGGGTTGCCATTGTTCTGAAAAAAAAAAATGTATGAACCAATCAGGATGAGCAAACCTGTCTGCAGTTCAAACTGTCAGAACCTGCTATCCTTAACAAAATCACAGGGACTCACCATATGCTACTAAATTACTAATCTGTAAAGTTCATACCAACATCCCTGGCTATTTTAACAAGACTGTCTCAAATCGGAATGAATTCTTTCCGATTGCAGTTTCTGAATGAAAGGTTTATTTTTATCCTACAATGGACAATCTGTAGACAATTTCAGTCTATATGCATGTTTTATGTAATCAAATTACGGAATGTGGTTTATCATCAAAGTTGCAATAACAGTGGAACGTGTCCATAACAACAAGAAGAGTCCAGTTAGCTTGTTTTGCTTTTTGTTCTATAATGAGTTTTAAATTATTTGCTTCTCAGCAAAAACATCATCTAAGTCAGATTATTAAACAGACCTTGAGAGTGTGTTTGTGACCACAGTAAAATTCACATATGAAAAAAAACATTTCATATTCTCCCAAGATTGCAGAAAATGGATGCTCTAGTTGTTAAAAATAATACAAAATGCACATATTATCCACTTTTGTATTGCCAATATTAAAAGCCATTATTTTGGAATGACTGCATTTGGGAAGTGCATCCTTACTGAATGTCTGGCAGATGTTAAACGCTGAGCCAACTTTATTAAGGTCAGTTTGAATCCTGCGTCTGCCTCAAAATATTAGTTTGATGCGCGCCAGAACAGAGACACCCCTCTGATGCCCCCGATGCCCGTCCAAACTCACAATTCTTTTATACCGATCAGCCACAACATTAAAACCACCTGCCTCATATTGTGTAGGTCCCCCTTGTGCCGCAAAAACAGCTCTGACTCGTTGAGGCATGGGCTCCACAAGACCTCTGAAGGTGTGCTGTGGTATCTGGCATCAAGACATTAGCAGCAGATCCTTTAAGTCCTGTATGTTGCGAGGTGGGGCCTCCATGGATCGGACTTGTTTGTCCAGCACATCCCACAGATGCTCGATCAGATTGAGATCTGGGAAATTTGGAGGCCCCTTGAACTCTTTCTCATGTTCCTCAAACCATTCCTGAACAGTTACTGCAGTGTGGAAGGGAGCATTATCCTGCTGAAAGAGTCAACTGCCATTAGGGAATACCATTGCCATGAAGGGTGTACTTCATCTACAGCAATGCTTAGGTAAGTGTTAGGTGTCAAAGCAACATCCAACAGGAATGCCAGGACCCAAGGTTTCCCAGCAGAACATTGTCCAGAGCATCACACTGCCTCCGCTGGCTTGCCTTCTTCTCATAGTGCATCCTGGTGCCACCTCTTCCCCAGGTAAGCACCACACAGGCACCTGGGAGTCCACAAGAAAACGTGATTCATCAGACCAGACCACCTTCTTCCATTGCTCTATGGTCCAGTTCTGATGCTCACATGCCCATTGTAGGCGCTTTCGGTGGTGGACTGGGAACAAGGAACACCCCATAAGACCTGCCGTTTTGGAGATACTCTAATCCAGTCATCTAGTCATCACAATTTGGCCTTTGTCAAAGTTGCTCAGATCCTTACGTTTGCCCATTTTTCCTGCTTCCAACACATCAACTTCAAGAACTGACTGTTCACTTGCTATATCCCACCCCTTTGACCGGTGCCATTGTAACGAGATAATCAGTGTTATTCACTTCACCTGTCAGTATTTTTAAAGTTATGACTTATCAAAGTAAATATAGTCAAATCTGTAACATTAGATTTTCTAAAGATTTTCTTACAGGATCGTTTTATTGCACCAGGCGCAAATAATGACCCGAATGCATAGGCACAAGAAACACAACCGGATTTTGATAGCGAATGTAATTAGACACAAAAGTTTACTCTCCTATTATTCCTCTGTTTAAGAGAGTCATAAAATGATTACCCAACTCGTTGATTGCATCTAAATTTCTTTTGGATTGCCCTAAATTGGTTTTTTACTCCAATTGAGCTGCGTACATAAACTTTTTTTTTTTATTTGGATCGACCTGCTAGGTGGATCGTTGGATTATTAGGATGAATATAGATGTAGCTAGCAACAGCAATTGAAAGATTCTGCTAATTCTCTTGTCCCTTCTCTGTGGTGAAAGTAATCCAGTATGAGAGTAAATCCAGTGGAAAAATATGTCTCCAAACCATAAGACACCAGCCAAATCCTCCCAGAGACAATTACATCAGGAGCTCAAAAGGTCTGCAAAGTGTATGCCAACCTATCCACTGACAGCAGATCATGCCTGCTCTACATCTTTATTCATGAGGTTAGGAGGCACAGCTAGTTGAAGACAAGAGAGGCCTTTGTTTGAATCAGAGCCAAAGAACAGACTGTATGCACATGTAGTTATGAACCTAAGAGGTGACATTTTTAAACGCGATGGAACTATTCATCTCATGTCAAGTAAAGGTGTGCTTGTCTGAAAGCCTGGCTGGCATGAAAAGGTTTAATGTTTTCTCCAGATTGGAGCACTAGAACGTTGGTCATTACTGGCAAGCAGTGGCAATGTTTTCAACTCTAAAGAGCTTTCTGGTCCAGAAATGAGATTGTGTGTCCTTGCTAGTCAGTCTTTACGCTGTAAACTATCTGTCATGCATTCCTAAGATTCCAAAGGTATAATGTTTTTATTATATCAATTGCTGGTGCCATTATCGCTCCTCATCCAAAATCCAGTGATGCATCCTGATCTTTTCTTAAGCTGTAATCATTTTAGTGAGCCTAGAGAAGAATGTACAGTAGCACATAAGTGCAAAACACATTAACGAACCAAAAATGCAATCAGAAAACCCCGCAGAAAAAATACAACACAGCAACATGTTCAGAAACAAGTCACCATGAATATAAAATGGAAATGTCCTTGTTGAACATCACATGGTCGTTGCTGATCGGACACGGCATGGTATGACTATCACAGTGAAAAAGTCTGTTTTCTAGTTCGCCTAGCAAAAATGATTTATTACAAAGATATGTATGTTATTGTAGTGAAGATTAAGTCTGTCGTATGAATATCCTGTCTTTCCTTATTCAGGTTTTGAGTGTGTGCATACTCATATTAACAACCCAGTCTCACCGAAAAATCATTCCCATGCAACTTATTTGCATAACCCTTGAATATCAACATTCTGGCACAGGCATACAGTATCAAACTTTCAGTCGAATGCTCTGTATCAGACATTCAGTACCAACATATTTCAACCGAACTACTCACCACCACTATGAAGCCTCTCCTCTTTTTTTGCAAACACATATGGGCTTGCAAGTCATGTGGTAATGCGGCATGGTAACACAGGTGTGTTCAAAACGTGGATAGTTTTTACCCTGTAAATTCTTACCACATGACTTGCAAGCCCATTTGCATTTGCAGAGAAGAGGAGAAGTTTCAATAGCTTGGAAAGTCTAATCATGTGCCATGAAAAGCACAAAATATATGCAAGAAGTGGGCAATACACAATATGTAAAAAAAATAAATAAATAAATAAAAATAAAAAGTGGTCAAATGATTTATTACATATTGTTTTTATTGAAATAGCTGGGTAGTAGAGGTTAGCTTGGATAGAATACATCTCATACGTAGCATTTGAGTGAAAGTTTGATATGTTGCTTTGCGAAAATAAACTTGTGCCCAAATGTAAAGAAGGTGCTGCAGATAGTTTGCATGAGTTTTTTTTTCTTTCTGTGAGACCGAGTTGCATATTAATGATGTTAACAGCATATCTAATATAATTTCATATGAATGCCCTTGATAAAAATAAGCACAAATAAAAGCATCAATAGATTCTTTAGGCTCATATTTCTTTTTGTCTTTCAGCTCTCAGATTGGTTAATATTGGTGTTAATAATATAGTTATATAGTTAATATTGATGTGTTTTCTGATTTGTTTTTCAGTTTTGATGTTGTGTTTACTCATTTGCTATTGCGTTTTCGCTTTGTTGGTGTGTTTTGAACTTACAGGCCACCGAAATTCCAATGCTGAAGTTGCTTTAAACATGACGCTACCATACAACATTTGGCAATCTAGGGCATGGTGGCCATAATAATGTGTTTAGTATTGAGAGCTTTTTCAGAGCATCTTTAGCAGCTGTCTTCCGTAAGGCAGGATTTGAGATTCCGGCTCAATCTCAGGCTTGGCATGCTTCCAGTCTTTCAAAATGCCTAACATACTTCAGCAGGCTTCCTGGAAGCTCTCTGGGAAAAAAATAGAAAGGGTGAAAAGGGTACTATAATTAGCATATATTTATGTATATATCTCTGAGAGACAGTGGAAACGTCTCAGTATAGAGGCTGACAGTTCCTATATATAGGTGAGGGAAAATAGTTTTTGGGGCCAGTGAGTTATTAGAGCAATGAGACAAGCTTTATGTGTATTCTTTTTTTTTTTTTTTTTTTTTTTTTTTTCAGCTTAACAAGCTGCACATAGATTAAATAGGGATGAACTGTACAGGCTATGTTTTCAAAGAACCAAAGGTTAAATGCTTTCACTGGAACATTTTAAAGGACACTTATCAGTGGTTCAAAATAAAAATGCCATAATTACACTTATCACTTTCTGAGTTCACGCTTTTGAACCAGATTGGACACTCGCAAAACCTTTTTAAATATTTCAAGCTCTTATTCAGTGCAAAGAGAGGCTTGTTGATATTTTAGCACCATTTTTTTTGCTTAAACTGCTTAAACACATTTATCTCTAGATTGAAGGTGATCACTTCAACAAAAGTGTAATCATTAATGTGTCTGTAACCCAAAAAAAAAAAAAAAAGCCTGTCACATTTTGCCCAAAATGTCTCATTTTCATTATTTCTGTAATTACTTTTCCCACAGATTATACGTCTTGATTTAAGAGGAAAAACGATTCCATTCACAAGCAATTGGATGAGAGTCATATTTGCCCTTGGCAACTGAAGATGACGTTACTATGGAAATGGCTAGTGCTGCTATCAATCACTGGCTGCCTTGCAGGTAAAATGTCTCATGCATCATTTTATTCCAAACCTCCATTTCTTCTCGTTTTCCATTTTCTTTTGAGATTCAGTGTACACGTTGTGTCACGTAAGTCTCTTTACTGTAATTGTAGGAGAAAACTGAAATATAATCTAAACCTGTGGATTTAGGTTGTGTTTGAAGATACACTGAATGGGATTAAGATGTAGTAGTGCCATGACTCAATTTACCTCCACAGCGGAATATGGTTTCAGAAAATCTTCTCTGCAGGTATATGTGCCTTTTGCGTATGATAATGCTCTCAGGAGCGTTCTGAATGAAATGGGGTGGCTGACACCAGTTATCATGACTTTCCGTGTTTGTATGGAGTTTTACTGACTTATCTGAGAATTATGCCGGAAAGGTGTAGCACTGTTTTTCATCTAAGGAATCAGAAACTGTTTTGAAACTCACCCCAAAGCCACATACCCAAAACACATTCATGCTTGCTACCTAGGCTAGAGCAGTTAACGCTCGTGCAAGATGGAAAGCTTTCTGAATGATCCATTGTGTTTAAATAACAAAGCAAAATGCTTTATTTTAAGCGTTGCCCTTCAGACAGTTATTCTGAGGCCTTTTACATTCAGGCTTGCAGGTTTTCACTGGGTTTTGAGTCCTATCAATGGTTATGGGCTTGTCGGAGCTGATTATCTGGAGCCTTTGGATGGAACTGTGTCCATATCTCCCCAGAAAGCACTATCTCTGTACTACCCTCTGCTCTCCTGGGTCTCCCCGTGAATTTCATTTTCTCTCTTTTATTTATTTATTTATTTATTTTTTTTCGCAGCTGAGCTCAGTGCTTTAAAGCAAAGGTCAAATTTAATGTGAATTGAATTAAGCTTTTATGGTAACCAAGTGCAGAGCCCTTCAAACAATACCTGTTCACTTTAGTAGGGGGAAAAAAAAAAGAAGAAGAAAGTGTCAGAAAATTAAATCACTTCAGCCAGGTAGTGCAGAGGCAGACATGACTCACAGATGAGGCTTGACAAGTCTGATGAAAGAAGAGATTTCAGAAACAAAATCCCGTCAGCGCATGTCATACCTCTGAACTCTGCTGAAGATGATCTTTGCAGCGCTATTTGACATAAGCAACACATACAGACTTTAAATTTATAGCACACAGAAAAACTCTTAATTGAAGGAATTTCAACTTACTACTAGTTTTTTTTATTATTATTTCATTTGGAGCAATAATTTTAGCTGGGCAACATGGTACTGTAATGGAAGAATTTGTTTCGTCTCACAGCTCGGCATTTCCATCCTGACTTCAAGTTATTGTCTAGTTTTGCCTGCTTTTCGCTTTGTCTGCGTGAATTTCCTTCGAATTCCTCAGTTCGGTGGATTGGCTATGCTAAATTGCCCCTAGGTGTAAATGAGTGTGTAAATGAGTGTGTACATGGTATGGACTGAAGTCCCTTCCAGGATGTATTCCCATCTCCCACCCAGTGTCCCAACCCTGACCAGTATAAAGTATTTGCTAAAGATAATGAATAATTTTAGTTTACTTCTCCTTACACAAGTCCACTATTGAATTGAATTGTAAAGGTGTTCATTTATCTGTAATATATCACTTCACTCACACAGCCTGGAAAACATTCACTATAGTGACGCAGAAGTACTTTTTGATGACTCCCAATGTGTCTCTGAGTAGACGTAGATAAAGAGGCAGGAACGCAAATGTGTTTAAATAAAGGTATAAATTGATTTACAAAACAGGTCTTAATGTGGCCATGCATTCCTGGCCAAGGACACTGCAGGACTGAGACAAACACATGTGAAAAATAAATCAGTATGGATAAATCACTTTAGGGAAGGTCATTTGTCCAGTGACCCGTGTAGTTAATGCTTAATTAAAGAGCCATAATTTAGCTAATTAAATAGGCAAAGGTTTTGCAGGTTTTTTTAAATTGTTTGCTTCCAATTAGTTCAATACTCTTCTGACATATCTGGTATTACACAAAGCTGTTTCTTTAACAACAGCTCTTGCCCTTGTTATTTCATTGCTTTGCACAATGATTCTTCCCAAATTTTAGTAGAAGGTTAAGTCATTTCTTTTGAAAACTGAAACAATATACACTAAAGATTTTCTCTACAGTGAGAAGAACTAAGTATTCAGACACTTTTGTTTTTGTTATTTAATATGCTTCCAGTGCATGTAATTCAGATAATGTCTTTGGACTTTATATGCGTGAGTATGAATAAAAAGGTGTTTGTTCATAAGCATAAAAAATATGTTCAGAAAACAAAATTAATGGGGGAAAAAAATTACTTAGACACAAATGACCACAAATTACCAAAATTAGAACTTTGTTGCAAAGCTGTTGTTGGCAGTTACAACTTGGTGACATCTACAGTAAGAAGTAAATAGCTATTTGCAGCACTCTGGTTTAAATTTTGGCCCATTTCTCTTGGCAAATCATCTTCATTTCACCTAGGTTATGAGGGTCCCGCTGACGAACTCAAAATTTCAAAACCTTCCATAAATTTTCAATTTGATTCAAGTCAGAAGACGGGCTAGGCCATGTAAGGTCTTATTGAGTTATTTAGGCTCTATGATTTGGGCCGTTGTCATGGTGAAACGTCTATCTTCTCCTCAGATTCAGTTTATTCAATGAGATTAAATTCTCCTCTAATATGCCCCTCTACTTCGTTCAATTTATGTTTCCTTTTTTGACATGTAATGCCCCAATACCTTTTGCAGAAAAGCATCCCCATATTATGATGCTCCCAGCACCATACTTCACTATAGATATGGTGTTATTGGGAACATACACGCAAACCTTCTTTCTCCAAACATGACAAGCTGAATTATTAGAAGAGTTCTATTTTCGTTTCATCTGACCAGAGTATATTGTTCCAAAAGAGTTCTGGTTTGTCTAAATGCCTTTAGACACATATCTCTGTGCTTCTTTTTTTTAGCCGAGGAGGTTTGTGTGGGATATA
Source organism: Pangasianodon hypophthalmus (assembly GCF_027358585.1). Lineage (NCBI taxonomy): Eukaryota > Metazoa > Chordata > Actinopteri > Siluriformes > Pangasiidae > Pangasianodon > Pangasianodon hypophthalmus. Next base: position 7,420,296 of record NC_069711.1, read on the forward strand.
AGGACGGAAATGATTGTGCTACAGTTTATTATTATTGTTCTGTGTGTAACTGTTGTTGTTGTTGTTGTTGCTGCTTTCAGGTCATCCTGCAACTCTTTTCAAGTGACTGCTGTCGATTAGTTGCATGATTAGTTGTGTCTCCATGAACTTTCCACTTCAAACCAGTTGTACTGACAGAGATGTTTAAGCTCTTTGCTATGGCTCTGTAGCTTTTTCCTTTCGAGTGTCATTTAATGTTGTTCCTGAGAACTTTAAATAGCTTCCTCATGATTGCTACTTGTAGTGTGAAATCTTCCCAACCAGTGGCAGTGTCTGACGTGCCAACCAGTGGAAGTATCTTTTTCTCCCTGATAAATTTAGTATTCTAAACATATCTTTGCTTATACTTATGAATACATACTTATATGTTCATATGCACAAGTACAAAGTGAAAAGACATTATATGTCTAAATCTGACACATCTCTGTCAGTACAACTGGTTTGATAATATGCAAGTGGAAAGTTCATGGAGACACAACTAACACAACTGCTAAAAAAAAAAAAAAAGCAAAGAGATATGTGTCTAAAAGCATTTAGACAAATCAGAACTCTTTTGGAACAATATATGGATATGCAGTATGCACTGTAGGTATACTGAATCACAAAAACAAAGTGTCTGAGTACTATTTCCCCTCACTGTTTATAAGTGGAATAAAAAGTCTCTAATTCAGCTGGATTGAAACTATGCAGAACAGCCAGGGAGGTGTGCTGAATGGTATACATAAATTGCGTTATTGACAGATGCCTTTAAATACTGTATATACTGTACAGTATTCAAAATAACTGTTATTTCTGCCTTAGAGAATAGATAAATTAATGTACAGCACAATTACAGTACACGTACTATTTAACTATAAACATAAGTGTATGCGCAACAGTTTTGTTATACTGCACAAAAAAAAAATGAACAGGGTTGGCACTAAAGTACTGTAAAAAAATTACAGTAAACAATGTGAACATATTTACAGTAAAGTAATGTAACGTAATATCTTACATAGTATAAAATAACTCATAATCCAATACATGTGCACATTTGGCTGATGCTTTTAAGAAACAGGACACAATGCAGAATACAACTGAGGTGAAGGCTAAAAAAACAACTTTTAATTGAGGCAGGATACAACTGAGCCTAAGGTTAAAGACACAACCATGCTTGGCAATGCTGGGATTTGTACAGACAACCTTCTGCTCAAAGCCACTGAACCACCACAACCAGCTCAACTAACTTTCACTGATTCAGTGCAACCGTTTCATGCAAGTTAGTTCAGTGGTAGAAGTGGTTCAGTCAGTGTAAGCTATTTAAGCTAGTTGTGGTGGCTCAGTTGGTGAGGATTTGAGTTACAGATTAGAAGGTATGAGTTCAAACCTCAGCACTGCCATGGCTGGATCTGTGAGCAAGACTCTTCACCTCAGTTGTTTTCTGCACTGTATGTCATGTTTCTTTTAAAAGCATCAGCCAAATGAGCAAATGTCCTGGATTAAGTGTTATTTTATACTATGTTAGATATTACTGGACTTCACTGTAAATATGCTTACATTTGTTTATTGTAAATCTTTTTACAGTACTTTATTCTCAACTCCGTTGTCAGTAAGTTATTGTAACGTGTACAGTGCATTTTTTTACAGTGTGCATTCATAGAGAGATTTTATGGAGCATATTTTTAGAAATTTAAAATCTGATTCTAGCAACAACAAAAACAGAAAATGGGATGTTTCTTGGAATATTCTTGGTTAATTCATCCTTAACGTAGGCTCAGCCACAAACAGGCAGAACGTATTACATTACATATACTACAACCATACTACTCTGAGAATGCCCGATGTCTTCTAATCTTGTCTGATTATGTTTGTTTAGTAAACATGTCATGTGTCTCTAGTATCTCTCTGGTTTTCCATTAACTTCTTATCAGAAAACATTCCTAATACAGAGAAACCTCTGTATCACCACACATAAAATAATTTACAGTATACAATTCATATAAAATATTTCTATCTCAGCTGGATTGTATTAATAACATAGCATAAAACTTATATAAAAACTCTTTAAAATATTATGCAGTGTTTTTGAGGGTTTTTTCTTCTTCTCTTCTCGCCAGCTTATGCAGAAGATGCACTGTTTCATGGTCCGAGGTGGAGAACAGAGCCCAGTGACCTGATTCTCCCTATTCACTCCCCAAAGCAGGAGGCTGTCCTAGCATGCGAGGCCTCGGGCATCCCTCTTCCGCAGTACAGGTAATAGCTCTCTCTAGCACACTAGCAACCATTTTCACTGTGCAGTGTTTCTGTGCTGTCGCGCTGTTGGTATTGGCAAATCTGCAACACCTCCCTCAGGAGGATTGAATGGGAGACTAATAGTGCTGATTGCTATCGATTTTGGACAGGAAGAGGCAGTTTGTTTGTCTCAACAGAAATACAGTAACCCACTGTATGGACAAGTGCTTCTTCTGACAGTATCTTATCTCATGACCCAAATTTTGGGAGCTCTTCTATGCTGTACTGGATGTCAAGGTCATCAACATCAACCCTGTACACTAAATGGCTTAATCTCGGTACTACAGGTTGCTACTTATATACAGAAACAGCATTACATTGGTTGCTAGAGAAACATAAACACAGGTTGCTACTTAAACACAGAAACAACATTACAGCTAGAGACTTGTTATTTTCCTGGCGTGTGCAAACCTCAGCAGGAGCTTCAGATATTAACAAGCAGCAAGCTTGATTTATTATCCTTTCCCGGAGAGTAATACGCACTTACATTGCAGTAGGAATGGGGAAAAAATGCTTTGAAAATAGAATGGATGTAAATGACTAATTTGTGCTCAAGATTTCCAAGATACTGTCCCACTTAGTCTCTGGAGGGATATCTGGCCTGAAAATAGCAGCCGGGACTAGCTGCACGGCAGATTGTGTTTCCGAGCTTGGGTCAGCATCATGCAAATCCTCAAGTAAGTGCTTGGGGGATGGGGACAGGAGAGGGGCAATAACCTTGCGAGTGACATTTTGTTAAGTAGACGTATTTGCCTTTATTCACTGGAGAACACAATGCTAGGTCAACAGCAGGGGGTATCATTATATTCGTTGTGCGAGATGAGGAGTGTTAGAGGAGCTAATCAATTACGCTCCCAGCATCACACCAAACAAAGGGAAACAAGTGCAAAAGCTGTCTGCTGCTCTTCAAACAGACGGAATGACTTAGATTATGCACTTTAATTAGAAGGCTTTTGATTTATTCATGAACTTCTTGTAAACACGGCGACAGAATAGGATGCAGTCGCTTCTGCACATTCAGCAAAAGGAACAGACTTTTGCAGACTCAGGAACAAACCTGGCCATGTTGCGCCGTAGTCTGCAGTGTGAACGATGTTAGCTATACCGTGTACTAAAATTATAAGATTGTAAGGGATAGCAGGCACACGTGGAACATGCATGTTATCCGAAAAAATACATGCATGCATGCAGCTGTGACTTCATTACATGCATACACAAGTACATCACTTTTCCATGTCTGCTTAAAAAAATCTCTTTTGTGCCATGTAATAAAAACAAAAGCAGGATATTTTTGTTCGGGAAAAGTGAAATCTGTGTAGTTGTGTACACTTAGTCTCAGAGTGTTAAGAGTAGTGAAAGCTGGCATCACCGAGACAGAAAAGACATGCACCCACTAATTTCTGTTATCATAAGGATGAATTGCAATTGATGCAGAACTCATAAAGGTTTTTTAAAAAAATCATAAAAGTATGGTCAAACTGTAGTACCTATATACCATACTATATTGCTATTATGAAGTAACAAAACTGGAATGGGAAGAAATGAAAACAAAATGGAAAATAGAACAGCTTTATGAGCTCAGTCATTTACAGTACGTGTTTAATTGGGCGGTTGCTCTGTGTTAATCTTCTGCACATGTATATAATGGCATCCAGTGATCTATTGTAATTACTTAGGCCTAATATATTCCAAGCAATGTTCCCTCTATTTTTTTCTTGCTGAGCAAAACTCCTTCTACTGTGGTTGCTCTGCCCCTGCCTGGTTAGCATTAGCCAGCTAGCCTGGGAAGACGATTCTCAGCAGCACTGCTATGTTAATAAGTTTTATAGGGCGATTGTCAGAGGTTATGAACCGTTAACCTCCAGGACTCTGAGGTGTTTTTTGGATCCCTGAGATGTTTTGACATGCCTTGACATTTGTTCTTATTTCGGTTATGTGTAGCATGTTGTTCAGCATATTAATGTCTCATTATACTATATTCAGCACAAATTATGCTACAATAATATGTGAGCAACATGTATGTACATATTTGTATTTTTGAGAAAATCAAGTTTATACTTGGTTAGAAAAAAAAATAGTATGTATATATATATATATATATATATATATATATATATATATATATATATATATATATATATACATACTATTTTTTTAGTATTTTTTTTTATACTATTTTTTATGTCCTTAAAAAAAAAAAAAATTATATATATATATATATATATATATATATATATATAATTTTTTTTTTTTTTTTAAGGACATAAAACACATACTAACTATATTTTCAGAAGACTTTTGAGTACTGGATTATGTAGACCAGGGTCTTTGTTGCAACATGTTGTGAAAACCATCCTGTTCATTCATTCACAGAAAACAACACACTGATTCAAGTTTTGTGTGACACTTTTTGTTTTAGAAACACTGTATGCGAGAGCATCAATGGCCATGAATATTGATGTCTTTCACACCTGGGGAGATAATGATCCACCCCTAATGAGTCTATCGAGGTGGAATGCCACTGTGGAAACTAAAAGAAAGAATTTGAGGAGTCTAAAAGAATGTTTTTTGGTGTTCGTAGTTTATTTAAAATATAGTGCACAATATAATCAAAATATAAAAAATGATGGTCAAAGGGACATTTTGGCACATGGCTTGCTAAGCTCACAGCTAATGTAGCTAGCATTATATGTTGTTAGGACTGAATTTGGGTGGTAGCAGGACTGTCTCTGTTTTGGTGTGCATTCCTGTTTGGGCTTTCAAAAGAAAGAAAGAAAGAAAGAAAACCACAATGCTGTTATGAGAGTCAGGTGTACCTGTGGCTGGTCTGAACTGCACTGCAATCACATATATCAGTTACTCCAATTAACTAACACATGTTTTGTCACCATTCTGTACAGATTTTATGTTTTTCTGAGTGGGAGCATCATCAGAAGTATGTGACCTTGGGTATATTATACAGAGTAATTAATGTATGACATTTTTACATTTTTTTTTTTTTTTTTTTCTTGATGTTCTTGTATGTTTACAGCATTTATGAGTGGTGTTACAACTGACCCACAGACATTTATACAATGTTGTGCCATTTCGCTCGTACAGTACAGGGCTCCTTTCGGTTTCAGTGAAATTGTACTGCACTTGCTGACAATATGGATAAACTTGCTTGATAAAAGAAGCAAACTTGATAAAAGAAGCAAACATATTTATGATGTTAAAAAGTGATGATAAAAAGTCTGTAATTTAACTCAAAAAAGCAGGAAATGTTACATGTTACAATAATGTCGGCTCGTCCCTACTGTAAACGTTGAGAGCTTATGACACTTTAAGTCATGATTCATTTCAGAGTGGAGGGAAGGAGCGAAGGTGGAGGTAATTGAAGGGAATGTGTCAAGACATAGCTTACTTTGAAGTCAGCAAATATTTGAAGTACTTTAAATGATCTGTTTTGTTTAAACAAATGAGCCTTACACCTGCACTACCATCCCAGCTCTGACAATGACACTTCATTCAGCAAATATCCAGATGCTCAAATCTAACATCTGGAGTTCTTAGAAAGTCTTCCGCAATTAGGTGCTGATCGGTTTTTACAAGATCTGCTGTTCTGAATGCCAAGCATCATCCGTCTATGTTGGAACTGAACAGCATGCACCCAACAGGTGAAGTCATCATCAGTCTCGCTAATGTATAGCAGTATTGATGGAGCAGAGAGGGGAGCTAATGTTGAGTCAAGGACATCTCTGATCCAGCAGCAGCTAGGGAAAAAAAAGAAGAAGAAGAAGATTATGTGACTTTTCCTTTTAGAGTTGTTTTGAAGCCTCCTCCTATTCCAGTGAAGCTGGCATCAGCTCAGAGAATAACACGATGCCAGAAGGTTTTTTTTTTTTGTTTCTCCATCTCAGTTTTCTACAGAGCTGAGAACACAGAGTTGAGTCAGAGTGGAGCATTTTGGCATGACTCACAAATCTAGAAAGACTCCAGAAACTCAATAAACTTGGAAGTTAGAACTGGCTTTGAGACAAAATTGGGACTTATGAGGCTTTCATGTAGCACCTTCAGGCAAAATTGATTGCATGTTTTGTTCAGCATGTTGTAGACATAATTTGAAATGGATTTGATGTTGCCTGCAGCAGCTGTTCAATGCCAACATAACTGATTCTTAATTGATTGTGAGTTGAAAACTGTTCATTTGTTCCATTCATGAACAATGAATGGAAGTCTTACCAGCAGATGGTGTTAGATGGAGATTCTTGGGCTGTAAGGTGAATCCTGTGCTTTATGCAGCTTTGAAGGTCAGCCAGAGTTCATTGTGACTAAGCCAGGAATTGCAGAGTCCCGATTCTCACACACCCCCTGAGGCAAAGAGATTTAAAACAGGAGAGGCTTCATCACTGGGCTGCATGGGGCAATAAGCTAATAAAAGCACGAACATAATAGGAGATAAATAAAAGATAAAATAGAGAAGCAACAGAATGAAAGCTTGTTCTGTTTTATTCACCTCTTATGTTGACTCGAGAGGATTAACATTGCCTATTAATTAATGTTCAATTCCAGCTATATATTTAACCTTAGAACCAGAGAAATTGCACCTGGACCTTTTGTAACTAGGCAACTTGAAAGCAGGGTTGTGGATAAGTAAATCATTAGAGAGTGGGCTGATCACTCAGTTGTTTAAAATGCAGAAATAACACAAAAGAGTCAGAGGTGTGCTTGTGCCGGTGCTCATTAGCCCTGCTCTGTCGTTTTCTTTCCCTGCATTTCTTGCCTTCTGGTTTATATGTTTGTCTTTGCTTCCTGCCACCAAACATTTTAGTTGAAAGATAATTCTAGTTGTTTTGTACAACATGTCCTTATTATATGTGGGTTTTTTTTTGCTTTTTTTATTTATTATAACAGATTTTGGACTCAGAAAGAATGCTGTGACCAGAAAAGCTATGAATATAACAACAGTGATGATGAAGATGATGAGCAATGGACAGTATTTTTGATCCACCTATATGAAATACAACCTGCTATTTTGTCATTTGTATTTGGTGGCCATACAAAATCATGATATCCTATGTGTGCTTGTATTTTCATAAACTGATTCTCATGTGATACAAAAGTAGAGAAGACGGTCGCACCAGAGATGCTCTGTAGCTCAAAATTCTTTGCTAACCCCTTATTAAAGACTTATCAAGGGCAGCACCTTGGGAGCAGTTCATAAGCAGCCTCTGAATCATGGAGGAAATTGAAAGATAGCAATGTTGACTGACTCCAGCAGATAGCAAATACCTATCTTCCAGTCCTTTATTTTTTTACTCCATGTTTATTAAAAGATTTCATGTGCTTAAAAGATTTCAGATGATCAGATCAGTTCAGATGATCAGTTTTAGCTGCTGGGATCTAGTCATATTAAACTCTTTCCAGCAAACCGACATTGACTCTTTGACCAACACTGCCAACATTGACTCTTCATAATTTAGTAAATACCACCAGTGTGGTTTCTGAAAGATATCTAGCCTTAATGTTGGCTACCATTCACCAGGCCACTAACATTACCTTAATGAAGGTATCCCAGCGATCCTGTATCTCCCTTACAAAATATTGTTAAATGTTGTAAAAAGATAAATATTTGGGTGCAATTAGGTAGTTAATGAAGATATATTTGGGGTGTTTTGTGTTATTGTTTGATATATTTTTGCCTATCCTTGGTGGTGATTGTAGTATGATGATGATGATGATGATGGCGATGGTGATGATCTGCATTGATGTTTACAATGAATTACAATGAGAATCTCATAACTGTATTTCAAAATGACTTGGAAGACATTATATCAGCCAGCTCTTGGCACACTTCTAATTACCTGAGAATAACCCAGTGTCTCGTTGGCTCTATCCTCATTTTATGTAGCATGTAATTTGGCCCATTGGGGAATAGATTTGTCATTGTTTGGATAGGCACCTTTGTAAGCAATTACTTGTTTGCCAGTTTTGGACATACCAGGCACTCTATTGCCAAATCTGCATCATCTGTGCTCTTGGAGCTCCACAGATGCTGGTGAAATGAATCAGTGAATGCTTGAATGGGTAGAAGAATGAATAGATAAACAAAGCAATGATTGGTCATTTAAAAGGGTGATCGATTAATCATTGAAGCATTTCATGTGTGTGTGTCTGTTTGTGTGTTTTTAATTTTTGCTAGTTGAACAGTAATTCGAAAAAATCGACTAGTTTCATGGCATCGTTTCATGGCATCATTTTTAAGATAGCAAAAAAAAAAAAACACGCCATACCAAACTTCAGTTCTACAGGCTACAAATGACACTTTCTGCTTCAGTGCTTTTTTTTAGGCTATGCCGTTAATGATGAAAATAAGTAAATGTGCAATAAATGTGCAAAATAATAAATCTGTGTATTGTGTTACACTATTTAGGGATGTACCAGTTCTTCAAATGTACTCGTGTGGATGAGCTGCCGGCTCAGCTGAAAAATCACTGATTAACTTAGAGCGCAGCACGGAAACTCCTTATAGCTTAATGATGATAAAATCCTAGCTTAATGATGGATGGAGGATGTGATGTCTACAGTAGCGTCTGGGAGTTTTTAATGCCACGTTTAGCTCCAGCCTCACTAACATCAGAAAATGAGCCCTGATTGGCTTCTTTGAGCTGCCATGCACCGCTGATCTGACTCTAAACTAGCTGAGTGGGATCTTATGTGGTCTTTTGCACACCTCTCCACTTCATGCAAAGTGATATCAAAGTGTTAATGATCAAAGAGAATTTAAAAAAAATTCCCAGTGCTGTGCTGTGACTGCAGAACTGACTTCATATAGTCTGAAATATTTTCAGTCTAACAGTGAAAGTCTTTACTGTGTGTGTGTGTGTGTGTGTGAGTGTGCAAATTTCAGGAAAAAGGAAAACTGGATTATGAAAAATGCTATAACATACTGTACGTTCATTCACTGGTGAAATGAATGAACTAATCAATTGATAGATAAATGTTTAGCAATACAACAATGCCTGTAGACAATTTATTCTCCAATGGGCCAACTTATATGCTAGATAAAATGTGTGTGTATGTGTTTGTGTGTGGGGCGCACATACACACACTTTAGTGTGCACATTTTCCTGGTAAAGCTTTTTCAGCCTGCAGAGAAGACGCAGCCATCCTATCAGCTCAGTCTGCTTCCTGTCCTCGTTGATTACTTTCAGTGAGCCTTCACTGAACCCTCACCAATCACACAAATAGAGAACTGCTGCTCTTAAGAGAAACAAGTTATTTTTTATTTATATAATAACAGGCAACAGACAGAATTATATGAAAGTCCACTAGTCATGGTTAAGTGTGCGCACGTCTAAGCCTGAGGCTGAGCAAGTTATTAGAAAACATTATTTTTATAAATGTAGAATAAAACATTTTTTTCTTTCTGTATAAGCATAACAACTTGTTTTTGCTATATCTGACCTACATGAGCACAATTATTCCCAGAGTAGAAGACATTTATAAAGACAAAGCTAATTCAGTGTGGCTTTGTCTCTATAAGGAGAATGAAAAACACATTCCACATTTGGGCATTCAGGGGCATGTCTTGCTATCATTTAAGGTGAATGCAACCTCTATCTAAAATGGTGACTAAAGAAGTTAGATTAAGCCGAAACATGCGCTGTGGAAAAATGAAATAATAAGATGAGAATCAGGACGAGAGACAGAGACAGCATTGCTTTTGTAGTCTGTCAGAGCTGTCTGGGGACAGTCATGACTGCTTTGTATAATAAAGGAGCTCTGCCTTCCTTGCTCATTAGATTTCTATAGCAAAAGAACAATATTGATTTTGCCTCCTTTCATTTTTTTTCTGCAATCAGCATGTCATACATTCTCAGCAGCCCTAGACTAAAACCCAGTCTTGTCATTTCTTGTTCTAAAGAAATGAGTTATTAGCACTTCGGATTCTTTTGAGCGAAGTACATTTGTTGTGGTTCAACATTATCTTTTGGTGTATCTGAGAATTTCGGTCCAGGATTTGAGAATTTCTCAATGGCCTTGACCCATGCATCGAAATCAGTTTATTATTTTCAACTATTATTGAGCTCTGTATAATTACTCAGTAGCTTCTGGACAAGCAGTGTTTAAAGGAATTTGTAATGCCAGATGGGAAGGCCCTCGTCAGTCAGTAGAGATTTTCTGACAGCATGGTGCTGCTATCTACAGAGGAAATACATCCACAGCTTCAATCAGGAATTCTGTTTTGTTATGCCCACAGCCTGATGCCTGTCAAAACCAATGTCAGTTTGTATCAAATTATTATTCTCCAGACACTGTACGATTTCCAATGTTTTATTTTCATCCATTTGATGTTTCTGTAGAAGTGTCTGGAGTTGGGACATTCCCAGTAATCTGAAATAAAGAGGTATGGAATCAATCAAATGCTGGATAATCACAACTACCTTCGTATTTGTCAGGTGAAGTGGTATGCCTTGATCCTTCAACACCAGCTTGCACCTTGTGTGTTGTTACCATATTTTCCATATTAGTATTAGTATTAAAATCTTTGTCTCAGCTATATGGACCAGGTTTCCACAGTACCTTATTAGCAAACCAGACTATTCTAGTATCTTAGGTCTTGTATAGTATTGTAGGTCGTGCGAGTGTAGTGTAGCGGAAAATCCATGCCCTAGGGTTTTTAGCCAAGAGAACTTGGGTCTATTGTGCAATGTTCCTTGCAAGTGTGGTTTTGTGTAGGTTTGTATGCTTTTTGACACAACATGTTCTTCCCCTCTGGAAAGTGTTCCTGATCCGGTGGACCATTCTTTGAGGTTTTTCCTTCCAGGATGAAAGGATTATTCACTCATCCTTCAGTGTATTCTAGTCCCAAATTGCAAGGCTAGGCTTTGCTATTGCAGCCTGAAAAACTTTCAGACAATAGCACACTATCACTATGTAAAAGAACAGATTTTGAATCATAATGCAGTAGATATTGGCATATACAGTATGTTTTGATTGGCAGATTTGCTTCGGTTTTAACTTCATGACCTACTTTTTTTCCTTGGCAGAAGTTGCAGCAGTTATTGGCTTTGCTTATATAGGCACACCTTTAATAATCACGTTGCGAGGCAGTCAGGAGAGTCCGAGATTTCATGCTTTAAGTTTCGACACGTAAGGAATAATTAATCGATGTAGTCAATGGTGAGGTGATGTGATGCAGCTTGTCATGTTACAGAGAAACCACAAAAGACCGAAGCCTCTGTCCTGAAGACTCACTGGAGTCTTTAAAGGAACAGATTTATCTCTAATTGTTACAAAGCACTGACACTGGAGACTCATTCCATAAATATTAAATAAACTTCTCCTTCCAGAAAAATTCAGCATATCAGTGATAATTGGTAGGATAATTGATATCAATTATAAGTTTTTTTTGTTAAATAACAGCCTGTTTTCTATTTGTTTATTATTATTAATTAACTATAATCTATTAAATCTTTTAATAGATTATAGTTAATTAATAATAATAAACAAATACACTCCATACACTACTGTCAAAGCCGTGCTGTTACAGAAAACTAATTAGTGTTGTGGTATAACAACATTTATAATATTGAAAACTTGCCAACTAGTGCAGGCATTTTTCAAATTCAAAAACAAATAAATATCTACTAACAAATATCTGTAATGTCAGTTGTTCAAATACATTTATTACTATAAGATAGATATATAAATAATTTGAATCTTTTAAATCAAGTTACTCAGGAAATACTATAAATTACTTAGTAGCTACGTGAAAATTAGGAAAGTTATGTCATTAATAACGTGAGGAATGTAAACCTGAATCACTGGAGGCCCTGTGCATGTTGTGTCATTTCAGTTTTAAAATTTGAAATGCAACACACCATCAAGATCTTATAGATAGATATACTGTTTGAATATTAGGCCTTTTATTGAAATGGGATCAACTAGGTTTGTCTTTAGCGTCCATTCCGTTTGTAAAACCATTGGTTCATTACATAAAATCGTCATTGGTATGCTTTCTTTACTACTTTTTTATGTTTCTGTAATATTTATTATAGAATGATAGAGAACAAACTCCTATGTTATGTACATGGGGTTTGATACATCCAAAGCTCTGGCAGCATAATGAAGGTGAACTGATCAGATCGATATGTGTGATTAATGCTCACGAGTGCAATTCTCCTGAGATATGAGAGCTGATTGTGTTTGCATTTCCGCAGATGGTCTCTGAATGGGACGCTCATTGATCTCGACGGTGACGAGAGGCGTCATGTGTCTGGAGGGAACCTGATTATCAACACGTTGGATCGAGACCAAGATGCAGGCGTTTACCAGTGCTCTGCCTCCAACGCCCGAGGAATCATCCTGAGTCACAGAGCCACCGTGCAGTTTGCATGTGAGTTCAGTGGATTTAATGCTGCAGATTCTAAGCTCTTGACTTAACTTAAGTTAAACAGGATTTGCATTACACTATTCCAGGGGATAATAGACATTTCCCTTTGTTCCTCAAAGAGCTCTTGCAAAACAATAGCATTTGCAAATACGTAATAAATGATAATTCACGTGCTTGGTGAAGAGGTAAGTCTTTAGTCTTAGCTTAAAGACAGCCAGTGACTCAGCAGTTCAGACAGCCACAGGAAGTTTATTCCAGCACCTGGGTGCCAGGACAGAGGAGAGTTTTGATGCATGTTTTCCTTCTATCTTGAGAGATGGTGGGTCCAGTCGAGCAGTGCTTGTGATTCAAAGGGAATATGATGCAGTGTGATAAGTGCTTTAATGTAGGTGAGCACTGATTTGTTTTTTTGTATGCAAGCATCAGTGATTTAAGTCTGATGCAAGAAGCCAGTGGAGAAAAAGCAGCAGTGGGCTGGTGTAGGAAGTTGAAAATGAGTCTTGCAGCTCCAGTCTGGATCAGTTACAAGGGTTGGAAATGCACGCATCTACCAAGAGTGAGATGCTGTATTCCATTCTTGAGGTGACAATGGACTGAATAAGTACCTGAGTGGCCCCTGTGAACATAAAAGGACGGATCCTCCATGTGTTGTAATGGAGAAACCTGTATGACTGAGTCAGGTTAGCAATGCCCCAGAATTACCCCAAGGCAAGAAGGATAGTTGGTCCGGAATTATCCTAAGGATAAAATAAGTTTTGATTTTAAGTTATAAGTTCTGAAGGTCAAACCTTTGTCTCAATATTTTAAACTCACAAAAATGTCAGAAAGAACCTTATAAATCCATCTTTTTGATTTATAAAATTTAATGGCAAATTGCAGTATCTGTCAGTATTTGTTATTCTTCACCATTAGAAGTGAAGACGTCCATTCTTGTTTACTAAATCGATCATACCACTTAAACACATACAATAGTTTGATTCAGTTATAATTACACAGTACAGTATATGGCAGCCCAATTTCTTTAAAGAAAGACATTTCAGTTTCATCCAAGTATATTCCAAACAATTAAAATGTTACGTTACTTTGATTCCCCAGATTCATGAATTGTAAATATCAGCTCAGTAATTTTTTTCTTTTTCTAAAGGTTTTTAGAAGGTTTTTCTTATATTTTCATTCATTTATAAGCATTCGGATTTTGTCGTTGGATTTTCACCTAGTATTTGAGTGCATTCATTTAAGCACCTGCATTCTGATCAGATATTGTTTCTTCCATACAATGTGCAAGTAAGATAGTTAGCTAAGTAAAGTGTGGGAAGTGAGCCAGCTATCAAAAGAGCATGAATTAGATGGACAGAGATAATTCTGTGGTAAGAGACGACATTAACTCATTAAATGTTGTACAGATCCCCCTCTCACCAGAATAGGCTAAACTAGACTACCTCCACAGGAGGTCTGGCTGATCCAATTAAAATCCAATCACAACCCCTACTGTGTGGGTTTAAATTTACTTTAATGAGGTTAAATGCTATCCGATCGTGATTGGATCACCGAAAATGCATGTTAATGCATTTTGATGTAAATGAAGCATTTTAACCTGCTCTATGTGTTTGTGGATATGTGCTTATCTGCATTTATTTGAACAAGGAGCTTTTGTGGCTACCCCTTGCTCATCTCTCGAGGCTGTTCAGATTTGTAAGGCAGCAAATGAGATTTCCCAGCTGAACAAAGTGAAATCGAACTGGATGTCAGATGCAACCAGCTTACAGTAGCAGAGAAGTGTTTGATTGGATTCAGACTCTATTGCTGATTCCCATTAGTCATGGAGTTTCCAGCTTTAAGCGAATCTTCAAACACTATACTATAGACTCATGCTGCTGTGCACCGAGGATGGTGTTTCCTAAACTGTAGGCATGCCAGAATGTAGATGGATATGCAAAAGTAATGACTATATTCAGTACAGTGAACATTCAATATTCAAGGTTGTGCGCTATTTCTATGTCGCTATTTAAATTTAAGCAAATTTATGATATTGAGCATGTTAACTCCCGTTATTGTTAAAGGAATTGTCAGATTTTCCTTGAGTCTTATGTGCGCTGTCACTGAAGCAAATTAAAGAAATTCTAAGATTCTACTTTTTAATCAAGTTATTGCTGATAATATAATTTGCTCTAAAATTCAAATTGCAAAAAAAAATCAAAACATAAAAAGTGTTTTCAGAACTGTGTATCATTGCTGTAACTCGCTCACTTACTTACTCCCCCATCTTTATAAAGCTATAGATTCTCCACAACAGTGTGTATCACTGTAAGAAAGGAAGTAGGGATGAACTGCAGATATGATTGACAACTTAGAAATCATTACAAAGAATTAAAAATAAAGCCAAAATGTATCTGATTTTCTCTAGTGGCTGTATACAGGTCAGGTTTGACAAGTTTTTCAGCAATTATTTGCTGTTAGTCCTAAGAGTTCTTGTAACATTAAAATTTCCTCAATTATTTTTTCATTATTTTATATGAGACATTTATGATAAATTCATTTTATAGAAGTTATTTGATCTTTTTTCAGATTATGGTTGATGAAGAGTATGACCCTAACAAAAGGTCATGAATCATGGCTACATAGGCATGTTTCTGTTATATTTAATAGTATATACCATCCTCAAAGCTAATATAAAGTTGTATGGTTAAAAGTTGAACTTATATCCACAGGCTAAGCTTAATCTTATGGGCATGCTCCCCCGTCTCCAGATTCAGCCGTTATTATGATTATTTTAAACATTTTGGATTAAACATTTGGATTAAAACATACTTAATAACATTCAGAAATGTTTTAACCTGTAACTTGCTTTGAACCATATATTTCAGTTTTTTATTCAAGCTAAATATTCACTTATCACTTTTATTAGAAACACCTTTTTATTAGGAATACCTGCACATTCTTGCAATTGTCTAATCAACAAATCACATGCCAATGCCAGCAGCACAATGCATAAAATCATGCAGATACAGCTCAAGAGCTTCAGTTAATGTTCCAACATCAGAATGGGGGAAAATGTGATCTCAGTGACACTGATGATGGTATTGTTGTTTGTGGCAGATGGGCTGGTTTGAGTATTTAAAAAACCTGCAGATCTCCTGGGATTTTCATGCACAGCAGTCTCTAGAATTTACACATAATGGTGCGAAAAAAAGAGAGCAGCAGTTCTGAGGGCGGAAACGCCTTCGCTGATGAAACAGGACAGATGAGATTGGTTAGATCTGACAGGAAGTCTACTGTAACTCAAATAACCACTCTTTGTGGTACAACCATTGTGAGCAGAAAAGCATCTCAGCACTCACAACATGTCAAACCTTGGAGGTGGCTGGTCAACAACCGCAGAAGATCACATCAGTTTCCACTCCTGTCTGCCAGGAATAGGAATATGATGTTATAGAGGGGACAGGTTCATCGAAACTGGACAGCTGAAGATTGGAAAAAGAGCAAGCGACGTTCCCCTTTCTGATGTTTGATGTGAACATTGACTGAAGCTCTTGACCTGTATCTGCATGATTTTATGCAGTGTGCTGCTGCCACATAATTGGCTGATTGGATAACTGTATGGATTTGCAGGTGTACAGACATTCTTAATTAAGTGGACATTAATTATATTATAATTGTATGGTGTCTGTCTTAAACAGTTGCATGGTACTGAATAGTTTTTCATCCAGGACTCTTCAAAAAGCCTAAGTGTAATTAAATTCAGTTACTACAGTATATGCACTATCAGCACAAAGATGCGTGAACCCATAACAACACACCGAGTTGTTTACACTGCCCCGTCTCCTGGCTCTACTGAACAGATCCTGAATTTTAATCTATTGCATATATACAAACAAGAAGGCATTTTTCAGTGAGTCCATCTTTTGACCTGGCAGTAACACAATGGGAATCAGTGCCGACATGCTTCCATATGAATTTACTGGCGTGAACCTACACCAGTGGTATCACAATTACACACCTTTTTACCAGGTCTGCAAATATCCAGTTCAGGTTCAGCATTCAATTTGACCTTCTTTAGGCATCCAAATCGTGATGCAACTTCATAACATAACTATTTTAGTAATCCTTCACCTGAGAATTAAAGAGATGAGAGTCAGCCTTCTCAGGGCTGTTTCCTGTTGAATAGTAAGGTTCCTCTGCCCTCTCTCTGCACATCGTGCTGCCTTGCTATTGATTAGTTCTCTGGCCAAAGAGAGCATTCCACACTCCCCTTAGGCTCCCACTATCCTCATGGGTAGTATAATGAATCTCACTTCTGGGGATTGGTTAAAAGGAGCTGCTTGACATTTATTTCCTTTATTGATCACTGGTTAGTTGAAGAGGGAGTGGCAACTATAATAGGGCACTATTTCTGCCAGATTCAATTACCTTCTGATAAAGGGAGTATATTCATAGTGATTTATTTAGTTTACGAATAAATCGTCAGTCATTCCAAGGTGCCTGATGTCTATTGTATTAAAAGTTTTGCTATAGCGCTTTAGCGATTTTGTGCTTAGCACGCAGTTTTGCTTGAGCTTCATTACTTCTTAGATGGCTAATAAGGTTGGCTAATGGCTCAAATCAAAATGTCGAATTTGCTGGTTTCAACTTCAACCTCGTAGATTTATATGAAATAAATACAAGCCTCAGAGAGCATCCCACAGCCCCAGCTTCCAGCTCCTGGGCTAAATTGTTTGACCTTCCTGTCTGGACTGATATTAATGTTCTTCATTACAAAGCACCTGGACATGTCCAGGCGCTATAGAGCTGCCTGGCTTCTTCTCAGATCTATGAGCCAAGCTATACAGATTCTAACCCAAGAGCTCGTTAATCATCCTTAGGGCCTCACTATCTCAGACTCTGAACCTTTCATACTGTTATTGTGAGCTGACCAAGTCCTTTTTCCACCTCCTCCTCCGTTGCAGTTCAGGACATCTCTTTCTTTCAGCAGGGCCTCTCATTAGGTGAAGCTCTATCCACCACCCCACTGAGTCCTGTTTTCTTCACCACCTCATCCCTTGTGCAGTTTGTCTTATCGGTCACACTGACTCATTTTTTGTTTGGCTTGCTGAGCTTGAGGCCCATCTGTTTGTTTGAATCCTTACAAGCTTCTCAGTCTTGTAACACATATGAGGTTTTTTTTTTTATCAGGCCAGGTGGGGAACAGCTGCCTGCAGTTTTTTTTTTCCTTGTGTTAATTTGATGTGCATGAATAGTGCAGAAACACATTGACACTGGGGATGATGTTTTTAATTTTAAAGAATAGGGCTTGTTTGATAATAATGCTGATGTGTCGCCACCAACGACAGCTGACCCTCGTGTTCTTGGCATCTGCTCTCTACAGCCGCACTCTGTTTTATCCATCTCTCATTCACATTCTCCCTCAGGAGCTAATCCTCCAGTCCATGTGGTGTGTTGACACTCTTGCTGTACGCCGAAATCCATTTCACATCATAAAAACAACAATCAGCCTCCGGATATATATTTATCAAATAAATGTTAACTTGACCACCTGGTCCAAACTGACCACTAGCATCATAGGCATCACTGTTGTTTAGTATAATATATAATATGTACGGAACAAAACACAGCGGGACATGCCGTCATGTGAAGCATCTGCCATGTTAATGAGTTATTACTACAGAAGTGATAACGTATAAGAACGTGGACATTATTATAAACAATAATTTTACATTTGAATTCTAGCCAACACTTGTCAGAGCTGCTGTTATAGAAAATTCATCAAAATTCAAACAGCAATGTGAACTATGGCTTACAGCATGCCACTTGATATAACAGCTTGCTCTGAAACCCGTTTGTGAGGAAACAGCAAAGGGCAGAATCATGACCTACTCTACAAATATCTGCAAATATCAACAGATATCTCAAGATCAGGGTTATTCATGGTATTTTTAGCATATGCAGTAGAAGTTTGAGTAGAGTAGCAACAAACACTGGCTGTACTGTACTGGATATACTGTACTGTACAATTATTTTTGATTCAAAACACAAAACATTACCTTACTATCTGTTTTATCTTATAAATAATGCTGTATGTAATATTATATCTATCTACTATTTCATAGATCTAGAGAGCTTCAAAACCCAGCCAAGAAGTGCTGTGAATGTGAGGGAAGGCCAAGGTGTCGTTCTGTTATGTGGAACCCCGATGCATTCTGGAGGTAAGGCTGATTATTGACTTATATTCACGCTTTTGCAAAATTGTAATTGCTTGGACATGTAGTATGTTCTATCATGTAGAACTCATATACAGAAAGATTATTATAGACAATAGATATGTTGACTGCTGTTTGGTAATGATGCAAGTGGATTGTTTCTTGGCAAGAAATATGTGAAGATTGGGGAAGTGAAAACTCTTGGATGTGTTTTGGGTGTTGTGGAAGTGACAAAATAATGGATAGAGATTGAAATCACAGCTCAAAACAAGACAAAAGAAAGCGAATAACCATTATTTTGCATCTTGATGTGTTAACTGCGCTTCATCATGGCTTAGGTCTGAGTCACAGCTGTTCTGTTTTACTTTACATGTTCAGCATCTTCTTGGCCAGCTGACGGAACTTGAAAACTGGGACTGTTATTCAGACATCAGTAATTAGAGAGGAGTTTTAATAGCCTAAATGGAAATGACAGATCAGCGGTGTGAAACATTCATTTCAATTTGAGATTGCGGCAATTATGGGAACAGATGAGACTTCAGAAATTAGAAGACATGGGACTTGTTTCATCGGACAGCAATTAGGATTTGTAGAGATAATTAGTCTGTGATTAATCATGTGCTTAGTTGGAGGACAGGAAATCCAGGATGTACCACTATATACTGATATGGAGTGGTCATGGTTTAACCATTTCAAAGCTAAGCTCACAGTAATATAATCATGTCAGTGAGGACAAAATAGTAATGCTTGGTGTCTTTGCAATGCATATTAGAGTGTGTGTGTGTGTGTGTGTGTATATATATATATGTATTTGGACTGGTAAGCTGTAGACCTCCTATAGATTTCTGCAAACCAATCTCTCACTCTCCTCACGTATCTATTCTCCATTTATTGCTTCATTTAAATCCCTTTCATTTCAATTACACTTAAATCTGTTGGTAAATGGAAATACACTTTCTGATTTAGAGCCTCAACCCAATCAGAAAGTAATATATTTCTCAGCAGATCGCATTCCCCGCTCCAAGCAAGCAATCGATAAGTTTGTCATGTATGAAATGCAATGGAGAATGTTTAGTAGGATACACTGCCACTAGTTACTTTACATTCTTAGCCTGAAGAATGGTATACATGTACGTTATAAACATTGAAATTGAGAAATCGAGAAAGAGAATTGCAAGGTATAGAAATACTGACAGTATTTTAAGCAATTAATTAATCTCTGGAAAGCCGTATAGACAGTTATTACATAAAAGAGATAGTAAGATACTTCATAGTGTTCAGAGTGTTCAGTTTTCAGAGCAAAATGGCATGTTGTAAATCAAAGTTCTGTGTCAATACTAAAAAATATTAAAATACTCCTAAGGCTCTATTTTAATGCTGATGCATTTGTGCATTGTTTATTTATTTATTTATTTATTTATTTATTGGTGGTCATTGATTCATGCACTATGTGGGTGGAATGGTGCAAATGAGGGTGTGACATTCTAAAATTGCTGATACAGTAGAATTTTTGAACCCATTTTGCTTCTAAAATGTGCGGGCACTACCACCTCTCGAGACCCCATTAGCGCAGACGCAGTGAAAAGACTGGAATTTCCAGACCTCAAGCTCACCATTAGTAGTACTGCTTCATTTCCTAAAACCCACTTTTGTCAATTTACTGTATATCACCCCACTCAAAATAAATAAGCTTCTTCACCAAAATACAACCTAAGAATTCAGACCAAATGCTAATGTGAAGTTCCTTTTACTCATATACAAGCTTTTACTTTTAACTAGTGTTTAAATCTACACCAGCTATGAGACACTTGCATGTAAGTGAAGCATAGAAATCCATCCAAAAACATCGTAAAGCCAAAAGCGCATCACTTTATTAAAATCACAAATTTATTTGCATTATAGTGAGCCATATCATATCAATTATAGTGAGCCTTATCAATGGCATTATCAGTCAGTTTTGCACTTCACGCAAGGTCAGATCGCCTCTGCTGCATTTTTGTCACATATTCACTTTCTCACTTGCATAACCCTTTTTTAATACTACTTATTTAGGCTTGCTCTCAAAACCTGATCTCAACATCATCGAAAGATCCACTAACTACATATACGCCTACATATATAAGGCTGTAAAAGTGTGAAATTGTTTCTTTACACTTTTAAAAATGGTGTGAAGCAGATCATCTAGATAAAGCTGTTGTGCACAGTGATTTAATTCCATTTTAATTATATGCAGTGAGTTAAAAAAACAAACAAACAAATTCATTTTCAACTCATTAAACAACATGTGGGCTTGTAATGTGACTAGACGTAATTAGTATATACTGTCTTATAAGCAGTTTAGTTGATTAAAAATGTTTTGGCAGTCAACATGCTTTGGAATTCATCTGTTACATATGTATACATATATACATATTTAAAATGCAACTGTAGACTGTGTAATATAGCATTAATTTTGCATTGTATAGACTTTATACCTGGAACCAATTCAAAGAGGCTAAATGTGCTCTGTGCTTGTGACCAGCATGCAAACTCTGTATCATAAGGTCTATATTCCTCATTAATCATCTGCGTATTTTCTCTTTAATCTTTCAATCTCTGTATTAGCATGATATCTATATTTTGAATTTTGGACTGTTGCCATTCAAAATTACAATTTGCATAATTGAATCTGAATCTCCATTTTTATCATAATCCTGCTAACTTATTGACATAAAATTTGGTGACAGAAAAAAACTAACGAAGTTTGTTCACTATTTAAGTCCTGTGAGTCAGTTGGTTATTGATGCCATTCAAAATTGATAAAAAATCTGTAAGCAAAATTATATTCGTATGTTATAACAAAAATGTCATTGAGCTGCACACTTGGTACTTTAAGAAAATGAGAATTTATTTGATTGGATATCACAGTATCAGGCTTAACCAGACATCTTTATAATATATTCACACAAAACCAAACCAAAAACTTGCATTTTTTTTCTTTTGACATGTGCACCGCTCTGCACTATGTTACCACCTGCACTGATGGTCACAAAAATATTCAGTGTGATGATCTTATGTTTTTGTACACTAAAAATAGAGCCCCTGGTGTCCATTCCAAACACGTCCGTTCCTGCATGCTTATGCATTTATTTAAATATGTTTGTCAGAAAGCTCTTCTCAAGTCTTTGTGATGTAAAGCACATTTCAGTGAAGATAATCACAGCCGTGGCATTTTTTTGCCCTCTCTTCACAAGCTCTCTTTTGACAGCTTAGTCACTCTGTCAGTAATCAGAATAAATTCCTTTTTAGGTCAAATTCTTGAGTAAACGACAAGCAAACCACACACGTTGATGCATGTCTGCCACCAGAAGAACTCGATTTCCAGCTTTTGGTTTTGATTTTCATTTTTCCTCTCCTTGCTTTTCCTGTGGATGACACAGACACACTAATAAACCATGACAGTTCTCTCTATCCTTTCCACCTCTGCCTTTTTCAGAGGATGGGAGTAGGTGAGTCAGCCAGGCGTGAACAAGGCCAAGCGAACCAAGGCCAGTGTCCTGAGAATGGCAGTGAGGCACTTTTAATCTAGTTTGTTTCGCTCCCTTTGTCCTGTCCCTTCTGAAGAGCTGGTCTGTTTACCGAGTCCTGCCTGCCTAAGGCGAAAGGGGAAGTGTGGGTATTGTGTGTGTGTCTCCAACACAAAGATAACAATGGCCTGTCTAAAGGTGTCAGTCGTTTAATATTCAGGTTCTGCTCCCTACGCTGCAATTATTACACAGTGTCCATCAAAAGTTTGGCGGCAACTTAGAGAGTTATTTGACTATTTTTTTAAACAACCTCAAACACACCTCAAAGCAAGAGATATTTGGAGAGAATGGAGAAATGCTGTCTATAATAGAATGGTCCCATCACCTGATCTGAACCCAGTCATGCTGCTCTGGTTGTAATAAAATGTCCAAGCAGCTCCAAGAAGCACCACAGAGCAGCTCTGAGAAATAGTAGAGTCTCAGACTTGTAACCCGAAGGTGAACCTGAAGGTTGTGGGTTCGAGTCTCAGGTCCGGCAGGGATTGTAGGTGGGGGGGAGTGAATGACCAGCGCTCTCTTCCATACTCAATACCATGACTGAGGTGAGACCCTTGAGCAAGGCACCGAACCCCCAACTGCTCCCCGGGCAAAAAAAAAAAAAAAGGCTGCCCACTGCTCCGTGTGTGTGTGTGCACTTGGATGGGTTAAATGCAGAGCACAGATTCCGAGTATGGGTCACCATATTTGGCTACACGTCACTTCACTACATTAATTGTTCTGCTCTATTAAAAACTCAACAGAACTATGTATACCCAAGCTTTTGAAAGCTGGTGCACCCTACATTTGTAAAAATATGGTGTCAATCTATTTCTTTTGTATGTATATTTAGTGTAGAAATCAATTTTTTTGTTCTTCCAAAAGTCACCTGGACCTGAACAGACTAGCAGGTTAAGGGGTTAAGACCTAATGGTTTACGTTTGTCTCTTTTTTTCAGATCTTACTTTTGCTTGGGTCTTCAATGAGTACCCGAACTTTGTCCAGCAAGACAGCAGGCTCTTTGTGTCCCAGGAGACCGGAAACCTGTATATTGCAAAGGTGGAACCATCCGATGTGGGCAACTACACATGTGTAGTCAACAACAGCATCACCAAGGATAAAGTGCTCAGTTCACCCACTCCTCTGGTGCTGAGAAACGACGGTAAGATCTGTCTACATACCAGACGATCCTTGATGGCTGGCTTTGAATGGGATACAATCTGAGATTTAAAGGAAGATGCCTTTTCAAGAAAGGTCATTTTTTTAAAGGTTGCTTGAAAGATGCTTTTTTTTCCTAAATGCCAGGCCTTTGAAGGCTGAACTGTTGCCTTTTAAGGAAGCTAACATGTAGCCCTGAAAATGACACGCAGAGGCCACATTTTCATTGGAGATGGTTGCTAGTTTACTGAGTGAATGCTCTAAATCTTTTATAGACCTTGTGGCTGTTTTTATGTTTTATTTTTCCCTGCACTCACTATGCTGGCACTTTCTTTGTGATTGCCCTCTTGTTGTTATTTTGCCTGTATACAGGAATATAAAGAGCATATGCCATAAATCATTGATGAACGACACAGTACGTATGTGTTTTTGTGTTGTTTGCCCATCACAGGTGCAATGGGAGAATACGAGCCCAAAATAGAAGTTCATTTCCCCGACACTGTGCCTGCTGCGAAAGGATCGTCTGTGAAACTAGAGTGCTTCGCCCTGGGGAAGTGAGTTGTGTGTGTGTTTTATCTACCAGTAATGTTAATCTGGAATTCACATCCATGTGGATAACATATACTTTTATTCCTTTTTAATACACTGCTGCAGGAGCTTTGAAATTCAAGATCATTCCTTTAGGTCCTTTCCTAATGCGATTAGCCATCTGTGATGAGGATTTTTTTAAAATTTTTATTTCTTGCCTTTTTTTTTTACAGGAGGCTTCTCATGTTAATGGCTGCTTTTCACAGAGCACTAACCCAAAAGATTTACCTCTTAAATAGCGCAGAAAATGAGCCGGATGCGTCTTCTTGGAAGCTGTGAAAAAAAGGGGCTCATTTAGTGTGATAAAAAGCCCATTTTCAAAGAAGAGAGGATTACAGTCTTTGAGAGAACAAACAGCAATATCGCAACAGTCGCAAGTGTTAAACGGATAGGTTCAAACCAGAATCTCCAAAAGCATCCACAATCTTCAGAGAAAACAATGAGGAACTTAGACATGTGAACCAGTTGAGACACACCAGCAGGTTCCTGTAAACACTTGAGTTCTAGCCAAATTTGTTCTTTCTATCCCTCACAGCCCAGTTCCTAAAATCAGCTGGAGAAGAACCAGTGATGTGCCATTCCCAAGTAAAGTCAAACTGAGTAACTCCAATGCTGTTCTGGAGATTCCCAGATTCCAGCAGGAGGACACAGGCACATACGAGTGTGTGGCAGAGAACAGTCGAGGAAAGAATGCAGCAAGAGGCCGCCTCTCTTTTCATGGTACAGGAACTAAAGAATTGTTCTAACTTGCACTAAAGATTTTATTAGTAATAATACCTTTGCCATGTTCTGTGTTAGGAAAATCAGGACTATTCAAGCTGTAGGACAACAGTGGTGCTTTGTTTAATCCAGATAGCAAGCATTTCTCAACTTTGATGACATCTGGAGTAATTTGGTATTTTTTGGTCAAGGTTTTGTTAAGTCATAAGACAAAAAAAAGTAGGCGAAAACTTTTCTTTTGGCTTTTTCTCGCTTCCTCCCTGCTCATGCACAATGACATGTTATGACAAGCTTCCACTTTCATTATGATGCATAGGTCTGAATGTGATGAGTGTAACCCCCACAGTGTCATCTGGGTTATAACTTAGAGCAAGGTCATGTCATAACAAGTCTGTCAAATGACTCTTGATGTTGCATGACACATATGATGATGCAGTGGTAATGATGCTGTCATGCATTAGGACATCAAAGACATGTCCTTCTAAATCTTTAGACTTAGCGTTAGCAACAGACGAGAACTACGACCTACGGAAATACACAGTAAAAAGTGAATGCATCTTTGTCCAAACTTAATAACGTCTAATAACCTCTATTAGTCTAATTGTATACCTTGCACCAACTAATAGCCTCCATTATTCTAATTGTGTACCCTACACTAACAAAATGTGCAATTCTGACATGTATTTTGTCTACTCCTTCAAAAGTTGTGCTATGCTAATAGCAAGAAATCATGAGGGAATTTTGGAGCTTATTCAGGTTCTTCAAAATAGGAGATTATTTTTGAAATGCAATTATACCCCAGCATTAATTGAACTCACAGTCAGTACACAGGCACCGCAGGGTGTCTGCCAGGCACCCGGATAATAAGGCTGTGGAACGAGGTCAGAGGATTTATTTGTGTGCTGAAAGGACAGAGCATGCCTTTGGTCTGATAGAATTGTCATTCTGTCTGGAGAGAGGGGGCGTTTCATTTCAATAGCCCAATTCATAGCCATTATGCTTCTGTGAAATGAGCAGCCATTGTTGGATTTTTTATTTCGACTCCAGTCCCACACTGCTGGATAATATCCATTCGGAAGCAAAAACTCCGTAGCATTGTAGGGGGGGAGGAAAGAGACCACCTAGGGGAAGTCCTTGTTTTCTTATGAAGGGGCTTTTATGCAGATAATGTTTTTCTCACAGTAAGGCTTGGGCCTGCAGTAAAAAGTCATAGATTTGAAGAGTCCATTGAAAATTATGACAGAGGGAATAAAAGGCTTATAATTGTGACTGAATATTTGGAACTGAATTCATACGATTCACTGCAGGGTCAAAATTAATTAGCAGTCTCCAGTGTAAGAAAAAAAGCACAAACTCAGTATACAGTGTATATATTGCAATTGAATTTCCATCCCGTTTCCATGCAGAGACTCATTAGTTTTCACCAACTTGCATTTGTCTCTTTATAGCCAAACCTCATTGGTTGCAGACCATGACGGCCACAGCTTTGTCCATTGAGGAGAACTTATTTTGGGAATGCAAAGCCAATGGGAAGCCCAAACCCTCATACAGCTGGCTGAAGAATGGAGAAACACTTATGTCTGAGGTACAGTGGAAATGCTAGGGAAAGCAAAATGTGAGCTTAATTCTCAACCTTTTCAAGGTCAGCAGAAACAGCTGGTTGGATAATTGAGAAGATTCCATGGCCCAAGTAAAAAGACAAATGACAAATGACTGCTGTGAGAAAGCAATGAAACAAAATGAGATCAATGAACGAAGAGAAACAGAATGGGAAATAGCTATTAGGAGAATCTTATGTCTAGCAATCATTAACTTTATCTAGACTACTTCCCTAATAAATCATGCATTTATTTATATCAACTTCATTACTGCACACATCAATTCTTTCATTCATTCATGGATCCAAAGCCTATTCCAGGAAGGTGTACATACATTTACACACTCATTCACACCCAGGGGCAATTTAGAGTAGTCAATCCACATAGCAGCATGTTTTGGGAGGACAGAGGAAACAGAAGAACCCGGAGGAAACCCCTGCAGATATGGTGAGAACATGCAAAACTCTGCACAGGTGGTAACTCGAACTCAGGATTGAACTGGAGAACATGGAGCCGTGAGGGCTGCACTACCCACTGCCCCAACCACCCCACTGCCCTGCACACATGATTCTTTTTTTGAATTAATTTGGCTGTAGAGTTCAAAAGAAATATATATGATATACACCAATCAGCCATAACATTAAAACCACTGACAGGTGAAGTGAATGACATTGATTAGATCATTACAATGGCACCTGTTATGGCAGCAAGTGAACAGTAAGTTCTTGAAGTTGATGTGTTGGAAGCAGGAAAAATGGGCAAGTCTAAGCAAGGATCTAAGCAACTTTGACAAGAGCCAAATTAAGATGGCTAGAAGACTGGCTCAGAGCATCTCCAAATGGCAGGACTTGTTCTGTGTTCCCGGTATGCAGTGGTTAGTGCTTACCGAAAGTGGCCAAAGCAGGACAACCGGCGAACCTGCGACAGGACCATGGGTGCCCATGGCTCACTGATGCACATGACAAGCGAAGGCTAGCCCGTCTGGTCCGATCCCACAGAAGAGCTACTGTAGAGCAAATTTGCTGAAAAAGTTAAAGCTGGCTATGATAGAAAAGTGTCAGAACACAATGCATTGCATCTTGCTCCCTATGGGGCTGAGTAGCCGCAGACCGGTCACAGTGCCCATGCTGACCCCTGTCCACTGCAGAAAGCGCCTATAATGGGCACATGAGCATCAGAAATGGACCATGGAACAATGGAAGAAGGTGGCCTGTGAATGGTTGGGTGCATGTACATTTCTTACCTGGGGAAAAGATGACAAGAGGATGCACTATGAGAAGAAGGCAAGCCAGCAGAGGCAGTGTGATGCTCTGGGCAATGTTCTGCTGGGAAACCTTGGGTCCTGGCATTCATGTGGATGTTATTTTGACATGTACCACCTACCTAAACATTGTTGCAGACCAAGTACACCCCTTCATGGCTGCCCTATATGTATGAACACCCACTAGCCTATGCATTTACACTCTTTCCCATACTACTGTAAACAACCAACCATCTATAAGTAGAGCATGTTATATAAAATCCAGTCAGAATCCGGCGGCCCTCATGCACTATAAAATCTTTTTTCTTGTTGGTTTTTTTTGTTTGTATTTTTTCAATCCCATCCCATGAGATTTATCATGTTGTAAAGGAGGCAACAAAACAACACATTGAATGTGGTCTGTATTTGGACTGGGAATGACCTCTCTATTTATCCTCTCTCACTCTCTGCCTCTCTCTCTTTCATGCTTGTATTGTGCTGACCTCTGGTTTTAAGAATGCGTAATGGGCTTAAGGCTCAGCCATGCCATTAGCCTCTCCTGTAGCTCAATACTTTTTCGACCAATCCCTCTCACTTTTCTGACCGATCGCTCACAGTAAGATGAATTGCTTATAAGTGTACCACAGCTATTGTCAACACTGCTTTTCTGTCCTCCAAAGCTGAGGGTCAGCATTTTTTTGTCCCCCAGGCCCCCAGTCCACCTTAAATCCTACATGGCTCTATCCCCCTACTCACCCTTAGGCTACAGTACAAAGATCTATACAAAATTTGAGTGGAACTATAATTGGAGAGCATCTCTCTCTTTTTTTCTATATTCTCTAGTGATTGGTGATACTGCTGGTTTTCTTTTGAAGTCAACAGCAATTACTACCAAGGCTAGCATCCAGTATTGCTGCTACTACTACTTTTTTGGCAATAAAATGGAGAAATCTTTGTGCATTTTTGTGTATACGGTATTAATTTTTTTATGTGATGACCGATTCGTAAATATTAGCTCTAATCCAGACTGATACGTCAGTCCTGATGCAACAAGACATACTATTCTTCAGTTGTGTAGAGAAATAAATATGATAGCATGGCCCTTTTGACATACATGTACACTTTTGTGTGTGTATTTGTCTGCGTGTGTTCCCCACAGGGCCGGGTGCTCATAGAGAACGGCGCTCTCACCATCTCCTCACTGACCCTGTCCGATGGAGGGATGTATCAGTGTGTGGCAGAGAACAAGCACGGTATCATTTTTGCCAGCGCTGAACTGGTGGTGCTAGGTAATTTCACTCTGCTGAAAGAAATTAGCCTGAATCTCACTTTCCACTTTTTTACTTTTTTTTTTTTTTTCAATCTTGTGCCATGAACTACATTACAAACCATATTGAGTAACCATGTCACTGGTATTATTACCAATTATTATTATTACGGCCTGATGATTTAAGCTCACCTGGTCATGAACAAAATACAAAATACAACAATCTTATTTGGCTTTTCATTCAGTTATGCCTTAGAGGTCTGCCACAGCCAATATTTTAGTGATATCAATGTGACTTGCAAGATCCTCAGCAGTTTTCAAGGTTATATCTTCAGCTTCCACCTCCACAATTTTAAATATTGTTACCAGCCAGACTAACCTTGTAACTGGCTAACATGCTGATGGAAAAATCAAGAAAGAAATCAAAGTTTAACTTTCAGAATGTGTTTTTTTTTTTTTTTTTTTTTTACCAACCAACCTCACCACCCTCAGTCTCTCCAGTTTTATCTCCTGTTTCAGTGATCAAACCTCTCAATTTCACCTTAATCCGAATCATAGCATCATGCCACAAACTGACACTCTAGTCACCAGTGACACTATCCATCTGAGTGCTTCCTTTGCAACATCACTTTTTGCCTCATATTGATTTGGACTCTTTGACCAGCTTTGTGCTGTAGTTTTTTCTTTCTGGAGTTCGTGTGCGTAAATCATGAAATATCGATCAGTGCTTTTTCCTATGCAACTGAATCCTACATGGCATGTTATGATGACTGATACAAGACAGCTAGGTCATAGCTCAAGTACAAAAAAATGCAGAACAAGCTTCTGTAAGTCAATGGCTGCATTTATCTTAAATCTCTGAATTCCTATAAGGCAGGGAGCCTATTTTTGCCAGAGGCTACAGGGAATTAAGTTGCTGCAGTTCACCGTTTTTCTCCCAGAATGGTATTAAGCGTTTTCTGCTGGCCGAATTCTCTCTTTCTTGTGCAGCGTCACCACCCAGTTTTTCCGAGAGCCCCCTGAGGACCGTGCTGAAAGTTCGTGCTGGCAGTGAGGTGACTTTGGACTGCAGACCACAAGCTTCACCCAAAGCCATCAGCTTGTGGAAGAGAGGGAATGAGATGATCCAGAAAAATGAAAGGTAAACTAAAAAGGATAAAAGAGAGGCTTCCAAACGGCAGCAGAAACACGTCACCCTATAATCTAGAGATTGCCAGTTTGAATCCCAATAATTCCAGAGCCATCTATGGCCGGGAGTCAAGGGAGCATAATTGGCTGTGCTCTCTGGCTGGGAGAGATGGTATACTCACTCTCTCCTGTTAATCACAGTGGCACTAGCCGAGTGTGTGAGCTCATGTATATGGAAGAAGGCAGATAGCACTTACTTCCTTTCACTTTCTTATGCCGCGCTGTGATACATCATGAGCAACAGTTCGAAAAAGATGCGGTTGGCTCGCTTCACATGTCTCAGAGGAAGAGATTTTTGCTTTATTTTTTTGGCCATTTGTTTCACAATGTCTGGTACATATGTATTACTTCTATGTATATTTTCCACTAATAAACAGCTAATAAACAGAAGAAAAGGATGAGGAGGAATATGCGAATAGCTAATTACAGTACATATACAGTATGAAAGTGTATCTACTGGCCAACCATTGTCATCTCCTTCAGATTCACTGTCTTCCCCAATGGAACACTAAAGATTGCCAATGTGACTAAGCAAGACGGGGGCATTTACACATGCATTGCCAGAAACCAGTTTGGCAGTGCAAGTACGGCAGGCCGCCTGCTGATCACGGGTGAGTCGCTCCCAAATGTCATGCTTTTCACAATAGTTCCAGAGTTTTTAAGTTTATGATTTGAAGTATCAAAGAGTTTTTGTTGTTGACTTTGTTAATCTCCTGTTGACAGTTACTCATTATTCATTATTTATGCATGGGTGGTGTCCTTTCTTGCTTTTCAAGTGGCATGTTCAGAGGGATGTGAGGCTGCCTGTTTTCCATTATAATCCACTTAATGAGAAAGTCTGCTTGGTAGCAGTAAAAGTATGAAAGCTTGTGATAAGGGATGGCTTATATTACTGATATTTCAGATAATGAAAAGAAACAGCTTCCATCCACATGTGCCTACTACAGACTATGTAGTAATTCATATCCTGCTTATCAAATCTTGGCAGCATTATCTACCTTTGGCAATCTCCATGTTTCTCTGTTCTGTTCTTTTTTTTTTTTCTAATGAGTTTTACACAAATTTCCCATTACTCCAGGGCAAAACTAAAGAATTAAACTTTGGACACTATACACGTCTTGGCTGATTGACTATTAAGGGCATGGAATTTCATTTTTGGTTGAATTGTACGTATAGAGTCACAGCATACTCATATTCATATTGAGGCTCATTAATGTTAAATCTCTGACTGTTTCCTTCCTATATGCACCCTAATAGTACTATAATTGTGCTGTTAATGTCATCTTGATTGGTGTGCTTATTAACCTCTAATCTGCTATTTTCTCATTAAACTCCATGGTGGATCAAGTGTTTCCTTTCTTTTTTCTTCATTTCCTCCATTAAGTTGAATATGCAGTTAATTGGTGGTTTTGTTGTTAAACTAAAAAGTCACAACCAGTGTGTGTGTGTGTGTGTGTGTGTGTGTGTGTGTGTGTGTGTAAACTAACCCTTCTCATGAATATTTTGCTAGATTTAAGGCTCCAATTGCCACCCTTTGTTTCTCATTTTATTTTTATAATGCACCAGAAGCTGACCATCTTTAATTTACTGTAATTTAATTAGCATGACCTTCCCCTCAGAAGACTTCAACAGTCCAATGCATTCCAAACACTCGAGCCATCCCAGTCAATGCAATCTCCTGCATTAAACCCCACTACAGTCACCATAGAGTAGAACAATAACTCTTACCCTTTTTATAAGTATAGACCAGTTCAATCAATCAATTATCAAACTAACAAATGAATGAATGAATGAATGAATGATCTTCCCATGCTATACTGGAGAGTTAGATATGCAGTACATGTAAAGTAGCTTTCTGCTCCACTAATTTCAAATTGTTTACCTTTCTGGCTGAACTGATCTAATCATTAAATCCCTACACTGAAACACAAATAAAGATTGTTGAGTACATTAGCACCAAGGGGTTTCCTCATGCTTTTAATATTTAATTTAGTATTTCCTTTATTTCCATTGTTCATTAAGGAGGGTGTGTGTGGTAATTTGGGTGGTGCAGTGGGTAGCATTGCTGCCTCAAAGCTCCAAGGTCCCAGGGTCCCAAGTCAGGAACCAATGAGAGTAAAACTCCATATACTTTCATCTGTATTTATTATTTACAACATATGCTCTACATGTTCATTCTTACACTCTACACATTTTCTCATTTACTGTATTTTTTTTTTGTGGATTTAGCTTAACTTAGTCGGATCGACGTATTTGCTCAACATATTCACATTGGTTCCTGACTTTTCGGACACCCTGTAGTTTAGTGTTATATATAAAAGCACTAAAAACATAAAGTAAATCAGTTAAACATAGAGATAAAAGATTCATAGACAGTGCTTGAACTAGTTAAAATTACTGTATGCCTATTTGAAAATAACATGATATAACATATCATGATAGTGGTTGTATGAAGCTGATCAGATGGCTGTGTTGTACCGTGCAGAGCCGAGCAGGATCACACAAGGACCCAGCAGCATGGAGATTATGGTGGGCGAGAGCATCGTGCTGCCCTGCCAGGTAACTGTGGATCCAGCACTGGACGTGAGCTTCTCCTGGGCCTTTAATGGCCAGCTTATCGACTTCGAGCACGACTCAGAGCACTTTGAGAGAGTTGGCGGAGTGAGTAAACACCAACACTGCTTCTGGCAGATAGTACTGTGCTATTCTGCCCAGTATCATGAGAACTGGTTTGGCCAAATGTACTGCTTTGTTTGAAATTCCTGAAATATCATATTATATAATGTGCATGGAAATTAATTATTCTTAAACTTCTAAGTAGCTAGGTTTATCTTTGGTATTTATTGTAATACAGAGCTGTCTAATCTTATCCGCAAAGGGATGGTAGGGGTGGGTGCAGGTTTTCTTTCCAATCGTGCAGGAGCCACGCCTGATTAATCAGTAGATCTTGGCTTTCAGTCGGCTATCAGGTGTGGCTTCTGCTTGGTTGGAATGAAATCTTGCACACACACTGGCCCTTTCTGGATAAGATTGGATGTAATATTTTGACCAGTTATGCTAGCACAGGTAACCGTGAATAACAGTTCAGACCAATTAGTGTGATCTCATTTGTGTACTGTGTACTACCATCTACTAGCAATTATTCATTATTAGTATTAACTTTCAGGTTAGTGTTTGTGTTGGATTTAATGGCATTTAACATAACATAACATTTGGATATTACGACTGACAGCTTACTGTATAATATATTACATCGTTGGATGCAAGGTGCTCTCATTATTCCTGTCTTTCCAGTTGGTTTTACTTTACTTGTTCTGGGTCACTTAATTAATGACCTACATTGCCTATAAATTAACTAACATGATTGGGAGCAGTCGTTGTGTTACAATTTTCCAAAAAGGAAAGGGGCCATATCAATGCTTTTTTCCCACTTTCTCTTCTGATTTGAACTTCTAATTTTTGCCCCTCGAGGGAGCACATTCTTATCATCAGGCTTGCTGTAATTGAATTTGCATACCTATTTATGTAGCCTGAGTCCTGAAATAATTTCATAATGAGTTTGCTGGCATGAAACAAAGGCAACTATGCCTTGAATTTGCCCGATAAGACACAAGCCTTTTTATTTAACATGTTCTGTTTTTAACAAAGAACTTTTTTTTGTGCAAATTGTTTGAAAAGGCAAAAAACAGCATTGAATGGGATTGATTATGTGTCTAGTTACAAATTTCCTTTCCATTATGCCAGTAGAATGTAAAAAAAAAAAGAAATTATGTTAGGATTCTTATTCACATGATGAGATCATCTGATCAGTTCCAGATGTCAGCGACTTACTCTGACATTGCTTGTAATGAGATGCAGTTTTTGGGACTTGGCCTGCTTCGTGCTTTTTGAGATTACCACTTCTCATCTCAGCTGCTTTGGCTACATACATTACCCTAATTAAACAGTGCCTGCTCCCTGTCCGACAAGCAAAGCTGAAATTTTAACCTGTCACTCCTCATTGCCAGCTGCCTGGCATCCTCTGAAATGGAGGCATTTTAGTTTGGAGCTTGTCGCAGATGGGCAAACCTGTTAACGGCAGCACACACATGGCCCACGTGCATAACTGCATGGAGCTGATGTGTGTGCTGAGACGGGAGAACTCTCCAAAAGCAGAGGAAATTTTCTGTTACTTGTGTGTTGGTAACCCAGATTGCTCTTGAGTGAATCATCCCTCCATACACTTCTTCTTTTTTTTTTTTTTTTTTTTTGAGCTGAAAGCACCAAGCTGCATGTTGTAGGTACTTTAGGAAAAGAAACATATTGGTTTCTTTCTTCTTTTCAGCTTTTTTTTTTTGTTGTTGTTGTTGTTTGTTTGTTTGTTTGATAATTTCTTATTTGATCACTATGACCAGACATAGAAAGAAAGCTACCCATGTATTAAAATGCAAATCAGCTGTACATGGATGTTTTTACTGTCTTTTTTAAATTTCATTTAATTATTACTTTTGCACATGGCTGACCTCCTCAGAATTGCTGTTTTGTAGCTGATGTGGTCACAGAGCACAAAACAGCCACAGCCAGGCATTCAATACGGTCAAATTCAATTATTCAGTACTAGAGCACAGCAGAGTCGATTTAGATTTTTCTGCGTCGTGAAAGCTGCGGCCCTGTTTTATGTGTCATGCTGGTGTGACATCAATCTCTGATAAAAGATGGTTATAGATACCCGTGCAGCCTACCATTTTGCATGAGCTATTTATTCCCTATGGTGTTCATGTGGTTTATGGTTTATGGTTTGTTTGGAACGATGTGAGCCCTCGTTATGTGCGTCTTGTCGCCTTTTCCCCCCTGCTTATATAATTATGGAATAATTAGTGTCTTGCCAATTAGCCAGAGCATGTTTGTTTTAGTGGGCTCTCATGCATCTCACAGAGCTGGATAGGAAATATTACCTGAAGGCTGTAGTCACTGTGCGGTTTGTTCTGTCTCACAGAAACACCGACCATGTCCCAGATCTCTTCTGATTTATAGCAGTATAACTGTATAATGTATATTAAGTGAATATATTCATTCAAGATGCTAGCATTATAAACAAAAGTTACGACAAAGACATAATTCCCTTTACGTGCTCAGGGATTCTCCTAAGCAAAATATAACAGAGAGGCTGAAAGTGCATTCATGTATATTATTTAACCTTGTTACTTGCAGGCTAAAAAGACCTCTATAGAGGAGAGCCAGAACAGTTGTAACACACATAGTTTTGAGTTAAATGACCCAAGGATTATTTAAATTATAGAATTCATGCTTCACGCATAACAGCACGCATGTGTTTGATCCTTTTATCGTGTGCGAGTTTCCCCGTATCATGCTGTACATGTCACTGAAACCAAAAGTCTCATGTTAAAGGTCTAGTGGCACAATTGTAACAACGCACAAAAAAAATTGATGCTAACCCATTATGTATTTAATACTCGGTGTGATATGGCTTTGAGGG
Organism: Pangasianodon hypophthalmus; assembly: GCF_027358585.1. NCBI lineage: Eukaryota > Metazoa > Chordata > Actinopteri > Siluriformes > Pangasiidae > Pangasianodon > Pangasianodon hypophthalmus. The sequence continues at coordinate 7,455,955 of NC_069711.1, forward strand.
TGGCTTTGAAAATATTAAGTAATTAAAAAGAATCACTGCATGCCCATTATACACATTCTGAGAATCGCACGCAGAACAATCACACATTTAAACACGTTTTGTAATTGACTGATGTGCAGATCTCATAAAGGCATTATCCTTTTTATATTGTATATATATTTTATATTGTATAATTTATATCATTATATCATAATAACCATGATTACTATGGTATGGTATGATCTGCACTGATTGCGATTCGTTCTTAAGCAGGCGATTATTAGTGTTTATTATAATAATTAGAAAATAATTAGAAAAATAAGACTGACTCACTGACACCCACAATGTTCACAAATTGCTAGCAGATGCCAAAATGCTGCCTCATTTATTTATTTGTTGCCCTTATTCTGCTCTTCCTCATATTTGCCTGTTTGTGTCTGACCATGTCTCTGTCAAGGTGAATAACTGCCACATCAAAAAAAAGTTAGGCACTGATAATGAATACATATTTTACCCATAATGCTATGTGCTAGACAGCGGTTAATAATGCTCACTAAAAAAAACAACAATTTGAAGCAATGCCTTTGAAGAACTACCTTTGATTTGTTGTCTAATACATAAGGAACCATGCCAAGAAGTCAGAAGAACAGTGGGGTCTTGCTAAAGAGTGGGAGGGATTGATTTGTTTTTATTTTAACAATGGATTTCCATGCTTTCTGCTGTTCTGTTATGCTTTATTGAACACAGAAGTTTGCTGGGGACCTCATGATTCGAAATATTCAGCTTAACCATGCTGGGAAGTATGTCTGTATTATTGATACAGATGTGGAGAGCTTGTCTGTGGCTGCAGTCCTGATTGTGGAAGGTAATGAATCCAGCTGTTATATGTACAATATGCTTTATGAGTTGTTATTTCTAAAGCTAGCAAGCAAGTTACTAAAAGTTTATGTATCAAGATTTGGGAACTTGAAGGCAATATTCAGAGGACTACATGAAGCCTACATAAGCTATAACTGGCAACCAACGTAACTCTATATTTATAAAATACTTATTTCAACAGGTAACAGCTGTAATGCAGACTGGTTTTTATGTCACATTGGCATAACACTTGAGTCAATGGCTCTTAGTTTTACTTAGGTAGTGCTATGATATTCTCCAGGCTGATTTACATTAGAAAATTATGATACTTAATTTTGAAGGCCAGGACCTTTTCTATGTCACATGATGATGATGGTGTGACAAAGCAGACATCAATTCAAACTGACTTTATTTTAAGGACAGAGAATAATGTAACTCTTAATAGCCTTATACGTAGGTGTTCATAAAAATCTTTTTAACAGCAAAATAAAATGCTTTTTATTTAAGACCCAGAGAAAATATACAACCTCTATTGATGCAGTATAGTCTTAAAAAATCTTGACTTAACACTTTACTTGAACCCTCACAACAGTGAATTTGGCACACAACATAATGTAGCCATGATATACTAAATTGACATCATGCAATCGTAATATGTGCTTGTGATATAAGCTCTATTTTATCATGATTTTAATTTGCTATTTTGAGTTGAATTAATAAAAATAATGCCGTTAAATGTTGCTGTTAATTCAATGCGCTGTCCTGTAACGACACCGTGCCCAAAGTTTGAAGGATAAGCTGACCAAGCATTCATCTGCTATGCTTATAGCTCACTTTAACATAATTTATATTCATATTTATAATAACATCTGTCTTGAATAACATTTTTTTTGCATGTACATGCCCAAAACATAAATTTTGGCACATCTCCTGTGCACTCCAAAAAGTGATTAAGGACTTATTCGACTTTTAAATATTGATATAATGTCTATGTTACTACAATAAATTAAGTTCATAAATGTTTACATATTCCTGTTTAATGAGTTTAACATAAATTTGCCTTTATTTAATTATTTACTTTTTGTTGAACTTACATATTTTACTTAAGTGGAAATTCTGCCCTTAATTTAAATACATTGATCCATGAAATATTTTTTTTTCAGTGTGTATCTGTCTGAGTAGCAAATACGTCTGTAGGCGCGTCTGATGCATGAATACAAATGCTTAATTTTGGTATAATCTTTCTCTTCATGCATGTATCTCTAAATACGACTATTTGTCATTATTGTATCATGTGTCTGTAATCGTGTTAAGAGAGTTAAGTTAAAAGCTTGCTTTACTTTAGCTATAAAAAATGTTATTATTGTGTCATGCATCTGTCATAGTACATAAGTTAGGTAAAGGGGGGCTTTATACAAAGTGTTAGTCAGGTTAAAGGGGTTGCTTTCCTATTACGAATCTTTAAAAGCTTTAGAAATGAAAAATAAAATATACAAAGATAGATAATGAATAATAATTGTCAATGAATATTATTTATGAGTGATGAATACTCATAAATTGCAGTAGCTGTAACATGATAGTGTTGTATCCTGAATTTGACATAACAATACATTATAATTTTTACAATACATATTAGTTGTTTGGGATTTGGAACTTTCGTTACAGATAGCATCAAATGACATTCACAAATAATGTAAATGGGCAATTATAGCAAGAGAATTGCATATGCTATATGTATAGTATATGAATATTAAATGTGACATTGTTAGATCTTTAGACATAAACTGTCATTTCAAAAATATGCAGTAATTTGGAGTGACACGTTTATGGCAGATTCTTTTAGTTGTCATGTCATATACAATACGTGTTAATTAATGTTAATAGAAAAGATTAGCATGTGACATAACTGTCATTATATTAAATGATATGACACCTATTGTGACATAGTGGCAGTGGATACATAACACTGTTATATTACAGTTATTATTACAGTTTTATTACTGTGATATTACAGAACATGACATCATGCATGCCACATTTGATGATGTAAGGTTTGAGTTACCAAAATATCATGAACAAAATTATGATGCTTACTTTATGTAAGGGCCAAAAAAAAAAAACCACAGACTGTCATTATAGTGTAATGTAAATCTTCACTATCTAACAATATTATGTAGCAGGGTTTTTTTTATAGTTCAGGAAACACTGAAAAGCATCATGTTCTCATGACACACTTCCTTACATCAACAAAGAATTACGTCATATGACTCAGGTTTTATGTCAACATCAAATTTAAAAAAAGCTGCCTGATTCCTGTTTAAACAGCCCTTTATATACTGGATGTTCATGTAGGTTTATGTCAGTTGTCATGAAATGCTTATGTAGGTGTCATGTAGCCATATAAACCCCATGTTAAGCCTCTTAAAGTATCAGCTTTTATTATTCAGTTGCTCATTATAAAGCATTCTTTGCAGTGACTACCGTACATCATTTAGCAACTACAGTGAAACAAATAGAAAACGTATGTCATTATAAGAGTCGGAAATGTAACTGATGGGTCTTGGGAGTTGAAGGAGTGAAGTAAATAGTTACTGAACATACTGACAGTATTTCTGACACTTTGAATCTGTGCACCGTGTTATAATCAGCTGGTGAAGAAACCCAGCCATGCCATGCTGCACACTATAGAAAGTCTCTGTATAATAAGACAGTACTAAATGCATCAGTGGAGGTGTTTATATTGTGTACGTCTCCAACGCCATATTCTAGTGACTCATATCAGTGTGCCTTCTCACTACACATTATGGTAGTTGTCCCAGGTGTTTAAAAATGGAGCTGTTTGTCATAGAGGATGGCTTTAATTGTCTCATTTACACATCAGCTGAGTGGCATGACCCAGAATGCCTAGCACATGGGGAAAATAAAAGTATTTAAATGGCATAGAAAGAGGCAGTCTGAGGTGGAAATGGCCATTATCCGAGAGTATACATAGAAAAAAAGGCATTTCATACACAAGCCTCCCACACAAGCCCAAATTTACATTCGCAGGAATGTACATTCTTCCCGCATGCATTCTTTCCCCCAGTTGTTTGTACAGGCTCCAGGCTAGGATCAGCTTTGCTACCACATAACATTCAATTGATTGCAGCATTTATAGAAGCTGATCCAGCCTCCTCCTCACAGTCAGCTGTTGTGTTTGTCAGGTCCACCCGGTCCCCCAGACAGCGTGATGGTGGAGGAGATTACAGATAGCACAGCACAGCTCTCATGGAGCCCTGGAAGAGACAATGGCAGCCCCATCACTGGCTATGTCATCCAGGCCAGGACACCCTTCACCGTAGGCTGGCAGGCTGTGGACACAGGTACTACATATCCTCTCCATGAAAGGCATAGTGAGCTTCTGATATGAAGATAGGACCCAGGTGCAAAAAAAATGATTCCCTGAAATGAAAATTCTTGAAACCAAAATTCAGGGAACTCAAGTGGGTTCTAAAATTGCATTCAAAAGCATTAACATTTGATTGAGAAACAATAAGGTAACAAATACAAGTCACTTTATTATTAGCAAGTCCTTTCAAAAAGATACTGTATATACATTCACCAGCCACTTTATTACAAACATATGTACACCTGCTCACTCATGCAGTTATCCAATCATGTGGCAGCCCAATGCATAAAATCATCCAGATACTTAGTTGTTGGTGCCAGATGGGTTCTTTCAAATCTTTCTGAAACTGCTGATCTCCTGGGATTTTCATTTCTGGGATTTTCACATACAATGCTATGTCCAGTGTCACCCAGACGAGGATGGGTTCCCTTTTGAGTCTGGTTCCTCTCAAGGTTTCTTCCTCATTTCATCTCAGGAAATTTTTCCTTGCCACTGTCGCCTCTGGCTTGCTTGCTTTTTTTTTTTTTTTGGATAAATTTATAAATATGAAATTTATAATCCATAATTTAGATATTTCTATAAAGTTGCTTTGTGACAATATTCATTGTTAAAAGCACTATACAAATAAAATTGATTTGAATTGAATTGAAAACAAAAAACATCCAGTGAGAGGCAGTTCTGCTGGTAGAAACACTTTGTTGAAGTGAGAGGTCAGAGGAAAATGGTCACATAGAGGAAGGCTATGACTAACTCAAATAGCCAGTCTTTACAACCATGGTAAGCTGAAAAGTATCTCAGAACACACAGCATGTCGAGCATGAGGCAGGCGGCCGAAGACCACATCCGGTTCCACTCCTGTCAGCCAGGAACAGGAATCTGAGGCTACAGTGGGCAGAGGTTCATGCTGCCACACGATTGGCTGATTGGATAATTGTACAAGTGTACAAGTGTTCCTAATAAAGTGGCCAGTGAATCTTTGTGTTGTGTAGTTTCCACTATATAGGTCTTGAGCAAGACTGAGGAACTTTTTAGGCCATCCTTAACAAGCAAAAGCAAGTCTGTGCCTTGAACAAATTAGGTATGAGTCCAAGGTAATATAAAAAAAAATGTAAAAATCTTGCACTAATAAAATCCAAAATAGTAACTCTATCTTTTTAATAGTGTTTTTAAATGCTCGGCTAGTTTGGATTCTATTCAGGTATTGAAGTGTGAGTATTTTAACTTTTTTTTGTTAATGTTTTTGTCATTTTTACTCTTTTTGCTGAAAAGCACAAGTGTCATTTTATTGGCCAACATTTCAGTCATCCCTAATTAAACCAGGAATGCAGGTACTCCATGCAATTAAATCCATAATTACAAATCGCAAATTCTTAAAGCCAGTAAGCAATGCAAAACAGAATGTACAAGATGCAAGGAAGAAACATGCAATGCAATAATGGCTTGGTGATGAGGAAACTATAGTTGTGGGAAGTTGTTATGTAATCATTATTAAGTGCCTTCTATAATTCTGTACTCGCTCAGTTCCGGAGGTCATTAATGGCAACACATTGACTGCTACGGTGGTGGATCTGAACGCCTGGGTAGAGTACGAGTTCAGGGTGTTGGCCAGCAACAGTGTGGGAATGGGAGAACCGAGCCCTCCCTCTGGCAAAACCAGGACTGAAGATGCTAGTGAGTGTTCTGTACATGCATACGTTCACACATGAATATATTCAATACATATCATAAGGGGAAATCTGGGAAAGAGCTTATCTAGAAGACGTGAGATTTCTACAAAGCAATACAACAGGAAAATGAATAAATACTACATCTATCTATAAGGATTATTAGTGTAAAAGGCAGGAGATACAATACAAACCAAGTAAAGATTTTACCTGAGGAGTTGTTTCCATGATTGATCTTTTCCAATAGCGTCTGGACAACTGCCTTTAACACAAGCACTTGCCTTTAAGCCATAAAAAAATTCGAAGGATTGAAATGAGGACTGAAGAAGCAGATTGCATTTTTTCCTTGCTGTCTATTGCAATATAATATAACATAAAAGTAAGAGGCGAAATAAATAAATAAATAAATAAACAAATAGTAATCAGAAAAAGGAAAATGAGAAGATGACAAGTATTCAAGTTAACTAATTAATTAATTATCTAATGGTAGTATAGTATATTGCCAATGTACTGTTTCATGAATAGTGCTCATCATAATTATCGCATTAATCACTGCAAATTTGTCTTAAATTAACAACATGGCTTCCACCCTCATTATTTGGCAGCTTATAAAGGAACACTCGATCCAGCACAATCTGTAGGATGAACTATATTCTTAGTATAAGTTCTTGATGGGTTTTTAAGGGTTTATTGAATAAGCGTTCTTCCAAAAAGGAGTTCTGCTTGAAATTCTTTCTGAAACAATGTTTTAGGGTTCTACGTAAAGACAATTGAAAGATGTTTAAGGATTCTAACTTTTGTAAGAGTGCAGAAGTACAGTGGCAGAAAGCATGTAGCTTAGACAGAGATGAAAAGCACTTTATCTACTGCTGAGAGTAACAGAGAGAGAGTGTGGACAGGCCACCAAAAATATTTATTCAATTTTTTTATATAGTGAGCAGTTAATTTATATTGTTAATTGTGCACACACCTTAATGTGGCCACAAGATACTAAATCAAGGTCATGAAATTGTACTTCGTGCACAATGTAGGCAATTTTATCACCCTTTTTTTTATTGTTTTTTTTGAGTTGTGGAATTAATAAAATAATGCCAGTGTGCCCACAGTTTAAACAGCTCACGTTAAGCAAAAGTGTAGTTCATAATTTAATCCATATAAAATTTGGTCCTCAAAATGTTTCCAGTTAAGACGTTGTCTGGTTGTGTATATAATAATGCCACTGAATGGCATTCCATTGTTTTTTGCGTATATTTACATATTTCCAAATCATGGACTTCAGCATTACTTACTGAGGTTCCATCAAACTGTCAGACAGTGGTACTTAATACTGCTCCTAACTCAAGCCGATATTAGACGAGAGAAATGGTCCAAGGTCAGAATCCTGCATAACTGAGACACACCACTGTTTGTACCTCCTACACAATAGTCAGAGTAGCACTTAAGTCCATAGGTAAATCTGAGGTCTGAATACCAATGTTCACAAGTTTCAGTATTAACACCTAACTATGTGAGTGCAACTCTGAATATACAGCTTTTGGTGAATAAACTCATATCCAGCAGAGAAGGAGGAACCAGATATATGAGAAAGGACATGTCTGTATCAATTAATGTGATATTATACATCTAGAATTTTCATCTGTCCTCTTGCTATCTCAAAAGAAAGCATCGTTCACAATCTCTCTCATGTACTGAACCACTCTCCCTGTGTGCACACACACACACACACACACACACACACACACACACACACACACAGAGAGAGAGAGAGAGAGAGAGAGAGAGAGAGAAGCTGATGTGACAGTCAAACCCAGCATCTCATTTTCTCCAGATTTGCAAACATATAATGAGTGTCACTACCAGTCAGCCTTAATACACTTACAGATAACAGACTCACTTAGCGTGTTCCACTTTCCACTCCCACATTCCCAGAAGTAAATCTTTGTTCATGTAAAAGGAAAGATTTGACAATTCAATCTTGCTGCAATCATTCTGAGTGTCAGAACTATCGGTCCTGAGTGATGGCTCTGATTGTTATACTGGCTTTAACCTTCACCTTCTGTCCGCTACTTACCAGTGAATGTCCTATTGACTGCAGTTATAAAATTAAAAATCCCTCATCTATTTTACCATCATCTGAATTTTAGTCATGTTTATGCAAATATCAATATATTCAAGTTGATGGAAATAGAAACACAAAACCTCTTGCAAATGCTTGAGGGGAATTTGAGATAGAGGATATGACAGGAACTAAAATCACTCTCACATTTAAAAAGACCAATTACTATCCTTTTATCTTCTTACTCTCAGGTAAAATGACCTGAATATAATATCTGTAATATAAATCGGATTTGTTTCATATTCATTAAACGAATTGAGCCAAGCACATAACATTTCATTTTAGATAAATCATATTTAGCATCATTCCACTTTTCCATATTTAGATGTAAGCAAAATATATAGTTTAAATGTGTGACAATGTTTTGTTTATTTATTTATTTATTTTGCCCTGCAGTTCCTGATACAGCTCCCACTGATGTAGGAGGAGGGGGAGGCACCAAGTCAGAATTAGTGATAACATGGGAGGTAAGTCGTTTATCAGATTTTACTGTCTCCCTCCCGCAAAGGCTAGTCTAGGGCTTCTTGCTTAATTGTGTGGAATTGAATGGAGCCGTTTTATGAGCTCTGCTGCTCCCGAAACCCTCCTCTCTCTGGGCAGGTTTTTCGGCTTCATTTCCTCCACTCCAAATGGGATTCAACTAAAGGGCCAGAAGGTTCCTTTGAAGTTTTCGTCTCCCATAAATGGTTGTCAGTGTGCTGAAATCCCGATACAGAGGGAAGGAGCTTTGGGAATGGAAAAGTCCTCTATTTCATTACCAAAGGGCATCAGGGAAAGCTGCAATAATGCTTTGCCTAAGGGCAGGTTCTAAAGAGTCCTGTAACACAGGTCTAATTGAATGCATAAAACTTTAATGTGTAAAACATTTAAAGCTCAATTAAAATCATGTTGATGTAGGAAACTGTTGGTTCGGTAAGTTCAGCAAGGTAAGGCTATATGGCACAGTGGATAGTTATTTCTTGTCCGTAGGAATATTCATATTTAACTTACGTTACTTACTAAAGCCCCAAGACGTTCACATATTTTACTGACAATATTAAATCTCATTTTCCCCAATATTTTTTTAGAGTTGGAGAATATAATGACTGAGTGCCACTGCAATTAATTCAGCAGTTTTTTTTCTTTTTCACTTCTTCCCAAAGTGGCAAGACTTACAGTGCAACTTTGCCAGATTTACAACTTCAGAATAAGGCAGAAATTTTTGTTTCACCTTGTCTGGTATGGCATAGGATTTAAAAACTACTGGGGGGAAAAAAAGCTGTGTTATGTCAGTATGTGTTATAATTGATTCATGTTCTTCTGAAGTGTGGGGCGGCCGGCGTGTTGCTCTCGATGTGTTTTAATATCACTACAGTCTTATGTTCCGCCCCCAGCCAGTCCCAGAGGAGCTTCAGAATGGAGAAGGCTTTGGATACATCATTGCCTTCCGACCAATGGGCACAGTCACCTGGACCCGGGCAGTGATATCCTCACCCATCGTGGCTCGATATATTTTCCGCAACGACACACTACCACCTTTCTCGCCCTTTGACGTCAAAGTGGGTGCTTTTAATAACCGTGGAGAAGGACCCTTCAGCTCCATTGTCACTGTGTTCTCAGCAGAGGAAGGTTAGCATAATCCTGGATATGTACACACTGCCATTCATTTATGAAGATTATCACTCATCCGGCTTGTTTTGAATATCTAGTTGTAGTAACTGATGGTGGCTGGATATGTTGTAATCTTGAAGACATTTTAGCATGCACATCTTCAAAGTTATATCACAAGCCTTGTCTCCTTGAATTACTACTTCTAGACACAGCACTGGTGCCTACACTCCCAAACACATCCACCCTCCGCTCTGTGCCTCACATAGAGGCATGACCTTGAATAGTAATGATGAACTAAGTTGATTTAGACAGCTCTTCCCCACACATACACTCCTGCAGCAAGGGCATCAACCTGATATTAGTTATTACGGCAATAGATTACGGCAAATCCTGCCCGACATTTACGGGCCTGTCTGTGAGCTACAGTGTTAATTGAATTTGCCCAGCAGATTGTCTTCCTCCCTGCCAGTCACAGATCCCATTAAAATGAAGTGGGGGTTCTCTCAGGTATGTCTAGGGGGTTTATTCTCAGGCGTTAATACAATTCTGTGTGTGAAGTTGCCGAATAAGAGAACAAAAACCTTTCTGGTCTTTCCGCTTCATTTGCAGTGCCGAGCATAGCACCTGAGAGAGTTGTGGCTAGAAGCCTCTCCGCCTCCGACATTGAAGTCAGCTGGGAAGCAGTACAGTCGAGTCCTGAGAGAGTGCTTGGCTATGAGGTACAATGCTTCTGAAATGAATCCTTAACAGTCAGTCTAGCTTGGCAGATTAGCCCTTCTGTTTGAGTCAAGATAACCAATTTACCTTTTTTGTACTACTAGTGGCACAATTGGAAAAATGATCCTCACCACAGATCTTTAACATTTGTCTTTGTAAATATGAACAAAAGTGGATTGGCTAGTGTAAAGTGTTCCTAGATATGATAGACTATGTACTGTGTATGTGTGTGTGTGTGTGTGTGTGTGTGTGTGTGTGTGTGTGGTGTCCTGCAATTTACTGGTATCCTGTTAAAGGTGTTATCCTTCCTTGTGGAAAGTGTTCCCAGGATACACACTGGGTATCCACCACAACCCTGACCAGGATAAAGTGATTACTAAATAAAGCCGGCCTTACGCTGTATGAGCTTCGGCTCAGTTTTACTATCACACACAAAAATTGTGCATTGTAAAAAAAAATCTGTTATTGTGAGGTGATCATAAGCTAATGGGCTAACCAGTGGCCAATTTAGTGCCATCCAGCCAAAGATCGCTGACAACAAGGTTCTAGCAGTGTATCAATTTTTTTATGAAAATCTCAGAGTGTGAACGCTGTACAACGCTCATCTAAAAGCCACTAATAGGAGAACGTCCGAGGATGACGTGAAACTCTAGGACCGCTATAAATACGATAGTGGCAATGGCAAAATATAAACAAAACATGCTAATGGACAGAAAAATATCTTATTACCTCAAACGCAGTGTGAAGAATGTATCTGTTTATGCGACCCCATTTTTCTACATGAACCCAGATCAGCTGATTGATGAAGGAAGTGGTACCTAGTAATGCTCTTTAAACACAGATCTATTGTTAGAGGATATTCATCATACAGTCTGATATGGAGAGCAAATTATAACACAGTCTGTTATAGAATTTAGCCAAGATTTTATTGGCATCATCTCATACAGTGTGACAAGTAATAATAGTCTAAAAGACTGCTGAAATCACACAGTGTAAAGCCAGCTTAAGAATAATGAGATGAATAACGATGAATACATGAGTTGCACTGGTATAACATTATGAAAAGAGAGAGCATGGGTTAATTGAATGAGGGTCAACCAATTAGTTCTTCATCTATACCGTGGCCTGAACTCTCCCAGGTATGCTGGAAGTACTAGTTATTTTAATGTCTTAAATTATTATAAACAGTTCAGTACCAGCATCCAACAAGATTTCATTCATCATCTCTAATGCAGTAATACAGTGCTCTCAGACATTAAACACACATACACACACACAGGTAACAAGCTCATCAAATGACCTACCGCAATGTTCAGTCACTTGTTATTTGTTGTACAGCGTGGAGACATGTAATGAAGGAAATCCTTTTCAAGCTGTGCCACTTGAATGAATTGTTTGATCTCGGCAAAGGAAAATTGAGGTGCTGCTACTGTTACTGAGTGGGCTACATACTGTATGTACATCATACCTAACTAAATTACATACATGCACATGAATAAACCCCATGAGAATGTAAATTGTTTATGCTTCGTAAAAGACCTTATATCTGCATATATTATTTCAAACTAGTTAGATTTTTTTTTTTCCTGATCACTTAAATGAAATTGTCAAATGTTCCAGTTGTGCTGTCTTGGCTGTCTGCAAAGATTAGGTTTTGTAAGGAGCCAGTTTAACAAACTCGGCAGTAAATGCAGGCAGTATGGCTAAAACATGTCTAAAACCTTGCTAGCTAGGAGAAAACTCAGCATTTGGTGATGTCGATGGGTTCCAGACTTCAGACAGTCATTGACTGCAAAGGATTTGCATTCAAGTATTAAAAATAATCCTAATATTTATGATTGTTAGTTTGTCTGGTTACTTTTGAGCCTGTGAAAATGGAGGGACTCCATTGGCTGTAATTCTAAGAAATGGCTGTAATTCTTACACAGTTAATGCAAGGGGTTTTTGTTAAACCCCTTGAATTAAAGCCGGAAAGTCTACACTTCAATCACATCTTTGATCGCTTCATTTCAAATCCATTGCGGTGGTGTACAGAGGCAAAATTACGAAAATTGTGTCACTGTCCAAATACTTATGGACCTGACCGTATATAAAAGTTTGCCCTTTTTATATAAAATATGGGATACTATTGTTAATTTTAACATGACTTCTGGAATGGCAGGGAATCAGTATTCTAAAAGTCAGGGCTGCTACAAGGACATAGTTTTCATGGTATTTTATAATGTGTATATTTTATTTATTACATAATAAGTATATTAAACTGAAATCAATCAATAGCAGTTGCTTTTAGACCATCAATGTGTTGGTGTGTCTCAGTGGAGACACACCTTTTTTATTTTGCATGTTATCAGATTTTAAAATGTTATCATTTTACTTGTGGTTGGGACATGTGAAACAGATACCAAGTTCAATATCCACCAATCAGCCATAACATTAAAACCACCTGCATGGACTCCACCCAAGATCTCTGAAGGTGTGCTGTGGTATCTGGCACCAAGACATTAGCAGCAGATCCTAGTCCTGTAAAGGTGGGGCCTCCATGGATCGGACTTGTTTGTCCAGCACATCCCGCAGATGCTCGATCGGATTGAGATCTGGAGAATTTGGAGGCCAAGTCAACACATTGAACACTTTTTCATGTTCCTCAAACCATTCCTGAACAATTTCTGCAGTGAGACAGGGTGCATTATCCTGCTGAAAGAGGCCACTGCCATTAGGGAATAACGTTGCCATGAAGGGATGTACTTGCTCTGCAGCAATGTTTAGGTAGGTGGTATGTGTCGCTCCCCGTGCGCATCAATGAGCCTTGGGTGCCCATGACCCTGTTGCTGATTCATCGACTGTCCTTCCTTGGACCACTTTTGTTAGGTACTACCCGCTGAACACCCCACAAGATCCTTATGCTTGCCCATTTTTCCTGCTTCCAACACATCACCTTCAAGAACTGACCATTCACTTGCTGCCTAATATACAGTACTGTGCAAAAGTCTTAGGCTCCCTATTTTTTTTAGAACAAACTTTGTTATAGATTTTTGTTATAGACTTCTACATTATTGATTCAGTACAAAAACTTTTTAGATTTCCAAACATTCGTGTTTCAGCACAAAATTAAATGTTACAGAAAAATGTCTGTATGTCAGTAAAGAAGGCTGCATATTACATGAGACCACTTTTCAGACAAAAAAACGTAATGAAGGCTGCTGGGTTTTGCTGCAAAAATAAGAAACAAGCGTGACAGTCAATGTCTCCAGAAGAACTGTAGCTGGTTCTGCAAGATGCTCAATAACACTTACAGCTCATTTCCTTATAAAACTGCACACACTGTACCTGAGCCTACTAGTTTTGAAGAGAAGTGAAGGATCGTCACACCAAATATTGACTTTGTTTCATTTATTACTGTAGAAACATTTAATTTCATTACTTTTAAAGGCATCTTTTCTCTACAGCATTTCTTTGCATGTGCCTTCTAATTTAATACAATTTTCATTACAAATTATATTACCGACAACAAATTGAGTGAAATATTTACATGAATTTCCGAGTTTCTTAGTATTAAATATGTCCCCTTTTTGCTTTAATGACAGTGTGCACTCGAACCTGGCATGAATTCCACAAGTTTTTGCAAAACCTTATGTTTTTAGATCAGATCCATCGGAGTGTCGTCTGAATACATGCTTCAATAGAAGAGATTAAGAATGAGGAAAATCTGACCTTCTGTACAAAGCAGTGAACATGGACAATTTCGGTATAGAAAATGATTTGCCCATGTGAAAGGTTTTCCCAGGCTGTCACATATAGGATGATTGCTCAGTCAGTACATCCACATGTAATTTAATGGTTCCTCAGTGAGCAGTCCTTGGTAAGCTATAGCAGCAGTGATGTCTAATGGTGTGTGAATTTGTCTCCTGATATCTTTCTTTGGAGTGATGATCCTTTCTTTATTCTGTCTTCTCTTCTTCTATCCTTTATTAGTTACAGTCCCAAACACCTAATGTACTGTTAAAGAACACTCAGCTTTCTAATCTATTGATCATAACTTCCTGGCAAGCATGTAGAAAAAAACCCATCATAATTAAATCCATTTTTTATACAAGAATTGCGGTCACATCACACATTGCTGTCATATAATGTTCCAAAAGATCCTCAGTGGATAAAAAAGGTAAGCTCATTTAGGAAGGAAGTCCTTTGGGCAAATCTCATTATAGTGTAATTATTCATTGACTTAACTCTTCTGACATGTAAGATCTAAACACTGATAGAATATATGACCTGGGATTAATAATTGATTATTTCATTTCCTTGTAAAAATTATTATTCAGCTGTGCACAGCTAAGTGTTAAGCGAAATTTCATATCCTCTAGAAAAATCAATGAAACACCCTTTCACCGGGAATCCACATTCCCTGCAGCTATTGATATACTGTAATGTGTTCGTCCAGCAGCATACTGTAGGAAGGATGTCAATGAGAATTCAATTGATTATTGATTCTGACGTGATGACTTAATATAATTAGAATGATGTCATGTGAGCTTAGTGACCGGCTATTGATCCACCTCAGTGAAATACAATAAGCAGCGATCCCTTAACATCCATTTGGACCAGGAACCGATTATAGATTTCAATAGAACTGCATACAGTAAATCAGATGGGAGTCCTGGATAAATATCTTTATTGGCAGTGTCTTAATTAAGAAGTTTTATTTAGAAGTCACCACTGAAACATTTTTTTTTTATTCAGATGCATTAACATATATTGAAAAAGACACACATTTCTCAAAGCATCCGTCCCACATGGAGAGTAATTTCATTCTGAATTTACCATGAACCATTCGTATCACTTGTCTCTTGATTGTATTCAATCTCATCTGTGCTTTTATCTGTGCTCTTTCTCTGTTGTGTCCAGGTGGTATACTGGGAAGACGACACTAAGCCGGAAACTGTAGGTAAAGTGAGAATCAGCAACAACTCCACTGCGGTCAATGTTAGCGGTCTTCAGGGCAACACACTATACTATTTAGCCGTGTGCGCCTTCAATACTGCGGGAAGCGGCCCTCAGTCTCTGCCTGTTAATGCTACCACTAAGAAACCACGTGAGTATCCTACTAGGGTTACTTAGGCTTTGGTTCCAGAAGCTTACGAGAACTGCTGTCTCTGCAAGCCCGCCTTAATAGTGACAGTAAGAGTGTAGTGATGAAATAGCAGAGACTAAAACAATCACAGTGTTAATGTGCTTCTACGTTGCTATATTCCATTCATTCCTTCAGCTCCAGGGCAGCCACCGCAAAACGTGGAGTGGACTCTGATAGGATCGCAGCTCACACTGCAATGGGACCCAGTCATCGCTCTGGATACCGAGTCTGAGGTCATTGGATATGTGGTAGGTGTCAGGACAATGGTACATTTTAAGAAATGATACATCAAGGCAAAATTAGTGACAGATATCGATATTATTATAACAGCTATTTTAAAGTTCAGTAATCATTATGACAATGTATTAGCAACTAGAAGAGCGACAAAGCCTTGAAAAATAAATACGCAGACTGTTCATTGATATTTATTCATTTATTCAGTATATTCATACAGTAATTATGTACCATGAGCAGCTCATCTGAACCTATATAAATGTTTACTCAGTAGCCAAAGTACCTCAATGAGAAACCAAACACCGTCGTAATTCAGGCTATAACATACAGTCCCTGCAGACCCGGCTTTCTTACTTAACATAAGGCACATTTCAACGCTGTTTTTGTGACATCTGCTAGCCCGGGGCTAATTTATTAAATGAGTCTGCTGAGAAGCAAATCATTCACAATGGCTCCAGTCTTGTTTGTGATGTCTGTAGCTAGATGTGGGTGGAATTTTCCCATCACATTAAGATGACACTTGTTTTCAAGGAAACTTGAAGATGAGAAAATTAAAGGGTGTCATCTTTTCATATACAAGTTGGAAGTGTTACCTGAAAGTTTCTTTTGACAGTATTTGCAAACATCTCTCGTCCTCAGAATTTCTCAGAATACAGCCACACTTCAGATGCCAAACTTACAGTGTGACACACTTGCCGTGTGTGTGTGTGTGTGTGTGTGTGTGTGTCTACAAGGATAGGAATATCAGTTTTGATTATGAGTACTGCACAAAAACTGCAGCTTTCATTTTAAATAAAGGTTAAGGCTGGTGTTAGGTTTAGGTGTAGGCATAGCATTAATTAGCTGTATTTTATTTGCATTTGCATATATGCATTTTATATATTTATTTATTTTAATCAGCATTTGCAAGTAAAGTGGTGTTGTGATGAAAGGATTTTTTTGCATAAAGCTCTGAAATAACATCGAGTGTGACCTTTTTTTTTTTTTTAGATTTAGGCCACTTTTCATGTCCGTTACTGAAATCTGACACATTCTCAACAACCTCATTCTGAACAGTCCAATCAGAATTCGTGTGACTCTGTAATAAATTTCATCATTCATAATAATTTTGTGAATTAACCTCAAAAAAAGATGCAGGACAGTGACAGTGGAAGACAGCGTATCAATCACATATTTCTCTCAATGAAGTAACTGCTGCTGTTAGACTCCTCAAAAAAAACCATCATTACCATTTTGGTCCTCTTTTGCCTCCTTACTTGCAAATTCACATTCAGCTCCAAATTAACTGCAAATTAAGACAATAATATTAGCTGCCAAGTGGTGCAACAGTAACACACTCTATCATCAAGAGATTATAAATTTGAATCTTATCATAGATCAGAGTCCAAGGAAGTATAATTGTGACATTGCATGAACAGTTTGAAATCTGAAAATGCCACAGCCTTTTGTGGCCTGGAGTCCAAGAGAGCAAAATTGGCTGTGATCTCAGGGAGGGAGGGGTGGCATACTCTCTCTCTCCCCTATCAATCACAGCGACACTAGCCAATCATGGGCATCTGTGAGCTCATGTATGCGTAAGTGGGTAGATAGCGCTTTCTTCTGAGTGTGTGATGCCACACCCTGATGTTGCATGAGCAGCAGTTCGAAGCAGTTCCTGTCTTGCAGGAAACACGTGATAGCCTTTCCCCTCTCTGGTTTTGGTAGCTGTCACGTGATAGAGAAGACCTAACTGGAGGGCGGGAACTGGCCATGACTATGTTAACCTTGATGGCTATTGTGTAATTAAGGAGAACGAGCTAGCTAGTAGCAGTGAGCTAGAATTAGCAATGTCTTGAGATTTGAGCAGTAGATCAGAAATCAACACGTAGCCTGGGTATAGAAGATGAGAGGCAATATTGTTTGGCACCAGCAAAGTGACTATTTTCCTCTGGAGAGAGAAGTAGCTTTACTTAAAAGCAACGCTACCTCTAGGTACCTCGCTACATCAATCAAATTCAACTTTAAGCCTGTTTACAGCTGACCTTTTAAAGCTCGATCAGTGCTATAATCTGCTCTGTGTGATGTGGAGACAGCAGGTTTGCTCTAAAATGTCAATGATAAGTTGACAAGTGTCCTACACCATTTTTGCATCCAAATAAATTATGTCTGATGGATGGTACATCTTGATGCCATAGCATCTCTCCAGTCTTGAAGTGGGCAAAGCACAAAGAGGCTATGATCTATAGGTAGCCGTAGGCTTGCAGTTTCAACAAAGTTTTTGTCTTATACTCTGAAATCTTTATGATGTATACATTATTACTGAAGAACTCTGCAGGTATTCACTGGATTTTCCTTGTAGTTCATACTGTAGATCATAGTTATATCAGAAAGAATCACCACTACGAAACCAAACATAACCATTTCAAATTGTCTTATTTATAGCCATAATTAATCATTAATTATGGTTATGCATTAAAATGCAACTGTTGTCACAATTCAGTCCAGTGAAATTTATATAGCTGGATCTGTACACATTTTAAATACATGTGAGGTAATTGATAGTACACTATGGATGATAGGCAGTGTGTGTGTGTGTGTGTGTGTGTGTGAGCGTGATCATATGTGTCAGAGGACCATCAAGAAGGTAGTACAGTTGTTTTTCTGTCATCACATTTCTGTCACATTTTCACTGACATCTTTGACACTGCCACATACAGTTCATTCATTCACCAGTCTCCAGTCTGCTTTCTTAATGCCACCTCATGCTGCATAATATAATATTAATTCTTCCCTCTCGTTTGCGTTTGTGACATTTCAGTTCAGTAAGTGCTGTTTTTCACTGCCTACAGGTAATGTACAGGCGCCACCGCAATAATGACATGTACACAATCACTACCAACAAAACCACAGTGGAGCTGACGCTCTCTCCCAATGATAACTACGTCGTTCAGATTAAGAGCCTGAGCGAGGGTGGCCTTGGAGAAGGAAGTGAACCCATCCATATTCACCAACTTAGTAAGTCCTGTTTTCCTTTTCCCCTTTCTGACTCCCGTCATAGGCTTCTGATGGCGATTCAATCATCCAAGGAGCACAGAAATTATAAGCCACTTTCCTCTCCATCCATAGATAATAGATTTTTTCCCTCTTTTCTGTACCACGCTGGAGCTTCCGACCTTTTTAGAAATTCACGTTCCGACCACCATCCATCTCTGTCAGCCCCTTATTGTTCATTGTTGACGGGCTAGCAAAGTGGCATGTGAAACAGCAGAGTGGTTTCCTCCTCCTTTGATCAAATTAAAAAAAATTTTTTTTCTTTAGCGCCTTCTTCACTGAGTCCTTTCATCACTAAGTACTTTGCTGTTGAAAGCTATTAATAATGTAGAACTAGAAAGCATTCTCTTCTCAGGTGAATCCTCCTCTTTTTTTAAATGTTTTGGCACAAACAGTGTCCTTTAATTGCTGTGATTTATTGTGTTTTATCCTCCAAACACTCTGGCCTTTTTTTTTTTTTTTTTTTTTTAGGTATGGGAGCCCAAGGCTCTGGAATAGGAAGACTAGACACCCTCACACTCTCTCGTCTCCTCATAACTGCACTAGTGGCCCTTAACGCCTCCTGAAGATTTTTCTCTTGTGAGCGGCATCTCCACCTGACACCAATCTCTTTCACTCCCTCTTTCTCTGTCTCTCTCTCTCACACACAGAGACACACACACACATGCACACACACTTCATGCTCTTAACCTGTTCCTTGTTATTGCCACACATCTCTGTCTGGCTTAATAGGATTGCCCCATATATGCGTGTCACGGACACTGCAGGATATTGGAATGTCAAACAAATAATGAAAGGATTTGTCAAGATGGAAACATGTCAGAATAACGCAGAAAAGTGATCACCACTGCTAGAATGACAGCTTAATTGTTATGCATGATTATACAGGAGATGACCGATTTGAGTTGGATGGCACAAAAGTACTTTCCATTCTTTCTCTCTCTCTCTCTCTCTCTCTCTCTCTGCTTCTTTTATGTTAACCTCCTCCACATTTTGGTTCTTGAAAGCAATCAATGCCTTAAGGCCATTTACATACCAAAGTGAACAACAAAATAGATCAGAGAGTGTTGTTTCAGCCTCTAATCTAATACACATAGTTTTCAGGCATCAGGGTCATCTGTGGTTATATTCTGCTATGAATAATTTGATTGTTCTCTCTTTAATGTCATTTCTTCCCTCTGTGAGACTTTTTATTTCTTGGGTTTTTATTTCTACATTCGGAGATTTTGTTCAAATTACTTTTATTTATTTTGTAATTTTTTTTTTTACATTTATTTATTATTTTTTTAATACACAAATGCAAATGTGGTCACAGTCTTTCTGTAAAAACTCTCAGTAGGCTCTTCGTCTTAGTTCTGACATATCTGAGTTAATCTGTAGCAAGAACCGCAGTTGTAACTGAGTGATGCTATCAAAAGAAGCCCTGTAGAAAACAGTGATGATAGAAGTCACCTTAAACCCTTTTGTTTTGTGTTCTCTTTCGAAGTTACTATTTGTGTGAAAGAGCCATGGTTCTTTGTAAATGGAAAGCTAGGTTAGAAAGCAGTCCTATTATCTTTTAAAGATCCTTCTTTTTATCCAACATCCCCCACATTCCCATTACTCCATTGTGGAATGTTATTAGCTCTCTAAGAGATCTGTCAGTTCCTGAGCAAGAGAAACTGCTCCTCTGGCCCTTTGATGGGGTATAGCATTTTGTTCTTTTCCTCATGCTTGTTAAATAATGGATGGCTCATGCATTAGGCATTCTGCAGAGTTAAGGCCAGAATATGCGATATACTTGTTAAGTGGCAATGTAGGCTTCACAAGCAATTTCCTCTCCAGCGTTATATGTGCTACCAGCCCTGCTATATCCACTATTATCCAACCTGGGATTCAAAAGTGGGTTAATGAAATGGCAACCTATTGGTTCAGTTCTGTATGAGAACAATGTATAAACCTAGTGCCTTGATGAATGCCAACGTATTGAATTTCCTGCAAGAAGGGACACATCCGCAAATTCTTTGTTACGTCTGTATTTGGTAAATCAGCTTGTAGCAAAGTATGGGACTAAGTGGCAAGGAGTGGAACATAGCTTGTGGAACAGTGGAAGGAGTGCGAATTGGATTGATGTTAAACATTTTATAACTCTGAAGGCATTTTTGATGGATGTCAAGGAGGTAAAAGCCCTACAATGGCAGAGACGGAGCAAAAAGCCTAGACCGAGATTTGCCACATATTCTCAGGTCATCTGAGGGTGAAAGCACATGTCTATGCCCAAAAGATTATTCCAGTTCCATAATCATGGTACTCTGCACATAATACATTCATACAGAGATGATTTGTATACTGTGCCAAAGTAATGTAACGAAACGATTAGTGCAAAATGTATGGATGTAATGGGTGTATTTTAATTACAGACCTAATGGCAGTTCTTTAAGGGTGTTGTTAGCAAAACAGTATTTGTTATTATTGAATGTTAATATCAATAATTTAACAAGTATTTGTAGGCTTATATGGAGGTTAGCACAGTGGTGTAGCAGGTACACTGCAAAAAATGATATCTTAGCAAGTGCAAATATCTTGAATATGGGAAAATTTATCTAATAGTTCTGTGATTCATATAAATCAAATAAAAGATTACTCAGCCTGTTTTTAGATGTTTTTTCTCATTTCGAGCTTTACATTTTCTTATTCTATTGGCAGATCACTTTGCTTCTTTCTAGAAATAAATACTTAAAATTAGAAAAAAACTGCCAATAGAACAAGCAGATTAAAAAAAAATATTAATTAAAAAATATCTAGAAATAGGTTTAATAATCTTAGATTTGGTTAATTATAATCTTATAATTAATAATAGGAAATGCTATATTCAAAATATTTTCACTTGCGCACTTGCATATGTTATTTTTTGCAGTGTAGCACTGCTGACTCACAAATCTAGGGTCCATGGTTTGATCCTGAGCTCGAGTTACTGTCTGAAGTTTTTCATATTCTCCCTATGTTTGCGTGGTTAATCTTTCAGGTTCTCCAGTGTCCTCCCACTTCCCAAAATATGCTATTAGGTGAATTGGTAGTTAAATTTGTAATTCTAAATTGCCCTCTAGGAGTGAATAAGTGTGCAAATGTATGTGTGGTGTCCTGCAACAGGCTGGTGTATCCCATCCAGGGTGTATTCACGCCTCGCACCTAGTGTTCCCAGGATAGGCTCCGGACCCACCGTGACCCTGACCTGGATAAAGGAGTTACTCAGAATGAATGAATGAATATATATATATATATATATATATATATATATATATATATATATATATATATATATGGACATGCCATGAGCCAAGTTAGTAAGTGGGAGGAGATCCTGGAGATATACGCTGTGAGCTTCAGGATGTTGGTGTAGAAAAAATCCATATGCCCAAACTGTCACCTGTGTAAAATATTAACTTTTGTTAAGGAGGACAATGATCAGTTGTTTTGCAGTGCAGGCATGATGATTTTGTGTCTTTAACCCCTTAAACTCAGTGTCATTTCAGAATAATACCTAGAAGTATCTGAATAAAACTGAATAATACGCTGCTTTGCCATAGTCCCTACAAGACAATATTTAATGCGTTCTTCTAACATTAACCCTAACATAGTGGGCATGTGCCGATATTAAATTTACTCTAAATATCTATCTGTTCCTATTCAAAAAGAGAATTTCATCATTGCCGTCATCATAATCAGGACAAGCTTCAGCTTTATCATGCGTCAAAACTTTATTATAGCATAGCCCTGTATCCGTGTAACATTTATTCATTGAAATCTCTGACTAGTTTCTCGGTTTAGAGAAATGGAATATGGAGGTAGTGACAATCACTGATGTCCATGATAAAAATATCATCGTGTTGAATACGTGGTAATCAGTACATGTCTAGACAGTAGCTGATGATCTTGAAAATGGTCCCATCAGTCGTATTCATTTGGCTTGAGAGGAATGTTGGCTATTATTCCGGTGACCTTGTTATTATAAAGGTGAGGGATCAGCTGACCAGCTGCAAGAACCGTGCCTTGGCCAGACGGTTTCGTGCCTGCTTCATTGCACTCGCGTATGCTCTTTCTTAAAGTCCTGAGTAAGCACAACAATATGAACCAAGGTGACTAGGAACCTTGGCTTTACTCAACAAGAGCAGGTGTGGCACAGCCCATAGTGGTCCGTCAAAAACAAATCCAATCTGGAGAGCCTATCTGCTCCCTTTCATGAAGGTCCAGGCCTCCGTGATTAGGCAACACTGGGCCACTCAATGAGATATTGATTTTTCTGCTCTGCTACTGAGGCTGTCACAAGGCAGACTATTTGATTGACTGATGCCAGCTTTCCTGCCTCCTCTCTCACACTGAGGTTTTGCAATGTCCTTGCATTCCTCCTGCTCCACTGATGCTTAGATAACATAACTCAGAAACAGAAACAAAGACGACCCTTGAAAATGAACGGCAGAATAGTTTGTTTCTTTCATTATTTCATTTCTTATTTATTTTCTATCTTTCTTCCTTTCACTTCTTTATTTCCAACAGGAAATAATTTTACAGTAATTTTATGAATGATACCCTTGTATCAATGTTTTTTTTTTTCTATTATGCGCTGATGAATTGAAGACATTTTCTTTTTTTTTCTTGGTGTAATTACTATTTAGAATTTTGTGTAAATGAACATACTTTTAATACAGTATTTGCGTCTAGACACATCAATTCACAAAGAATCGTTGCTGTGATTTTTTTTTTTAAATCATTTTAGGATTGTGCAGTCTGTTCTAAAATAGTGTAAATTTATATGAAATAATTTTATGGCCCTAAGTATATTTACAAATTTGTCTGTTCTATTTAAAATGAGAACCTTTGCGATCAGTATTCTTTAAACACTACTACATTTATGAATGATATTGACCAGAAATCCCCTGCCCCTAAAAAAAAAGAAAAAAAACAACAACAATGTATATAGTAACAGTATATTTTTAAATTTGGTCAGTAAAGATAATCTAGTAATGTTTTTTACAACAGTTGGCCATGAAATTTAATACTGATGTATTGATTCACAATCTCTGTGAGATGACTCACCTATAATAGTGATATTTTCACATTGAAAAGTAACTGTTTTGCCTTGTATACCTAAACTGTGCATGTGGGAAAATTGTTTGGTGCATATGTATTGAATTTTATAAACCTGTAACTTAATAAAAATATTAAACAACTAATGTCTATGAGTCATGTCTTTTATGGCTTGGATTAAAAAGAATAAGAATGTGCAAAGTTGTGTGGCATGATTCATATTCAGAGTCAGTGAAAATTGCTGCTAGATCACAATCTGACCCTTTCAGTGAGTGTGAGTCTATAGTCTGCTCTGTACGTCAGTACAGAAATAGCTAATTGCGTCCTAGTCCTAATCTACTGTGAGCTTTTGCAGTCCAGTAAGGCTTTCAGAAGCTGAACACAAAAGATTCACACATTAATAAACCGGCAGACTTTTTATTCCATGCGATCTAAGAAGATTACAGTTTGCCATGACGGCTTGTAGAACAAAGTATTTATTTTTCCAACAAAGAGTATTAAGCCACTTTTAATACTTCTTATCAAGAGATATTAGGATGATAATAGGCATGGTGATAATTTAATTACCAGGATACACTTAGTGGTTAAAAAAAGCTAACAACTCTTTTGGTTTTCTACTAGACACTTATTTATTTCAATATGCCCCCATGTAATGTTTTTTCCAGTCGTTTGAATACGCAGTTCTGACATAATGTCATTAAAATCTAATTTTTATCATTTATTTTACTAGTCATTTAAATAGGAGAGAAGATCATACAACAAGCATACAATAAGTAATGTATACTGATACTTACTAATTCCATGAGCATCAGCGCAGGTGGTATCTTGGTGGAAAAAGCTGCTATTGTAAAATGAATGAATGAATGTATTGAATGAATACATTAATAAGAGATGTAGTTTGGTGTCCTGCTGCAATATTCATTCATATCACCTCTTTTTATTCTCTTTAACAACCAAGTGTGTGCAGTGTACTAACATTTTTATTTTGTATATATATATTTCACATTCATATTAATATTTTAATGGTTGAAACAATTGACTACTGTGTGTTTTCTGTATCTGTAACACATACATTTTATACCAGTAATTTAGTGCCAGTGTCACAGATGCTGAGGGACGGCAAGAAGAAAAATATTTTTATTTTCACAAAAAAAAAAAAAAAAAATTTAAAAAATAATTCAAGTGTCTTTCACCTGTGCTTTTTCACTGTTTTGAAAAAGTGTCAGTTTTCCAGCATTATTTTTTTTTTCCATTTTACACCTGAAAAGCTCTCAATTTCCTTTTTCACTGTTGAGGTGTGCCAGAAGGGTGACATGTGAAAGAAAAAAAAAACAAGATCTAGTTGTCTAAAAAATTAGCATGTTCTACCACCCTCAAGCACATGGGCAGTCATTTTTCCTTACCATTTGTAGTTGACTTGGTAAAAAAAAACAGCAACTCATTGTTAAAAATAAAATATT
This sequence comes from Pangasianodon hypophthalmus, assembly GCF_027358585.1. Classification (NCBI taxonomy): domain Eukaryota; kingdom Metazoa; phylum Chordata; class Actinopteri; order Siluriformes; family Pangasiidae; genus Pangasianodon; species Pangasianodon hypophthalmus. The sequence goes on from NC_069711.1 coordinate 7,481,183, forward strand.
TTTTTCTCACAAAGGGCAGGTGATTCATAAAAATGGAACTACAGGACGTGGAGAAATAGTAGGTACGCCACACAGGTTTTAGTGAAGAAATGTAGCTGTCTTTTACACTTCTGTGTCTCACAAAAGCACTTGCATTCCTGGTGTGGGGTTATTAATGTAAATTATTAATAAAGCACTGTAATACTCATCATTAGGTTGGAAATATGTGTGTGTGTGTGTGTGACTGGCATTCCTGACCAGGATAAAGCAGTCGGTGAAACTGTCAAATTTGATTGGCCTTTTTTTTTTTGAACATCCACAAAATCATGTTTTATGAAATGAGAGAGTCTGCACATGAAGGCAAGGAAATACCTTTTTGACCACACTTTTGTGCGAAACAGGTCTTGGCAGCTCATAACATAACCACAATTGTGGAATAAAGTGGCTTTAAAAATACCTCCAACAGAGTACCAACATATTCAAAAGGTCACATCCCCCTGTGGAGCAGCTAAACCCATCTCATCTCAAAATCTTTCACTTTAGACCACAAAAATAGCAACTGAGCATAAAGAAAAGAAAGGTATAATTAAACATTAATTTCTTTATTGCAGTATGAGTCTGTAAACCTCATGTGTTGTTGTTCCTCTTTCGGCTGCTCCCATTAGGGGTCTCCACAGCAGATCATTGGTCCGTATATGTGATTTGGCACAGTTTTTACACCGGACGCCCTTCCTGATGCAACTTTATTTTATTTTATCTGGGCTGGGTCCGGCACTGAGAGCGCACTGTTGCACACAACCCTGGGGTTGGCTCCCTGGCCAGGAATCGGACCCAGGCCGCAGCGGTGAGAGTGCTGTGGCCTAACTACCAGTCCTCCAGGGACCCGCTGTAAATCTCATGTAATGTTGAAAATATCTCACATGCAATCAAACGTAATCAAAAGTAATTAGGTGATTACTAAAAAAAGATATAAGATTATTAAGACAGTGTTACTACTTTCAAGCTTGAAATCTTGAATATCTGCCAAAATGATTGGCAGATAATTTTGCTAAATTTTAATTTGTTTGTTTGTTTTATAGAAAGAGGAAAATGTATCTGCTAATAGAATGACAGAACAAATGTCTAGAAAGAGGCTTAACTGATTTAATAATGCTTTTAATAATTTGCCTATATTCAAGATATTTTCACTTGCTAACATATAGTTACATTGCATTAATCATGAAGTTCTGAAGTATGGTTATTGAATGATTATGTAGTACTTAGTACTTCTTAAACATGATAAAAATAACATGAGCAAAAGCGTAGCAATACACAGAGTATACAATACTGCTCATGATCATTTACTTGTACGGTTAATGTAGTCAGAAAATGAAATGGTGTATCCTGTTTTCTTATTGATTTGTAAATCATCAGAGCTGAGTTTGGCCATATATACAGTTCATACATTTATGCTTAGAGACTGCTTTATCCTGGTTAGCATCCAGGATGACAACAAAACCAAACAGCAGGTACAAACAAAAATAATAACCACAGTAGTGGTGGAATTGGTCCAACGTCCTGTAGAAGTGGGTGGGATTGTAATTATTATTATTTTTTAGAGGTAGTACAGTATTCTTTTCTGGCTTCTTATGGTATTGCTCCTTGTTTTCCTAGTTCCTTTTATGTGGTATTTTCTCTGCTATTGATCTAGATTGTTTGTGGTATTATATATTTGCCTCTGTTGACCTTGTTCTAACCTCTGCCATGCTCTTTTGGAAAAGCTTGAATAAAAAGTCCTTACATTTATATCCACTGCTTCTATCTCTGACCCAGTATAATCAGTATCATTGAAGAGCAGTAAGTTTGTAAGGAATGAGGATTACTAAGAAGCCCTGTGATTCTTTCTGATTCACTACTTTTCTAATCTCCTAATGGCAGTGATATCAGATCAGTGTTAGGAGGTGGGCCTGGGTCATGCTTACTGGCAAGCTGAATGGTGAGTAATTAGAAGTGATCTGAGTGCTTTCCTAATTAAGTATAAATGCCAGCCTTGTTAAGAAGAGGCATAAGCTCCTTCTGAATGCCAGTCAGAGATTTTATTAGTAAACAACAGATAGGAAGTCTTTTTTTTTTCATCGCTGAAAAACAAATTCACTTTTGCTCTTTACACCCAATGATCATGCTGTAGCTGGAAGTTTTGTTTACAGCTAGAGACAATGCTGTATTCTTATCTCTTAGCAATCAGCATTTATGGTTCCCATCATGAAGAATAAATAGGTATGCTTGATGGCAGACACTATCATACACTATCTTGGCATGAACTACTTCTGTACTCTCAGAGCATTATATATATATATATATATATATATATATATATATATATATATATATATATATATATATATATATCATCCATTTTTTTATTTAATTCAACAATGTTTATTACAAGTTATATCACTGGCAAAAACATGAGTGAAAAGTAGGATCTTTACATGAATTTCTTAGTATTTGGTATGTCCCGTATTTGCTTTAATGACGGTGTGCACTCGAACTGGTATGGACTCCACAGGTTTGTGCAAAACCCTATGATCAATTTTACATCAAATCCATCAGAATATCATCTGAACATATGCTTCAGGAGAAGAGATTAGGCATGAGGAAAATCTGACCTTTTGTACAAAGTATTTAACGTGTTCAGTATCACAAATTTGCTTCCATTTGCTTATGTAGAGATCTAGAAATAGTGCAGAATCATGAATATTCAGAATAAAAATTGTAAAACATTCTGTTTATTTCCAATTTTATAAAAATCCCAGATTTTCAATGTGGTCTGAGATGTTTGGACCTCATTGTAGATGCTACTTAACTACATTTAGTGTATTTGCTAATCCCACACTGTTGCATTGAATCATGTTACTTATTTAAGAGCACAATGCAGCCAAGAAACATTGTAAAACATGAGATTGTTGCCTGAGATGGGTTACCACATAATAAATATAATAAAGTTAGTATTTAAGAGTTACAAGGGCTAAATGTCACCCCAATCTTAGAATCACCCATGATACATTGGCGTCGGTATATTTGTTGCCAAGACATTCATTGTGTACTTGCATTATTTATCTATCTGTTCATATAGAATGCCTCTCCACTTTTTGTCTGTGATCACCAAACTTTACCTAATATATAGTATGAATCTCCATTGTTGTATTATATAACAAATTTTGAGGGATCAGAGATGTTTTCTCCCCAGTTCCCTTCCCCAGTACTGGCAGGCATTTCTTGCCTGCCTTGTTGCACTAATCGAAAAGGATTAGTGCATTTTGTGTTTGCTGGTGTCATGCTTTGGCAGGATCGTCTATAGGTTATAGAGATCACCAATGATGATCCTGAGAAAGACTGCGACCAGCAAACACAAAATCCACCAGCACAAACATCCTTCCTTGTCATGTAAGTGATTAAGTGAAAATGAATGAAAAAAATTAAGTGAAGATGATTTTAAATACAAGTACACGTATTTTACGTATTTTAAAATACTTTGTTTTTATTATTTATCATGGATTGATCGTTGGTCATGCATATCCTTTAATGGAACTTTTACCTGTGAACTGCGACTTTTTTAGTTCCATCACTCTTAATTAGATGATTAGTTTAATCAGATGTGATAGGAGCAGGAAAAACACTCAAATATGCACGGCAGGGTGGAGGACTATAATGCTGAGAATCTGTGCCTTAGGACAACTTGAGGAGGCAGAGTTGTGATTGAGGATTTTAAAAACTATTTTAAATGTCACATATCCACTAAAATATGCTCTAGTGTTGAGGTAGAGTTGTTAAAACTGGATTTCAGTAACTCTCAAGTTTGGGCTCTTGTGCACAGACCTACAACAAACAATAATTTTCTTAAAGATTTTTCATATTTTTATCTGTAATTATACCTGATTATTAGTTTGTGGTGAACGTAATATTCATGTCTTTTGTCCTACTGAACCTATGGTCAGTGAGTTTACTCATCTGCTCAACTCTTTTCAGTCTATACATGAATCTACTCATCAGCAGGGTCAAAGATTGATCATATTTATTCATTTGGATATTCGGTCAAAAATAGTGGTATCGAAGACGTAAGCGTTTTTTTTTAAAAAAATGCCTATTATGTTTAATATGTCACTACTCAATAAAAGTATTCGTCCCTGCATGGCCTGCATCAGCCTTTAAATTCCCTCTGTGGTCATCACTTTTCAGAAGCTTATCTAAATAGTCCTTAGACAAGCACTATTGTAGCTTTAGCTCCACCATTGAATGGACAGGAATTAGTCCCTCTTTCTCATTCTACCTTTTTCATTCATCTTGTTCTACCATCCTTGACTCTGTTGCTCCTTTTAAAACCCGACAAACCAAGTCCCAGTCATGGCTGAATGACAGTACATGGGCACTTAGGCAAGAGGGTAGGTAAGCAGATTGTAAATGGGAAAAAAAAAGACTAACTGCAAATATCTTGTGAAATTTTAAAGACCTTGCTGACTACTTTCCAGAAAGCTGTTAAAACTGGCAGAGAAAATTATTTCTCAGATATTATAGCCAAATATGGACTTAGACCTAAAGCTTATTTAATACAATTAGCTCAGTACTCGAAATCCCAATCTGTCAGGGCCTTGAGGTGTCCTCTAAAACATTCAAAGTCTCTTTTTTGCACTTTTTTATAGGTAAAATTGAGAACATCAGGCTGCATTTATACCTTCTGCTTATGATCTTTCAACTGACCCAGAGTGCTGTGCAGATTTTAATCAGTTCCAACCTTTTTCTCTTTCTTGTTTAAAAGATGATATTCCCCACATGAAGCTCACTATATCTCCACAGGGTGTTATCCCTTTTCATCTCCTAAAAAAGATAATAACAGACCCGAATGTCTTGTTCATGACAAACACCTGCGTAATGTCTGGCACTGTTCCTGCTACTTTTTTAAAATGCAGTAGTGCAGCCCTTACTTTTAAAAACAACCTAATCCAAAGATTCTCAGCAATTTTCTTCTGATGTTAAAATTCCCTTTAATCTCTATAGTCTTGGCAAAAGTAGTTCTCTCTCAGCTGTGGTCAAATTTTAAGAGACATGAGATTTTTCAAACTTTCCAGTCTGGTTTTAAAGCTTTTCATAGCACAGAGACAGCCTTGTTCAAGGTGAATAATGACTTGCTACTTTAAGACTTGGATGGCTAACAAATCCGATATTATTCTCTATGGCCCATCCAAGCCTACTAATATTTAGCTTAGGAGTACTGGCAATGTCGCTGAAGTACTGGCGCAATATGTTAGACTGCGGGTGAAGAATTTTGGTGCTTTGTTTAATTGCGACCTCAGATTTGAGCAGCAAATCAAGTGTCATGGAATACACAAGAGCAGTTTTTATCCACTCGGTGGGATTTCTTAAGTCAAATCATTTCTTTCTTGTCAGGACTTGGAACATGTTATTCATGCTCTTATTTCATGTCATTTGGATTATTGTAATTTGCTGTACTTTTCCACTAGTAAGGCTTCTGGAAATTGCTCACAATGGAAACTACAGCTGAAAGATCACTCAACGGCACCAAGTACACAGACCCTGGTTTTGGCATCCTTGCTCTGGTTCTATTACAGGATTTAGTTTAAGGTTTTACAGTTTATTTTTAAAGCTTTTAACAGTCTAGCTCCCCCTCTAAATCTTTGAGTTACTGTGCTATTACTTTGCTCGTATGTCTTTGAGGTCCTCAGATGAGTCTTTGCAGTAGCTGCAGTGAGGTTATGGAACTGTATCCCATCAGGTGTGCTTCCTCTATCACGATATTTAAATCAAATGTAAAAATCATACTTTTATAAAGTAGCATATAAATCTGTGGCTGTTTTATATAATACATTCTGTACAGGACTTTGGTCAACTCTCCTTGTTTTACATGCTTTATAAATTACGTGCTTTATAAATAAGATTTACTTACTGACTTATTTATTTCGACCACTTGTACCATCACCTTGAACATAGCGAATAAAACTTGATCTAGGCTTGAGATGTCTTATAAATGAACAACCTGCAATTCTGATTATTGATTTCTTTGTCTTCTTACAAAACCTGAATGATGGCTGTTCGATCATGTTGCCAATGGGCTGAATGACAGTCCTCACTTTTGGTGCATGTCTGTGAATGTGATTATATTTTCCTGTGGTAAACATTCAGCATGCATAATAGTACTTAATTTGGACGAGTCCACTGATATTGGTACAGAGTATTATGGCAAATGCGGAATTAAATAAAATCGCCTCACACTGATAAACATCCCAACAGGTATAAATAGTATTTCTATATGTTAATGTCTGCAACAAGAGATGAGATGAGAATTAAAGCTAAAAACATCTTCCCTGGGTTTGGAACATTAGCTTGAAAGTGGAATGCAATTTCACAGTGGAAGGTCAGAGAGGACCCGTTGCATGTCACATTCATTTTACAAAAGCAGCAGGAGGCCACAGAGGCACCACAATATTGTAATTCTTGGGAAATAACAAGCCTTTCAGTCTTCATCTGAACCAATTGCTCCCTTTGCCATTAAAAAAAAACAAAACATTTTGCAGCACTTAGAGAAGGGCACATACTGACCGCTTTGTATTTCCTGTCCTTAGCCATGACATGCTAATCCGTAACTCAATAAAATAGTTCAAGGATGTTTATGCAGTGAGTAAGCGTCTCAGCATGAAGTATTGGTCCGCATCTCTTATTGGCATCTGGGCATGATTTGGAATATCTTTATTTTACAACTCATTAGGTTGCCTCATTTGGTGAAGGTTCAGCCTAAGTCACCCTAGCAGGTGCCATGTGAAACGGTATGCAAGGTGAAGTGGAGTGTCAGAATTTTAATGCCTCGGTTAATCTGTTGGCAAATACCCGGCCTTCTTTATGTGTTTGTCCTTGGTGGGAAATCTGGGTTAAGACCTCACTGTAGTCCTGACAGCCATCTGTAGACTCTGGCGTTTAGTATTCCATGCAAGGCCTGCAAGAGTTTAAGCAATCTTGCCAACAATGTGCCCAGGGATTCACAAAGCTTCATGTCTCTTCTGCTACACACTGACCTCTGCCTCTGAGTGGGTGGTGATATGCGCACATGTTCAACAAGCAATGATGTGGCATGTTTTAGGCAACTCTCCTCATGCTGATTAACTTTTACCCTAACATGCAGCCATGCTACAATTTGGAGAAATTGCAAGATTCGTGAAAACGGTGCTGACTCCTTCTATTAAGGTTTAGTGGAAGGTTGAAATGTTGTGCCATGCCCTATTTTTGTTAGTGCAAAGTTTAGCAAGCTGTGATATGATCCCTGTAGTTGTCTGGCTTATATTTTGCATACCTCAGATATATTCAAATTTCATCCAAATTTCCATCTAAGAAATATAAACAGGACTGGTGCAACATTTATGGTTCATTTCATCATTTGCAAGGCCAGCGCTCCCCAGACAACACTTGTCTTGAGTAATTTGTGATAAACAAGACATAAAAAAGAACCAAGGACATTGCTTATGGTAAAGGTTGAGGGTGTGCCAATACTTTATGAGCCTTTGACCTCAGATATCTGTTCAATGAAAGAGAAGGTTTTCCACTGAGAATGGAGGGAGTGTTGATAGCAATCAAATTTATTCTGCCTCATAACTTGATTTGCCCAGTGTACTCATCTCGGATTTAACATTTATTTAGTCATTTACAAGCAGAGTTATGGACAAATGCACAACTCCCACATCTCCATCAGTGTCTATTATGATGCTGATGACATGATATAATACTTTAGTAGTGTTCTAATAGTGTTCAGCCATTCGAAGTATTAACAGTTTATGCCATGTGTTCCATTAGGATGGATAGTTTCCTTAGAGAAGACGATCATAATGTATGAGGAAGTTAGAAAGTGTAACTGCAGTGAAAAAATACAGCTGCATTAATGGTTTGATCACTAAGTATAACATTTGAAAAGGATGGTACTTGCTGAATAATTCTGCTGACAATGTAATAGGCTAATAGTTTCATAACAAATTGTAATATTATGAGAAATGCCAAGCCATTCTAGATTCAATTAAAATATAATGACTGAACCATCAGGGACATGTATTTGTACACTATTAGTAATGAGACTTTGCACCTAGAAATAATAACTTTTTTTAATTTGTTAATAGCATTAATGATCCATGCAGATGAGGGTTTAGGTAGAGAATTCAAAATAGGTTTGGTGTGAGCAAGGTACTATGGACAGAACATCCTTTACCTTTTTTTTTTTTAACCAGAGGGTAAATGGAATGGACGTTCAGCATTGAATTAATTTGTGATGTCACACTCCACAGTATGAAAGTAGACACAGAATTTGCAGTTTTTCTTAGGTACTTCTTTTTTTTACCTGGCCTACGAGATTTAAATGCTATAATTTTATCGTGGCAGTTGTATACAGTGTTTTACTATCAAAAACACTTTAGTTGTGCTGTCTGGTTTATCTCCCTACCAATGTTATTGTTGCCCCTCCCCTTTCTCACCACCAACAGCTAAACACAGAGTCACGAGACTCTACACACAGAAACCCAACAGTGTCCTGACTAATGTTATAAAACACTTGCAACGATAAAATAATTAATTTGTTTATACTGATTGAAAAACGATTTACACCAGTGTATTGTGAGAAAGTGTTAAAGATAAGTACAGTACATATCAGAAATGGGTTTAAATATGATAAAGTAAATTATTTCCCATAATTTTGGCAACTTTTGCATATTATCATTAATATTCTTTTTCATTCATTAATTCATCTTTAGTAACCTTTTATCCTGGTCAGGGTTGTGAACCTATACCGGGAACTCTGGGAGCAAGGAGGAATACCCTGGATGGGACATCTGTTCACCACAGAGCACATCAGTCCATGCAGGGTCATTTTAGAGTCTGTAGTCCACATACTAGTATGTTTTTAGGAGGAGAGAGACCAGAGAACCTGGAAGAAACCCACACAGACACACGGAGAACAAACAAAAATTCTACTACTGTTATGCCACTATCAAATAGCAGGAAAGGGTGAAGTTCTGTGTATTACTGTCGTCCTCTTCTATATATATTTTATTATTTAGTTGTTTTTCAGCCCCGAGATTCAAGAGAAACACTTCTGCATTGCTGATGTTTGGCTCACTGCTTTTCCGATGTTTTATTTGTGAGCTAGTTCCGTTTGAACACATTCCAAAGTACAAACTGAGATTGGTGGGAGTTATCATTTTTAACATTATCATCAAAACACATGGTTCTGCTCAAACCTAACAAGCATGCAAACACATCAGGTTCAGCTTTAGCAGTGTTTCTCGCAGATTAAAGGTTTACTGTCACGTTGTAGTATGTTGATATTCTTTTTAGTGTTCTTACCAGAGCATCACCCATTTTAAGAAGATGTCTGAATGCTGGAAGGTCCAGACTTCATTCTAACAAACCTTTTAGTCATTATTTTCTAGCATTGATACAGCATACTCTCAATAGGTGAGGGACTGTGTGGATTTACATAATGTACTGTAGACATATATTAACTTTAACACACAGGAATAGCTGCAAGCTAGATTTCAGTTATTGCGTAATGAAATAAAGGGTAAGTTATATGTGATTCAGTTACCAAAGTTTAAAAAAGGAGTTGGCCCTTCTGGAGAAACTATTTTGAGGCCTAGCAATAAGGAATGTATTTTAATACTGGATGTCGTTTCAGTAAATCTCTTTGATTAATATATTCTCCTCCCTTTACTGTGTCAGCCTGTATAGCACTTATGATGGGTAATTAAGAAGATGGAAAACGTCGAAGGCCATGATAGAGGCCATGAATTTTTTTTTTTTTGGATGAAACCAATATTCAATAATAGAATTAAAGGGGCGCATGATTTACTACACAGACTGATGCTCCAGTAAATTTGTGACATCTTAAAATTGCAATATCCTGGCTTGAGCATGTGCACTGGGCCAACCACACATTGCAATCATCTAACCCCAAAATCCTAACAATAATATTATAGTACAATGTATAATATAATGAGAGAATAGCAATCCTTTGAATAGTGAATAGTGCTCTTTCTTTTTTATTTATGTATTTTTTTTTTACTAAATGCATATATTGAAGAAAGCAGTTGGTTTAGACTTAGTCCTGAATGCACTTTCATACAAAAGTAAAATGGCTTATTAAGAAGCATCCTTACATTTGTCTTGATAGGTTATTGAATTCAGATGCCATTTTTATAGTAAATTATGGATTAATTTATGAGTATGGGTTCTTTTGCTCTTATTTTCATTTTTTCCCCCTTTTTTAGATATTCTGACACAAAGGCATGATAACCTGCTCTTGCACTATAATTACCCAACCCACCATTGTGCATTTTTAGAAATTAATCACCATGAAATTATAATACCTGCCAACAAAGTACATATTTTGTTTTACCTGCCGGAAGATTTGACTGCAGGTTCTGCAGAGCCGATTAAGCCTAAAAGTCAAAGTGGATTGGGAGCTAGAGTGGTTTGCTTGAAGTGGGTTTCAACAACCACACTGTGGAATAATAAAACAGAGTACATCAACATCTTTTGCTTGTATTTTAAACATCCTAGATTTTAGACCATCATCATGTGTTCTGTACGCATGTGTTAATGGAACAACATTAGTGAAAATTCTGCTGGAGACTGTTGAAGGCCGGATTTAGCCTGTCTTGATTGGGGGTGCAGTCAAAATGTCCAGGTGAGCATCTTTATCAATCGTGCTTGCCAATAAAATATATTATTTATCTCATAATGAACTGCAGAACTGCATATTTTTTGTTTAAATTTAATTTTTGTTTTAAATTTCATTTTACTTTTCATTTCTTCGTAGCCATGCACGAGGGCAGTGAGATACTATCCAGTAGACACGTACAGGTGATTAATTAATTAGTTTCTTTCTTTCTTTCTTTCTTTCTCTCGAATGAAAGGAAGCAGGGGGTCATATTTGGAGTTAGACACATGCAATTAATTAATGTACTAGGGGGGCATTAGGGGGTGCATCCCAGCACTCCCCTAAATCTGGCCAGAAAATTAAATAAATTAGATGAATAAATTAAATAAACTGGATCCAGTATGCAGCTCCATGACTTTAATCTCTCTGTTCAGTCTCCCCAAGTTCTCTCACATCACCCTGTTGCTATGTTACCTCCACTCGCATCCTGTAGCCTGCCTGTATCAGATTTAAAACACTAATGCTTGGCAGCAAAGCAAAAAAAAAAAAAACGACCCTCTCCAACCTACCTAAAAACACTTATCAAACTCTGCACCGCACTCCCTTCAAGCAACAAGCACATTTAGATTTGATCCTCCATCCCTTAAGATACAGAGTAGGCATGCATCAAGACTCTTCTCTGTCCTGGCACCCAAGTCGTTGAATGAACTTCCCTTGGCTCTAGATAAGAGCATCTGTTAAATGTTTCATTATCCAATATGTAGTTTCACTATCCAATATGTATAGACGCCTTGTATAGTCTCTCATTGCCTATTTTACATGGAAAACAGTTTGCGATAGCAGCATATATGACTTTTTTTTTTTAGAAGCATCGCAGTGTTTTTGTTCAGTAACCATATTCACATGCTGTAGGCTATACAAGAGACTGGTTACATTGTGCCACATGAATGTTAATGAGTTTGAATCCAATGAAACCTAGGAGGTCACTCTGAGACAATGTCCAGTGCGTTCTAAAAAGTATATAAATACAAACAGTACTGATTGTGTTTCCTGAAAGACTTCTGTGTCCGTCATTTTTGGGATCTCCTTTTTTTTTTTCTTGGAAATTTTAATCATAAAAATGTGCACCTCATAAGAGCAGAGCAGAGCACTGTGTGGCTGTCTACATTTTTTCAGCCTGACAATCACCTATTCTACAGAAAATCTTCACATGGGAAGTATCTTGAAATTTGATAGTCACTGCTTTTCAAAGAAACAGAAAAGTTTCGTGGTGGTAAAATTACACTGCAACTCATTCAGGTAACAACTGACCTTTGAATTAACACCAATTACAAATATCTGTTAAATTAAATTCTTTATCTCTAATTTTATTTCATCATTTAAAATCATAAAAAAGGCAGTTAAAAGCAGACTTTTCATGAATATGTGTAACATTGTTTTTAACCAGTGGGGGACATTTTTTAAAATACATCTTAATTGCATTGAGAAACATAGAAAAGATGTATATTAAAGTACTACAGTAATTTGATTTATGTTACCTAAAGAAAAAACTGCCATGTGAGGACGACCTTCTGAATGCTTTGTTTCTGTTCATGGACAGTCACGCACATGTGGACTTGTTTTGCACTGCTCAAAATGAGCTCTGTCATTACGTCTCAGAGGCTTAGATTGCACATTATTCCTCGTCCTGGTTGTCCTGTCTGCTGTAATTTATAGACTCTAATTTTAAATTAGGTTCTATTTTATTGTAGTTTATTAACCAGTTAATAATAGTCAATAAAAGCCCAAATGCTTTTTGACATATGACTTGACTGATTTTATATATACTGCAGTATATATATATATATATATATATATATATATATATATATATATATATATATATATATATGTATATATTTGAGTACAGACAGGAAGTGGTTGACAGATCAATCGACCCGGCCAAAGAATTAGGCTGATATCAAGCATTTAAAGTTATACGGCATTGGCCAATCAGCTTGCAGCATGACTGATTAATAAAAGTGCTCAAGCTCCCCCCTTTGTCTGCCCCAGTAATCACATACTGCCTGCAAACACAATGAAATGCCTTAGGGAAAGCACTGGCATTGGAATTCCCCATAGAATAAATGGTAAGGCTAAATTCCTAGCTCTCAAAGAGTTAATTGATTCAAGTTAATTTAATTAAGTTAATTGTATAAGCCTCCATTTATAAGATAAGCAGTGTTTACTCTGGCCTCTATACACATACTTAGTTTGATTCCTAAGCTAAGACGTGATTCTAACACAAATGTGACAAAAGCATAACGCTTTGTGTACTGCATACTTACTTAGTTATTGTTATATAAACCAATATATAATATATTGCAGACTATAGATTAGGGATGAACAATATAATATTATCGATATCATATGATTTGCATGGACAGTAGTTGGATTGCAAGGTTTGCCATAGTCATGATGGTCGGTAACGTTATGCTAAAAAGATTTTATTATTTTTTATAGGAGGCCATGTTTAAAAAAATGGGAAGTGGGCCTCAGGGGGGAAAAGTTTGAATATGTATGAGCTGAGTTAACTGCCACTGTTTACTTTCTCACATTAACACAGATAATAAATGATTTACTGAATTTGTACTCTTTTATTCTAATCACATAATTAGTGCTTGTATGTGTGTTTTTCCTTTGTGTTTAAATTTGTGCATATTTATGTTTTAGTAAAATTATATATATGATAGTACAAGAAATTTCAATAGAATTTAACATAATTGATCAAATGAAAATAAGGCTAAAAATAAGCATTATAAATAAATAAAAATAAGTATAAGGAAATAAGTAAGGATAAAAATGTTATAAAAATCATTACTGTAAAATGACAAATAAACTTATCATAATTTTACTATTACTATAATGCCTACAAGACATCTACATCTGGTGATGCAGAGAGAAGGCAAGGAGGACAACAAGTCACCCAAACCACAGCCTGTTCTCACTACTGTGCTCAGGCAGCATGAGAACCAACACAGAGCATCTCAGGAGGAGCTACTCACTTGTGATTCCACAAGCCATCTCTGATCAGGCATAATTTCTTTTACCTACATTTTATATACACACACTCCTACCTCCATCTGCATTTACCAGGACCTGGCCTGTTCGATCATATTATTCATTCCAACAGCACACACATCACACACACCGAATCAGGACATTCATGTACATAATGTGTATAGCGTATGTATATATCAGATGCACTTGCATATTGCAATGTGTATTCTGTACAAAGATATTCATTGTTATTTTCTGTGCACTGTATTGTCCTGCACTTTATGTCTTACGTGTCTTATTGTGCCTTATGTATTTTTGCGCTTTGCGATGTTTGCACAGCTTGGGAATTAGCAATTAAGAATTCCACTGCAAGATCGAACTCATTGTATGTGACAAATAATGACTTGTACTTGAACTAATTGTCTATTTTTAAATATAAGATTTTTGCTGTTGTATTATAATAATAATCAGTGGAATGACAATTAATGACTTTAGTAAAAAAGTATATTGCTATAAAATAATCAGAATTGTCCATTTACCAGAAGGTAAATTTTTTTTGGTTAATTACTGTAATAACTGCTGACTGTCTTTTGGCCTTTTTCATTATTACTATTATTTTTATTACTATTTTTTAATAAGAACGTAAACACTTTCTCATGTGATTTTTTTGGCCAGCACTTTCAGAACGTAGAGCGTATATCCATATAACTGTTCAGGGCTGAGTTTCTCAAAAACATCATTTTAAGACATCAAATTTAAGATTCTTGCCTGGGCGAGAGAGTGTTCGTTTTGCTGCTTGGTCTTGACCGTTCAGTAGTGTGAATGGTAGTAAGATCACAGTGTAAGTCTGACCTAAGAAATGCAGCCTTTAACTGGTAGTAAAATAAACAATACGATTTTTCTGAAGTCATAAATTGTTAATTTGGACATATCCATATAACTGTTTTGTTTGTGTAAGTCAGACTAAGAATTTTATTGACAGGCAGTGTAAAGGGGAAAAAACTGCCCTTCAAGGCAAGGGATTGATATATTGAATAAATACCTGATGTTTTTCCTGTTAAATCCATTGATATTTTGTGTTTTGATATATGAGGTATTGATTGAGTTTTACCATCCTTGAGATATCATGACAATATGGCAACTCTAATTGTACTTTATTCATGTAGTTTCACATTTAAATTGTTGAGTGTAGGCGATAGCCCTATGGTGTTTGTCCACAGCACCTGTCACACCATGAAGACACATATGGGAATGGAATTTATAATTCAGTATCTGATAACAGAGCCAAGCAATAACAATTTATAGTAATTTGACTGAATTGAACCCTCAATATCACATTGGTGTATATTTATTTATAAGCCATTATGTTGTACATAATAGAAGCCCTATGTCTCTTTGGACCGCACATTATTTCTCTTCATAAAGCTGTATATGTTCATCATATATGAATTATACACCCAAGTTTATTGTCTGTAAACAAGTTGATAAATGAGAATGTCTAAACTTCAATTATGGGAATTACACTGGGCCAACACAGTCTCGCATGTTATGTTTATGTTCACAGGCTCCAGAATTAAATTGCCAGAACTGCAGAACTGAAAAGCCATTTAACATGCAGGAGAGGAGCTATAGGAGCTCGGGTGGAAAAGAATGGTGCAAAGTGTGACCAACAAGGCTGACATATGTTAATATATACTTTGGCTTCTTTGTAATCATCCTGCACGAAGGTCTGGAGTGGGTGAAAAATCCATTATAATTATGTGTGTGTATTTACAACAAAATAATGCAGTGAAACATAAATTTCTTTCTATTCAAGTGGTGACTATTGAATTACAGGGGAATTTTTGGCTCCAGCATTTCAAGCACAAAACCAATGAGGTTTTAGTAGAATAACCCTTAAAAGGTTATACATGTCCACTAGAAAATACCATCCCAGCATAGTGGCATATAATTCATTAGGCTCTGTTACAAGGCGCATTACTGGCAGACCCTGGTTTTGTAATTAGCATGTGAAAGATAATTGGCCATAAAAAAAATCTTTACACTCTGCAGTGGTGCAGAAATGACAGGTCAAATCTAATACTGTGCTTGTTTACTTATTAGTGTTTCCATTTTAGCAGTGATATTGTATTTGTATTGATATCATCTGTGCATTCATTCATTTATTTGTTTATTTCATTAGACCAGAAGTTTAATTTGAAAAGTAGAAAGAATTTCTATTTTCAAAACAAAGTGATATAATGCCTTATAACAACAACAACAACAACAAAAAAAAAAAACACTACATCTTTGCAAAAACTATGTGCTGTTAGATTTGCATTTTTTTTTTCAGTTTCTCATTATTGCATTTGCACAATGAACCATAATAAAACCATGGAGCCATTGCAGAACTGCTATATACAGTGTCTGCTTTTAATGCGATGGCTCTCTGTATTATGAGAAATCCTGAACAAACAAACAAATTCAATATCCATGAACATGTTCAGAGACAAGTGCACTCCTAGTTTTCATCAAGCACTATCACTGTCACATGTAAAATACAGAGGAGTCTCAGAGCATACAAATCTGACATGATCCACTGCCTTATGGTGTGAATGCACTGTGACTCAGAACAGAAAGTTGCCTAGAGCTGAGCACAGAACTGTAGCACGCTCATTAGAGCCTAATTAATCCACTCCAGGCTGTGGCGTATACAGCTGCTGATGAAGAGTAACGTGTACAGCCTTTCACACATTTCTTTTTTCTTCACCATGTTCTGCATGGCTTGTGGGGAATCAGGTACAGATATTATTAGTTGCAGACACAGGTAGTTGTGCCAGTGTCATACAACTGATATAAAAAGTCTACACACCCCTGTTAAAATGACAGTTTTTTTGTGATGTAAAAAGTCAAACCAAGATAAATCATATCAGAACTTTTTTCCACCCTCAATGGGAAATTACAACATATAAAAATTAAGTGAAAAACAATCAGAAATATTTTGGGGAAAAATAAGAAAATAAAATTATAATAACCTAGTTGCATAAGTGTTCACACCCCTAAACTAATACTTTGTTGAAGTACCTTTTGATTTTATTACACCACTCAGTCTTTTTGGGTAAGAGTCTATCAGTGTGGCACATCTTGACTTTGCAATATTTTCCCACTCTTTCTTGCAAAAACATTCTAGATCCATTAAATTGTAAGGGCATCTCCTGTGCACAGTCTGCTTCAGGTCAACCCACAGATTTTTAGTTGAATTCAGGTCTGGACTCTGACTAGGTCATTCAAAAACATCTTTTGGTTAAGCCATTCCTTTGTTGATTTGGATGTATGCTTTGGGTCATTGTCAAAGGTGAAATTCCTTTTCATCTTCAGCTTACTAGCAGACACCTGAAGGTTTTGCATTAAAACTGACTGGAGTTTGTAGCTATTCATGATTCCTTCCACCTTGATAAAAGAAAAGCAGACCGAAAGCATGATGCTGCCACCACCATGCTTCACTGTGGGGATGGTGTTTTTTTGGTGGTGTGCTTTTTTTGCACCAAACATACCTTTTGGAATTATAGAATTATTATACCTTTTGGAATTGGTTTCATCAGACCGTAACACATTTTTCCACATGGTTTGGGGTGATTTATGCTGCTTGTCACATATTCCTGTAGAAAGCTATAAATCTTACTTATTTGGGGTTAATCAGAATAATTTCATTGATGAGAGCTGTATGATAATTACTTTTGAACACGAGATTGAATGTGACTGGTTCATTCTGAACACAGCCACATCCCCAGTTATAAAAGGGTGTGTACACTTATGCAACCAGGTTATTGTAACTTTTTTATTTTTCCTATTTTTCCCTAAAATGTTTCTGATGGTTTTATACTTAATTTTTATACGATGTAATTTCACACTGAGGATGGAAAAAGTTCTGACATGATTTATCTCTTTTTTTTTTCATAACTAAAACCTGCCATTTTAACAGGGGTGTGTAGAATTTTTATATCCACTGTATATTGTATATGTAATATTGTGATCATTACATATATCTCAAAAGCACCTGCACTTGTAATCAAATAAAATATTAAACAGTAATTAATTACAACAACAGAATTTGTCCCACATTTTATCTATGAAAGCATCATCACTCTGGTCATTACTAATGTTTAAGCTATAGTACCACTCACTATGTCTTACCACTCGGAAAAGTCCTCAGTGTTGTATTAGCCCCTAAAACTCATGGCTTGGTATTGTCAGGACAACTCCATTCAAGAAATCAGTTTCCCAAAACACATCAAAACCTACAGACATGGCCACCCTGAGCTATGCTTCCCAGAACCCATCACCACTAACACATTCACAATCCCTGGACTTGAGTACAATCACCTGTTCCCAGTCACCCACACACATAAAAGAGACTCTCAAACAAAGACACATTTTCACTCACACTCGCAGTACAGTAAGTCTGGACACACTCACACACACAAACACACACACACACACACACACACACACACACACTCACAGTACTGTAAGTCTGGACACTAACTCTGTGTCAGGTTGGACTTCTGTAGTGGTTAATTCAACATTATTGGAGTTACATAAACTCTTGTAATTAGGCTGTGTTCAGACCAGCCCCTGACACATAGAAAGAAGAACATAGAAACAGTGGTACCAGTGAAGTTTTACACAGTAAATTAATAAACTCATACCTATAAGGAATATGTGTGGTCATAAACTAAGTGAGTGGTAACTTTCTGAATGTAGTTTTTCTGGGTCATAAAGTAGCTTTCATTGTTTGGACACCGCAGACCAGATTTTAATATTTCTAGATTTTTTTTTTCACTAAGCCATAAAATTTATGCCTAGCCTGGAGCAGGTGTAAAAAAAAAAATTCTAGACATTTCTATGATAATCACTTTCAACATTAGCCAGCTCATCACAGTGGTGCATCTGGTCTATTGTATTCACAGTGAGCAGTCATTTAGATGGGAGAGGGCTGTTACTGGTCAAAGCATTTTCTCCAAACACTTCAAGGATGATATTGCTATAAGTACATATAAATATACAGAAAAGAGCACTACCCCTGGCAGTTGGAGACATTTTTTTCAAGCTAAGGCTTCTTTTTTATCCCTTGTTTAAATTTGTATATTCATTTATGGCCTGTTATTATTTTTTCATGCGCAGACTGTATAATTCAATTGTTTTTAAATTTTCGTTGTCAAAAAAGTTTTGTAATACTTCCACATTGCTAAACTTTATTTAGCAGTAAGATGAAGCAAAATTGCAGCCTAAAGCATACATAAATTAGCATAAATTATCAAGTTAACTATAACCAGTAGTAGTGTAGTGTACACATATAGCTGCTGGCAGTTTTACTTTTCAAACATAGGCTCTTAGTAACCATGCTTGTTATAAGACCTGTTGCCATGCCAGGTTTGTTTTAATCCATTATAAGTTTATTTTGAAAGAGTTGAACAGTACAGGAGTTAATTATAAGTATGAGATATTTAAGCATTTACCGTTGCATTTATGACTTTTTAAAATATTGCATTTCCTACCATTCTCAGTTAACACTGCCATTTTATTTTAGACTTACAGCTTCTATTTTTGTGTAGGTGCAGGCTTAACATAGTGGTATAACACCAATGTACTGCTAATATGGTTGGGCTTAAGCCATTTTTTTTTTTCCATATTCTCACCCAAGTGCTATGTTCTTGGCCAGAAGTGAAAGCACCTACACTGATGTGGGTGAAGCATCACATCAGGTGGTGTGACTTTAGAAGTCTGGTATTTTCACACACATATTGGTCCAAAATTGCGCCCACGGTACCACTTCTCAAAGCCTTATTACACATACTAGACCACAAGAGTATTTTTTCTGACATTAAAATTCCCATTTCTTACAACTAGGTTTTGATGATGTACACAATTTATCAACCTACTTCAGCATAAATAGGCTAATTTGCACAACTGCTAATTAAACATAATTGATTAAATTATTTTATCTATAGATGCAAAAACATATTTTGTGACTAGTAAAATGCAAAATAAGACAGTTGATACATCATTTCAAATAGACCATCATACAATGACCAGAATCAATAGAATGTGTAACAAATCGAAGTAACTAGCTATATCATTGCTATGTACTGTATATTGCCGTCAAGGAGATGAAGAATTAACCCTTATGGACATTATGTCCTAGAGGCTTATATGTGAATGAACACTCACAAAGCCCATTTTTTATGCTAGTCAGTTGGTTATTTGTACCAATAAAATGGCGACATGAAATCTGTAAGTGAAATTTAATCATATATCATTATGAAAATGTCACTGTGCTGAGGTAGCAGCACTTTTTAAAGGGAATGAAAGAAGCTGATGTGATGTATCAATTTTCACCCAACACCTTTGAACAATTACTCCGCTCTAGAGCAGATTACTTCCTGTGCACATGGGCAAAAAATAACACGAGTATGTCTGCTACACTCAGAAGCACTGACACCATGATATTGTGACTTAGGGTTGCATATGGTATTTGCTATCTGCAATAGGGGTGTGATGAATGACCATTACACTGTGATAAAATAAATGTGAAATAGGTATACCATTGCCATTTTATTACACTGTTAGAACTACTGATCCCATGATAAGGCAGCTACAAATCAAAGGAAATATCATTTATATATCTTTTTTTTTAATAAACTATTAAAGGTTAAGTGTAATCCTCATACATACCAGGTTCAATAACCATTTAATTTAATACTTTCACTGCAGTGTTATAAGACATTTAATGTTATCCTCTTTGTGCAGTCATAGAGTGATACTGATATATCATCAAAAAAGTGGTACTAAACTGCACGATAATATGTTGCACGATAATATGTAATTTTTATACGTCTACTCTGCATTATCTTTCTTCTTCATTTCCAAAATTGGAGTCTTGTGCTGAATCTATGCTTTGGGATTTGGCTGTGGCTCTTTGACTTTCATGTCGTCTCTGGATGTTCCTCGACAGGCCTGCGCTGGTGGATTCATCCCATGTGACAGGTGTTTGATTGCAGCCTATGATGAGAGATGGCTCAGGCATGGCAGTGGAGCTTTCTCCCCAAGCTGACAGTCTGAATTAGGCAAGTCTAGTGCCTGTGAGCCCAGAGTGAGTGCAGGACACACATACACATGCATATGCCATGTACACACACTTTAGAACCACTTCCTAAGCTCCCAATCCTGTCACAACTAGTCATATTTGCTGATGTAATGAGAGGGCCAGGGGCTTTATCATTCAATGTTACTCGCAGTGGCACACATACACGAAGGGACGACTGAGCAGTTTCATAGCACGGTCTTGTTACCAGCTTTGTGCACAGACATCATGAAAAAGAAAACAAGGCACCCTGCACTCTGGACCCCTGGACCATTCCCTCATGTCTCTAATGTCACCACTGCCATTCATACAAATACACTAGCTTCAAAACATTTAACAGTCCCCATTCAAAGACTACCAGAACATTAGAAATGAAGTGTGTTTTTTCAAGATGCAGTGTAACAGAATTCAAAGATCATACATCTACCAATTGTACAACCTTCACTGAAACATCTATTCCCAGGCATCATGCTCAATATATTGCAAAGCTGAAAAAAGGTTGTATTGTTTGTAGGAGCATCCTTTTAGGATTACATTAAAAGCAAAGGAAAACATGCATTAAGAACACATTAGGCTGCTGTATTCACAACACGCACACACACACACACACACACACACACACAGAGACAAAAACACTTTTGCAAAATATAATAAAATATAAGACATAATATTAAGATCCAAACTATTGAACACTATTTCATACTTTTTTTTTATCTTGTGATACTGTTTCACAAAAGCATACCAATAACATTTTAAGAAATTGTGCTATTAAAGGTCTTTCATTTTATAAGCATTTACCAATGTAAATACACATCCAAAAAACAATTTAGTTATAACAGAAAAACTCCTGATACGAAATGTGTGGGTGTCTCAGATGGCATACTGATTGACAGTGCCATCTCTTGGGTGGAGTAAACAACTCTTCAGCAGTGCCAGTGTTAGAAAATTACTGTATGTAGAAATAACAGAACAGAGCTTCCACAGTGCTTTTGTTTTTGCACAAGTCATGATCATTGTGTGCTGTATTTTGTTCATATTCTAGCTCCACACCTATTGCAGAAAGTGGTAAACATGAGGTAAGCTTTTTCATTTGACTGCTACCCTTTTCAAGCTGGTTTAAAAAGCTACCATTTACAGGCCAAAAGTTTGCATACACCTAGGCTAAAGACATTCAAGCTCAATTTTTTTTACAACTCCACACATTTACATATTTTCACACATATTTCCATAAGAGGTACAGTAATTTCAAAATAATAGCCCAGAATTATTTCAGCTTTTATTTACTATATCAGATTTTCAGTGGGTCAAAAGGTTTTATCCACTTTCATTCACTGCATTCTTTGCTGGAATTTTCTGAGAGTGACCATGACCTGAATGAACCATCAACTTATCAGTTTAATTTAATATTCGCTTCATTTAGAAGGGTTTTAAACTTCTATGCACCAGTTAAATGCACCGGTTCAGCAAGAATCTGGAGGTACTATACTTGCGTTTGTGTTGCCAGGGATTCCCTCGTTGCATTGTTGTTTGTAGGGGTTTTCTGGTGATGTTGATTGGTCAGTGGTCTGGTTGGCCTTAGGTAGCGTCTCGAAAGACCAATGGAGCTGATAAATAGAGTGAGGCTCGAACCCGGCGGAGTCTCGTAGGCGGGTTACAAAATGGTTCACAGCGGTGGGAAGGTGAGAGTTGGAGGCTTTGCAGGAACCAGTCTGGATGTGGCGTCTCGGAGCAAGCATGATCTCCTCGTGATGACGAGGGGCAAGAACTTCTAAAGCTCTTGGTTGATGAGACTTCCTTCAGATGTGTATGGAGACTCTCTTGCACTGATAGTTGAAGAGAACTCCTTGAAGATGTTGGTAGAGTCTCCCTCAAGATGTTGATGGACTCTCGTACAGATGTTTTGGATGAGTCTCCTGCAAAGATGTGTTGGATGAGACTCAGAGTTTCCTTTGTGTCAGGGGGTTTTAACCCTTTCCAGTTGGGCTGACCCCAAAGTGTTTGCTCCAATCAGCAGGATCTTGGGGCAGGGTGTAAACTGTATCCTCTGACACTAATTAACATTCTGGTCTGAGTTATGTGCTTTGCAAACTTTGTACAAGGTTAAGTTAGAACTTTGGTAAGGAATTTGGTAACATGCATGTAATACATTGTACTAAACTTCACATTATACCAACCATTAGGAAATTCAATAGCCATCACACGCATACCAAACCTGACATACCTGCTGTTATTGATACACTCACGAACACTATGATAGCTGTTAAATAATCAAAAACATCATAATGACCTGGTGGCTATAAGTATGAAACATATACGGAATGACATTAAAAGAGGCAACAAGCTTCCAAACTATGGTGCATCATCTTAAAAGTCATTGTCCTTACAGGAGATGTAAAGTAGCCTGATGTAGTCTGTTAAAGCTGGGTTCTGTGGAATGTGTGAAGGGTGGTGAATTTTGTGTTCCTGGGAAGAAAAAGGTTCGAGTCTCGGGTCCGGCAGGGATTGTAGATGGGGGGAGTGAATGACCAGCGCTCTCTCCCACCCTCAATACCACGACTGAGGTGAGACCCTTGAGCAAGGCACCGAACCCCCAACTGCCGAGCAGACGGCGTTTCAGATTGTGTGTTCCTCCCTGCCCGCGCTATCTCCCAGATGGGGATTCACACGATTTGTGCGTCGTCTGTTTGGGAGCGGAGCATGCACGGTTAGCTCTCGAGGGGGCTAACTGTCATGATTGTGAGCTTTTTCCGCTCCGTGTGTTCGCAATCCCGCTGTTGCCGAGGTACAGCGGAGACTGTTATGTGGGGATCGCTAGTGGATTTAGCAGAGGGATCTGAGACGGGCTCGTCCTTATCTCGGTCCTCACCCGCTAGATTTTTAAAAAAAAAAGGGGGAAAAAAGGTTCCCTCTCAGGAATCAGAAGCCCGCCCCGCGGTTTCTTCCCCACGGAGAGAGCCAGGCATTTCATCTGTCTTCCTCCAAGGAGGCTGATGTGATGAGCATTGACACGGAGGAGACTGCACGGAGGAGTCCCTCGCATATGAGGAGCTCGTGGAGGTTGTGACTCACGCTAAAAGGCCTGGGCAAAGAGGCAGGTGACAGCATTCCAGCGCTTCCTCCCTCTCCGTTCCCAGGTCTTTGGGGCTGCTGAGTGGAAGCAGCCCCGGCCATCTAGCTCTTCATATTGCCAGACCCACAAACAGAACATCGCACTCTCGGTCGGGGTCTTCGAAGCGAGAAATAGATCTATGGACTGTTATTCTGGCTAAGAGGACCTCAGCCAAGCAGCCCTGACACCAGAGCTGCACTGACACCCGTGCCACCCCCGGTGCTTCAGGGTTCAGTGAGCTCCAACGGGCTAATTTCCCAGCTGTTCCCTCAAGTGAGGGCGCTAGAGTGGATAAATCAGTCGCTTCCTGCTGGTCATCTGTTTCAGGACACCAAATTAAAATCTCTAGCAGACGCCAGTCCCGAGGGGCTGGCATCCTTAGGCCAGCTGACACCCCTGCCACCCCCGGTGCTTCGGGGATCTGTGGGCTCCAATGAGCGGAATTCCCGACTGCCGCCCTGCTACGGTACGGCACGGGAAAGCTTGTTCCCTCAAGTGAGGGTGCTAGAGCAGTCAGGTCGGTCATTCCCTGCCGGTCATCCCCTTCAGGGCACCGAAGTGGCTCCTCTAGCTGCACAGGAAGTTCCTCAAGTTTACTTTCGGGGGTGAACCATACCAGTATCGGGTTCTTCCGTTCAGCCTGTCATGCTGGGGGCTCCTTGTCGTCGTGTAACACTAACGAAGGACGCCTCCCTCACCACCTCACTTCTATTTATTGAAGAGGTTGAACATGTAATTTGAGTGAGGGGGTTAACTTCTGAAGATCAAGTAGACTTCATTCTCTCATCAAGTTGACCAGCCATAGAGATAGTTTCAAATTTTTTTTATGATTGTTATGTAACAACAGCTATAATGTTGACTTTTTACTGATATTATTTTATTTCTATTTTAGCTTCTGTAATTATTGTTGTAAAGCACTATGGTCAAAATATGTTGTTTTTAATGGTGCTATATAAATAAAATTGACATTGACATTGATATTTGTGAGTTTCAGCTTTAGATGAGGTTAAGCTATGTATGGGAGGAGAAATTAAGCAACCCCAAGACCTATTTTCATATTTGAGGGGAGTATTTAGAGAGAAGCATATTACTCATCAGTTGTTACATGCTTTATATGCATGCAGGCAGTCGGATGGGGAGGATTTTCATGACTATTCGCATGGTCTATCCCAGCTACTAAACTCTCCTTTTCAACAGTCCTCTATTGCAGTGTGTATCATGCAGCTCACTCTCAGATACCAGTTCACTGAAGGCGTGAGAGACTCCTCCCTTTGAAGAGAACTGTGTAGGCTAGTTAGAGAGAGGCCTCAGTCCACTTTGTTCGATGTCCATGAAGAAGCCATGATGGAGTGCTTATAAGACAGACCTCTCTTGGTGCTAATGTTGCTAGGAGTAGGAATATTGCGGTTTCAGGCCCGGTTGAGATTGCAGGGGACAAACTCTACAACCACTGTTCCTAATGATTTAGCTGGTACCCTGCAGGATATAATTACAGTAATTGCTCAGCAGGGTAAGGCAATTGGAGAACTCACTAATGCAGTTTGTGACCTCACCATGCAGAAAGCTAGTTCAGGTTGTGGCCCGAGTTGTAAGTTTAAATTTAAACCAAAATACACTGTTGATGGTCAGCCCATCTGCCTGAAATGTGAAGGGATTGGACAAGTAGCCTAACAGTGTATGGCACCACCTACTTCAAAAAAAACAATCCACTGTTACACCAAGTGATACGGTACAGGGAAAACGGTTTCCCTCCACTGAGCCAAGCAATGCGAGTTAAGTCAGAAGGCTCAAAGAGTAGCGTGCTGACTAAGGAAAGATTCCTAGAGCATGCTGTAGGCAAATGCCCTGGGGTAGATATTCATATTGGAGAGGTATCTGTTAGATGTTTACTAGACACAGGAAGTAATGTGAGCACTCTAACAGAAGGCTTCTTTAGAGAGCACCCCCAAGCGGAGGACAAATATATGCATTATACTGCTATGTGGCTTAAAATAAAAGCTGCCTTTGCCGTACTTAGGGCATATTGAGCTAGACATACAAGTCATGGGGTTAACCATACCTTTCTGATTGATACCCCCGGCATCCTGGGTATGAATATTGCTCAGAGGTGTAGGCAGTTGGTTCTTGCAGAGTTTGACACTACCCTAGGAGGAGAGTAGGATTTTGCTTGGCGGGAAGCCTTTCACTGAATACAGGAGGTGGAGCTAGCTGAAACAGTGTCTACAGCCCGGGTAAATGGAAAGCATAGCGCATATGTGCCTGTATCTTCTGTAATCACAGTCCATACTAGGGTGCACAAAAGACCGGTTGATTGTGATGCCTGGTGCATTGGTGGTAGAGCCAGGAAATATGCTGCTGCCTGGTGGATTGATTCCTATCCTGTGTTTGCAGTTCATGATGAGGATCTGGGATACACAGATAAGGTGAAACACAAGATTCCTGTGACCAATGACACCACAGTCTCTCAGCCATACACATGTATACCACCTATTCAGTTTGAGTGGGTTAGAGAGCATATTTCTGAGCTGCTTTGAAGAGGTGTTATACAGGAGAGCTCCAGTTCCTATGCCTCACTGGTGGTGTTGGTGTGCAAGTCTGATGGGAGTCTCAGGCTGTGTGTAGACTATAGGAGACTGAATTCCAGGACCAGGCATGATGCATTCTCATTGTCACACATAGATGAAAGCTTGGATGCTTTGTCTGGGGCCAAGGTTTTCTTGATGATAGATCTTGCCAGCGGGTATCATCAGGTGGCAGTCCATGAAAAAGAAAGGCACAAAACAGCATTCATTACACCGTTTGGGTTATATGAATACTGGATGATGCCGTTTGGTCTGTGTAATGCACCAGTGACATTCCAGCACCTTATGCAGGTCATCATGAGTGATCTTACCAAATTGTGCTGGTCTACCTAGATTCGTCATCCTTCACAGAGCCTTTAGTGAGGCTGGAGACAGTGATCAAAAGGTTGAGGGAAACTAGACTAAAGGTTAAGATGGATAAATGTCATTTTCTGAAATCTGAGGTCAGGTTTCTTGGTCATCAAGCCTCAGCGCAAGTGGTGAGTACAGATTCTGAGAAAATAAGTGCTATAAAGCAGTGACCAGTCACTAGTACACTTAAGGAGCTCAGTTCATTTCTGGGGTTCAGATAATTTCCGGGAGGTTCATTGAGGGTTTCTCTCAGGTATCAGGGCCCCAGCATGATGTAGTAAACACTTGTCTTAAAGAGAATAGTCCATTCAAAGTTGATCAGTTGCACAGGCAATCCTGGACTCCTGAGTGCCAACTAGCTTTTGAACAGCTCAAGAGTAAGTTGATCTGTGCTCCAATGTTGGGGTATGCAGACTTTACCCTGCCATTTGTGTTAGAGATGGATGCTAGCAAC
Organism: Pangasianodon hypophthalmus; assembly: GCF_027358585.1. NCBI lineage: Eukaryota > Metazoa > Chordata > Actinopteri > Siluriformes > Pangasiidae > Pangasianodon > Pangasianodon hypophthalmus. The sequence continues at coordinate 7,508,507 of NC_069711.1, forward strand.
ATCAGATAGGGTGAAGTTTTGTACCAGTACCAAGGGAGTAATAGCTTATGCTAGTTGAAGGGAGCGAGGGGCTGAGAAAAATGATCAAAACTACAGCAGCATGAAGCTTGAGCCCCTAGCACTTAAGTGGGCATTGACTGAGAAGTTTAGGAAGTTTACCTGCTGGGGTCCAAGTTCACCATCATAATGGACAACAACCCACTCTGTCACCTCACCACTGCCAAATTAGGTGCAATTGAACTGTGTTGGGTTGCTCAGCTTGCAGTATTTGATTTTGATGCGAAGTACTGCCTTGGGTGATGCAACATTGAAGCCGATGCTCTTTCCCAAATGCCAGAATAAGAAGAACCTGAGTCTGAGAGTGAGGACACAGAGTTTGATGCCTGTGTGGCTATATGTAACTTGCTTAGAACTGGAAAGGCTCTAGGACCAGATCTGCTGGCAGCAGGTGTAGAGTGTTGTGATGTCAAGCAGTTGCAAGTGTCTGTGGTGAGTGAGAGTGCTGAGGGTGATTGTGAAAACACTCCTACTTTGCCAGAGTATTCTAAAGCAGAGCTCCATCTGTTCCAGGAGGTAGACCCTACACTTAGTGTATTCAGAAAATTCTGGAGCCAGCAAAAGAAGCCCATTTGCCAGGAGATAATAGGCTTGTCTAAACCTGTGCTTTCCTTGCTGAAACAGTGGCAGCAGATTAATAAAAAACAAGGTGTTGTGTACTGTGTGGTGGAAGATGTCCACAGGGGCAAGTGTTATCAGCTGTTAGTACCTGCCTGTTCTTAATTGTGTTCATGATCAGATGGGGCATCAGAGTAGAGAAAGAACATAGGCTTTTTAAAAGGTGTTTCTGGGGAGGGATGTACAAAGATGTTGAGAAGTGGGTGAAAAGATGTCAGAGGTGTGTGCTGGCAAAGATGCTACAGCCCAAGATTCAAACACCCTGGATGCTATTCTTAGCGTCTTAGCTTCCCATCCATTAGAGGTAGTTGAAGTGGATTTTACCCTACTAGAACCAGCTACAGATGGTCATGTAAATGTCCTAGTGATGACCAACATGTTCACCAGGTTCAGTCAAGCATTCCCTACCCATTACAAGAAGGCAGAGACCACTGCCAAGATCCTTCTGCAAAAATGGTTCCTGAAGTTTGGAGTACCCGCAATGCTTACACTCATCAGGGTGAGAATTTTGAAAGCGCTGTCCTTGATAAGCTCTGCAGGCTGTATGGAGTAAAGAAAACTTGCACCATACCACATAAGTTAGCTGTACCTTCTCCTGCTCCACGTAGGACACAGTAGGCCAACCATAGGTGTACACAGCAACCCGAATAGATTGCCTAAATCAGCCTGTAATGCAGTGTCCTTTAGTCCTGATGTTCTCTCCCAGTTGTTAACCGGTATAGGTCTTTATACTTCTGAGAAGCTTCAGGGAATTCTACATGAATAGGGTGTAAGTAGTCACTGAGGACACTGACTATCAGCAGGGGAGATTGTAACCGGGCGGAGTTGACTAGTGTGTGTTGTAGGAATCGAGACTATCAAATTAAGGAAACTAACTGTCTCTACAACCACACAGAGGACAAAGACATTCTTTCACACCCAACGGACCTAAGATGGCTCCGGCCTGTCTAGATTAAACGACAGGTCGTTAAACATTAAGGGATGATAACGGTCATCGGAATGCAAGAAACCCCGAAAAGAGGGTGTAAATTACTCCTCCGTGGAACTAACCTTGAATTGACCACCCTTAACAGATGCCTTTTGTTTGGATTAGGGAATTGGTTGAGATTTATCACACTACACCCTACTCAGCTTCAAGTGACCTTTTGTTCCCAACTGAATCAGCAAAAGGGCCCCAGACCTGAGACTCCTCCACTTCTTGGAATGTCTTTTTCTTTCTCTGCATCTGCCTTATTTTATTTCAATATAATCGCTCAGTTTGTGTTAAATCTGTATGGGGAATATGCATTCCCACAACCTGTATTAAACCAGAGGGCAAGAATTAACTTACACTTCAGCCACGGCGACTTCTCACATGGTGGGAAGTCCAGTGTTACCTCCAAATCATGTACTCTAACCAGCATTATATTACAACCCCCACTATTAATGGAATTGTATAATATTAAGTCTGTTTCTTTCTGTAAACATGCCATTATACCCAGTAGCTAATGGCCATGGCTAATGTATGTCATGTGTGGTATCTGCATGCTTGTCTTCGTGTGCTGAAGCCGTTGATGATTTGCAATTCTCAGTACCTCATATCATACATTTATTATAAACATTAAAGGTAAATAAGACCACATTACATGGACATTATAAAGGAGGCAGCCCGGGAGGGGTCGCTGCAAATTAGCTGGAGGGCCAGCCAAGCCACTCTCCAATCATCTCCAAACCGGCCTGCGGTTGGTTGAAGAACTCAAGAGGCCGGCTCATCTAAACTGACATAAAAACCGCATGCCCAAGCAAGGATATACACAGAGAAACACAGAAACACAGAACACTTCGACCAAGAAAAGAACCGAGCCGGAGTTGGAGCTGGAGCTGAAGCTGGAACCCGAACAGAGCTGGAACAGCAAGAGAACCTGCCTCAGAAGATCCCAAGACTGGCAACCTCGAACTTCGCCTGAATCAACTTTTCTCCCAGCCATTCAGACTCCAGCCTCCCTCTCCGGCGACGATCCATAACTCCTCTAATGTCCTCCAACTCCGATCCGACTAGAACCTGCTGACCAACACCAACTCCTTCCACTCATCACCCAAGCAAAGCAAGTATTGATACCTCCCAACTTCATTTAAGCTGGTGCAGTAAACCTAAAACCCTTTTTCATCGACTAATGCTGATACAGAATGATGGCTCACTCAGGTCAGGGTCTAGTAAAATGGCCATGCATATGCTTCAGAACTCAACTCTCTGGTTATTATCACTGGTTCTTCTCATGTCACATACCCACATGTATGAATGTGTATGAATGTGTATGTCTGTGTGCGTGTTGATTGTGTGTAGTAGTTTAGGATGTGTGTGTGTTGGTCATGTGTAGTAGTTAGGATATGTATGTAGTAGTTAGGATATGTGTGAGTTGGTCATGTGTTGTAGTTAGGATATGTGTGTAGTAGTTAGGATATGTGTGTAGTAGTTTAGCCTGTGTCTGTAGTAGCTTAGTATAATAAAGTCTCGTCTATGTTCAAGGTGATGTTGTGCTGTGATTTCCTGCTCACCATCTGAGTTCCTAGGGTGCCCGATCTGTAGTACCGTGCTCTATAAAGGTTGTCCTCAAGGGAAGTTATTACTGTCGACGGCCGCGATTGTAATGACTTGCCAGAGTGAAAAAGACGCCTCGTCAAACCTATTTTGATAAAATTCCCTAAGATAATCAATATTACTGATTACATTAATAATCTTTACGTCATAATAATTATAAGACCAAACTAAGTCAACATCTAATGAGCTAAAAAGTTCTTATATAATTGGTGGAGAGTACGTCAGCTTAATTTAAATGAGCTAAACTTTCCCTACAGTGTTGAGCCATTAAAACCCTGTTATAAGTATGTATGTGCAGTATGATTGTCCTAATAAGTGATTCACTAAAAAGGGATTAAGCCCCTTTAAGAATGTTACATGCACTTGAGCATGCTCTGAGTATGCACAGAGTGAGAAGCACAGGCGCCGAGCACTTAGAGGTAAGTGTGTCAATGAAATGCTATCGATTAATATAGGATTAATGTAGATGAAAATCCAGAAAATATTAGTGAATATTAGTGTATTTATCTACACTTACAAAGTGTGACTGAAGAGCAACTATGTGTTATTTTTACCAGATGCTGCATATTTTTTCAGTTTTGTGTCATTACAAGTGAGAGTGTTCCTGTTTCATTAGTGTTTTATCATTAGCCTCCTCCTTTATCCAGGAGGAGGCTGCTACAGTTCTCTATTGGTGTAGGTGTTTGGGGTTTATGTCTGAGGTCTATGTCATGGGTCTTTGTTAATGGGTTTAAATTGTGATTATCTGCGTGTGAGGTTTAATGTAGAGTACAGAAAGTAAGGAAAGGGACAGACTATTTTTTTGTTGTTTTAAACCATGATTTTATTTGATTTTGTTGTCCTGTAATCCAAATAATTGGCATATTTAATGCTGTGTTCTTTGAGCACAGTCGGGAATAAAAGATCCCCACATAACCACATTTGTTTAATCTGACCAGAGAAGACTCCTCCAAAAGGCTAGGCCTTCAGCCTAGTGATCAACTGCAAATTTCAGTCTGGCTTTTTTATGCCAATCTTAGAGTAGGGGCTTCTTCCTTGCATAACAGCCTTTTGACTCATGGCTATGTAGGACTCTCTTAATGGTGGATGTGTACTTTGGTACCTGATGCCTCGAATTCCTTCATCAGTTCCTTTGTTTTTTGTCTTGAGGTTCAGCTGAACCTTTCAGACCAAAGCTTGTTCCTTGGGAATTTGTGCCTCCTTCCTGAATGATGCAGTGTCCGTGTGGTCCCAATATTTTATATTTGCATACAGTTGTTTGTACAGATGCTAAGGAGGAACCAGACTTGTGGAGGTCCACATTTTTTTTCTTGGTTGAGTTGTTTAGATTTTCCCATGGTATCAAGGGCAAAATGGCACTAGCTCTTAAATACAGCCACAGGCGCACTCCCAATTAGCTACTAATTATTAAAATTTGCCAATCAGAAGCTTCTAAAATACATTTTATTTTATTTATACATTTTTCTGTAATCTTTCTGGATTGTTTAAAGAGACAGTCAGTTTGGTGTATGTAAAGTTTTGAGCTACTGGAATTCTGATAAAGTGAATTAAAGCTGAAATAAATCTGTCTCTATCCGATTATTTTAAAATGATCTCTGATGTGAACAAAGTAGACACCCTAATTGACTTGCCAGAAGAAATGTATGTTAACATGAAATGTGTGGAGCTGGGAAAAACTGAGATTGAATATCTTTAACCTATGTGTATGTAAACTTTTGGTCTCAAATTTACACTAGGTACATGTATTGTTACATCCTGTCGGTAGGTGTGGAAGCGGGGGTGTAGTCAAGTGTTGGCTGCGGACGGAGAGATGGCGGGGGAGCCAGCAGGTAATGCATGATGATTCTCACCTGTGTGTGATCACGATGAGTTGACTAATGTGAGTTTTGTTTGTCTTTCAGAAGGCTGTGAACCAGAGAGAGCTGAGCAGAACACCATGTTTGTGTGTGCATGTGTGTGTCCATGAGTGAATGATGAAACACACAGAATAAATTAACATAAATGGAGCACAAACATTGTGAGGAGTCATCTGTCTCTGGAGTCCTCCTCCCCACCCATACGTGTCAGGGTTCTACAGTGGTGAAGAAGTACCAGATGCCGTCATGGAACTTTCTCCACTTAGCGAGATCATTAAGTCCCTTGCCTGCCTATACCAAATGCAACACCAGGGACCTGTTCTGTGAACAAGAGCAGCATTTTTGAGGCAATTGCTCAGGAGCAGGCCAAGAACCAGTGCTCCAGATGCTGCTGCAGCCAACCACGTCTCAAGCCACAGCTCCACCATCCGCGGCCACTCCAACTGGCCCAGCCATGACACTCATGAAGATGTCCTCCATGAACAATCCAGAGTCCTTCAAGCAATCATCAGCCGTGTGGGGGTGGTCTGTGGATGAGTTGGCTCTACACCTCCTCCCTTTGCTTGTGGAGCCCAGCTCACCATGAGGGGTGCAGCTGGAGTACTGAAACATGAGGAAAGTGGTGCTGCAATGGGTCGGCCTGACACTGGAGAAACACCAACAACACTTCTGGGTCCTGAAACTCCTCGAGGTTGGCCACCCATTTGTCTTCACGCAGAAACCCAAGGACTCCTGTTTCCAGTGAATGCTGCCTGAGGAGTGGAACGCTGAAGGAGTCATCGAACTAGTGGTGCTAGAGCAGTTCATCGCGTAGCTCCCGGCAAGAACCACGGAGTGGGTCCAGTCCCACCAACCAGTGTCCCTTGATGAGGCCATTCTACTGTCGGAGGATCACCTGGCAGCATCTGCCATGCCAGGCAGCTCTCCTGTTTCTCTCTATCTCTCTTTGTCCCCCTCTTTTCTGTCTCTTCCCATCTGGTTCCAGCTCCCCATGACTGAGGTGCCAGGATTTTGAAACCAGTTCCCCAATCCTGGTTTCCACGCTGCTTGGGTTGCAGATGCAGTGGGGAAGCCAGGCATTTCCAGGATCAGCGTTCCCTCGTGGAAGTGGGAAGACTGATCTGGATCCCTGGCGCACCGCAGGCCTCCATGTGTTGTACAAGGGAGTACACATCAGAAAAGATGCATTGGACAGAGAGCTGGGGGCCGTTTTGTCCCAGGTAGTAGAGGGTGGGGAACACCCCATGCTGTATGTCAGTCGAAAGCTCTCGGTGAGGGACAGTAAGTACAGCACAATAGAGAAGGAGTGTTTGGCCATCAAATGGGTGGTCCTCATCCTCCAGTACTATCTACTGGGGTGGCCCTTTGCCCTCTGTTCTGATCACGCCCTTCTCTTATCGCCCCACCGCATGAAGGATACAAATCTGTGGATCACTGTGTCTGGCCATCAAGTGGGAGGTCCTCACTAGTACGTTCTGGGGTGCAGGCGGCATATGTGGAAGTGGGAGCATGGTCAAGTGTTGGCTGTGGACAGAGAGGGGGTCTGGGAACCAGCAGGTAATGCGTGATGATTCTCAATTTGTGTGATCAAGGTGAGTTGACTTATGTGAGTTTTGTTTGTCTTTCAGAAGGCCGTGAACCAGAGAGAGAGAGAGCTGAGCAGAACTCTGTGTTTGTGTGTGCATGTGTGTGTTCATGAGTGAATGCTGAAATGTACTCAGAGAATAAATGAAAATAAAAGGAGCACAAACTTTGGGAAGAGTCGCCTGTCTCCTGAGTCCTCCTTCCTACCCATACGTGCCAGGGTTTTACAGTAGGTTATACAGCTGAATAATTAATTAGCGAGCTCAGGTGGAATGAAAAACATTCATCTGTACACCTCAATCAGAATAGACTACAACAGTAAAGGCCAAAATTAAATTTCTATCCAATCAAGGTGGATAATCTTTTTAATATGTTCAATAGAACAATAGTAGCCATGTATCTGTTTTCTTTTACTGTCAGAAACTACCAAAAAAATGTAAACATAGCATGTAAACATAGCTACTGATCAGGGGGGTATTTCAGAAAGCAGGTTTAACAAGCCCTAATCTTTAGTTGAGTGAACCCACCATGACAAATCTATCCAGAACAGTTACAATGTCTGTGATAAAGTTTAATCCATTCCAAATATGTTCACCTTAAGTGAAGCATGTTCACAGTGATCTTAAAAAACCATTGAACTTATGATGGAATGAATTTTTTTTTATCATATCTGGTAAGTAAAACACTGTGGCCTGAAAATGCAGACTATGAATATATTATCATATTATCAAGAAGAAAATAAGGTAAGTTATCATGGTAAAAAAAAATGCTGAGCAAGTCAATGTGTGAGTTTATAAAGTTGGATAAAATCTAGTTTATTAATTCAGCATTTGCTAGATTATAGCAGTGCTTAATATTTCGATAGTAATGTTTTGCCTGAATTCAACACTTTTAATAGTTTGAGCTGTTGGGGTTTCCAAAATAGGATTTAAATTAATGCAGCAATAGTAAAAAGATTTACCAGCAAATTAAAACAGTAGATAAAAATAAGTCACAGATATTTTTGCTTATAGCTACATCATTTCCATAATTGAAGCCTAATTTCAGGGGTAGGCTTATTTTAGTTTCACTCTGTAGCCAACAGCAAGAAGGCTGAGGTTCCTAAAATGGGTGTGTGGCCACCACAGCTCGCACAAGCAGAGGAGCTGGCACTGTCATAGAGCAGTGAGTGTCCTTTAACTGATGCCATTATCATACATTATTATCCTACATAAAGGCTAGGTATATCAACATAATATTCAGCATTGAATCTTTCACCATTTATCGAACTTACTGCTTATAAGACAACTGGAACACTTTCATCTTCTAACTTTTGCCCAATGTTTTTAAGTAGACCACATACAAGATGAAAGTGAGGAGACTGCAATGAAAATATTGGCTGCTTGACTACAGACCTTTTAAAATTTCAGTTTAACCTCTTCCTAGCTGTCAGTGGATTATAGGTACATCTGAAAAGCGAATAAAAGTGCTCTCCTGATGAATAAATGTAATCTCTAAATGAGGAAAATCAGGTCGGAATTGTAATTATGTGAGCATGAGTTAAGTGCACCTAAAGGTGAATCACTAACTGTTAAATGATGAACAAGTTAAAAAAAAAAGAAAGTATTTGCCATTTATGTTGCAGAAAATAGTGAAAACCTTGAAACAAAAGGAAAATTAGGGGTCTTTAGTCTTTTGGAACATAAGATGATACTCTTTACTCACTTGAAATGTATATCGTAGATTGGATTTATGATAACTCTACTATTGTCGTGGTCAGGAATTTGGGTGTATCTTTCCCCTGGTTTATGGTATGATACAGCCACATGTCTTAACCTGCAATTCTGTGGAACATGTGGAGAAACCACAATACATATTTTGTATAATACAACAAAATCAAAACTGCTTTCAATAGCAGAAGAATGAAGTGGAAATGCATCCAGTAAATATAAGACTGAAGAAAAAATAATGAACAGTATCATTTGGGAAAATAATAAATGGATGAGAGAACATCTAAATAGGAATAACTGATGTAATCAATATCTATGTGTCAATATCTATGTATCTATGTGTCAATATCTTCTGAATCCCCTAATAAAGGGCATGAATTCAAGTAATTATGCCACCAAGCAGATTAGCTTCCACAGCGTATGTTGCCATAGTAATGGACATTGACTCACTATAGCATCAGTATAGCATCTGTATATTATTATTGATTTATTGCAGGATAGTGTCTATGTTGGTGGATTGTTGCAGTATAGACCATGTGTTATTGGTCTGTTGTAGTATAGTGTCTGTGTTATTAGACTGTTGCAGTATAGTGTCTGTGTTATTAGACTGTTGCAGTATACAGTCTGTGTTATAGGTTTGTTGCAGTATAGTGTCTGTGTTATTGGTCTGTTGCAGTATAGTGTCTGTGTTATTGGTCTGTTGCAGTATAGTGTCAGTGTTACTTGTCTGTTGCAGTATAATGTCACTTTTACTGGTTTGTTGCAGTATAATGTCAGTGTTATTGGTCTGTTGCAGTATAGTGTCTGTGTTATTGGTCTGTTGCAGTATAGTGTTAGTGTTACTGGTCTGTTGCAGTATAGTGTCAGTGTTATTGGTCTGTTGCAGTATAGTGTCTGTGTTATTGGTCTGTTGCAGTATAGAGTCTGTGTTATTGGTCTGTTGCAGTATAGTGTCTGTGTTATTGGTCTGTTGCAGTATAGTGTCTATGTTATTGGTCTGTTGCAGTAAATTCTCTCTAAGTGGGTTTGTGGCTAACACACGTCCCCACTGAGAATATAGAATATCGCATACACACATACTTACCAATGCATTTGGGCAGTAGAGACTTTGTCCAATGTGACTGCCTAAGCACTTCCTGTAATGGTTGCCTGAACTGAAAGCCAGTATCATGTCACACACCCCACTGAGGTCAAACTTCGACCGCAGCATCTGTTCTATTTTCACCACCTCCTTCATTCTCCTGTTCCAGGGCTCATGCCATGACAACTCAGCAAATACTACAAATCCACAAAAAGCTTTCATCTCTGATGGTCAACAGCTGATGATCGTTGTCCCACCACAGCTTTCAAATGTCAAGAGGTGTTTGTTTCTCTCTGATAATTTCTTTCCTCCCTTTGCTTTATCTCTTTACTATAAATTCTTCATACCTGGTGCATTAGTCACAGTAAGGGTCCTTGTCTCTATCATGCAAAACTGTGCATTGCTGATCCTGATGAAGGCCATGCTCCTGGTTGAAAACACTGTGAATCCCTGCCGTGCAGTCAGGAGGGCTTTGGTGGTTTCCACTTGATTAAACTCTCAGCCTTGGCACATTCAATGCTTGCTTTAATTTAAAAAGTGTCAAGAGAGAAGGGAGAGAAAGGGAGCAGGAGGGGGAGAGTGTAATAAGAAAATAAAACACATAAATAAAAAAATGTAATTGACTTTGCTGATCATCAGTGAAACAGACAGGATCTTATTAGTGAAACTTAATGCTTTAATTATCAAATTTAGAACCTCCTCCTCTCAGTAACATGGGGTATATTGGGGTAAAGATTTTGAACAGATGAAATAAAACTTATCCATGATACTCCTAAGTATCATGGATAAGGCATAATGAAAAGTTAAGCCATAATGAAATGCAAATATTTCATGCACATGAACAGATCTACAAGTTCATGTGGTAAATAAAACATGTTTCTACAGGAGATTGTTTGACATATACAGTGACTTTATTGTTGTATTATAATGAATCCCTAAAGTTAATAGGATGGTCATTTCCCACAAATACAGTAAAACCTAGATGTCTTGCTTGGTATCCTTATAACTAGATATACAAATATAATGTGTCCTACATTGTAAACTAACAAACATCCATCATACCACTGCCACAACCCATCATAGATTGTTGTACTCTCTTTGTCCTCCCATTGTACTGTTATTACACCAGTAAAAGACAATTTTTTACCCATCTGTTATTTTGGGTTGGAAAACAATCCATCTTCAACATAGAATGCCATTCAAGTCCAATATTAAATACATAAATATGACACTATTAATTAACTGATCTTATCTTCCCTGTAAAGTCTACAAAATATCCAAGCATTTTTATCACTGCTTATCTCGAGGACTAATCTTTAAATGAATACAATTATGAACTACACTTAAAGTGACCTGATGAATGTTTGGTCAGCTATATTCTTCAAACGGAGGGGATGTTTTCTTTATAGGAGAGCTCATCAAATGTTATTAATTCAACAACTCAAAATAACAAATTAAAAGCACAATAAAATACAAACAAAATCTACATCAAGCACATACAATGTGATTCATAACCACTACACACAATTATCTAGGAGTACACGATATAATTACATGCAGTAGATACAGAGTTTTTCACACCTGTCAAACTTCCACAATTTCTGGAGCTGTACTAGTTCAAGGTCATTGTGCAAAAACAAGGATATATTGGATTAAGTGCTATTTTATAAGCTGCTGGATAATAAAGGTTAAATTTTGCTTAATCTGCAGTGATTAATGTGATAATTACAACTAGGACTATTCATACAGCAGTATATTGGCAATATATTCTACTCCTGTTAGATGTTTATTTCAATAGTTGCCATCTTCAAATCATATTAGTCACATTAGACATATCATCATATTAGTCTTCCTTTTTGTTGTTGTTCTTGTAGTCGTTGTTTATTTTGCTTTAATGCTAAATTGTATTACAGTTGCTGGCAAAGATAAAAATGTGATCTGCTTCTAGTCCTCAATTGCTTTCCTTCAATTTTTTTGTGAATTTAAAAAGTAGACAATACTGGAAAAACCCTTGGACATCTTATTTAATCAGAATTCACAGCCCAGAAAAATGACTTACACACCTGCATAAGCCAAGTCTGAATACAGAGATCTCGGAAATATTGATGTGTCTTTTGAGCTTAAGTCATGTGGCTCACCGACTGCAGAATATACACGAATATGTGGCTCCAGGATACACTTTGAAATCAGCATTACAACTATGTATGTGCTTGATATGATAATCCATAAAGTATATCAAACCACATGAGCTCTACACATTGTTGGACATCACAGATGTCATTTTGTAAGAATTTTAGCTTCTGTCTCTTATGGTCTAAGCATTTCTCACACTGCTATAGAAGATTAAAAGTTGCAAGTACATTACATAGCAGAAATGACATTTGCTTTAAATTTATCCAGATTAGATAGCTGTACTAGTGGAAAGTGGTTGTTGCCTCAGATAGATATTTATAGACCCATTCAAATTAGAAAGTGGCTGTGGATGGGAATTTGTTGATATATTACATTTCTAGAGTAGAGCATCAAGTGAGGCAAACGTCCCTGGTTTTCCCTGATGAATAATTTTGCTTTACTGCAGTGAAACATTCAAAGGTGGTCAAGTTAACATTCATAGTAAAGATAGCAGGAGCTTAATGTTACAGTTTCCCTTTTAGGAAGCAATAAATGTATAGTGAGGTTAAGAAATAGAGTAACACTTATCTATTACTTACTTTTGGCTTATTATTTGAAATGAATATGCTAGCCATGTTTCTGAATCTTAAAAAATCTTATTTTGTATGCTGTCTGAGATTGTCTTATGTCTGAGAAACAGGCTCATGTGAAGTTAAAATTGTTTTTCCACAGAATGTTAAGAGTATTCGCAGGACAAATGCATATTTTAGGCTAATGATGTAGGATTGGATAAACTGTTAAATCAAGATTGGCAAGGCTCAAAATAGAGCATCCATGTAATATGATCTATAATGCAGACACTTTCAAGGATTAGCATGTCTGAATTGTCACTGGCAATGAATACATTTGTGCTAATTCCTGAGATTGAGGGCTGGACTGCTGTGTTATTTGGTGTAGCCAAGGCATGTTTGAGCCAAGGCATATTTGAGTTAATATGTTTTATTTATATAGTGCCTTCTTCAAATTCAAGGTTGCTTTACAAATCAATTGCAATGTCTGGACTGCCGGCTCCGCATGCTCCACTGCAGGTGAAGAACCTAGCTATGCCTTGCTCTTTGGCACTGCCGTGGACACTGCCATGTATCTGCTTGTAGCCATGTATGTGTGTATGTATATAAAAATGTGTGCCGAATTCTTCCGTGCTCAAGCAAATAATAATTCATATATCTCATATTACAAACTGAGAGCAACATGAATAAGAGAGGAGGGTATCATAATCAGAGGCCAATATCATTGCTTGACTGATTTGCGTCTCAAAACTGGGGTGGCAAAGCACATCATTTGTGCCTATAGCAGAAATGAACAAGTGGAATTACAATTATGTTATCTTGACAGTTTAGAAGAATGTATTATGATTTTCAACAAGAATGTCATAATTGTGATTTATAAAGTCTTGTGACTTAATTTCAGTATGTAAACTAAAAAGGTTTTAGGGTATAAATACTTCTACTATATGCCCCACAGTACTTTTTAACTTTTACAACACCAAACTTTCAGTTATTCACTACATAAGATGTATGTTATTCACTAGATAACGTGTATGTTATGGTGTATGTTAGTCATTAGATTTAGGTGATAATAATGTTAGACTATTATACATTACTGCAACAATTGAGGCGTTCATACAGCAACTAAACAGAAATAGGACAATAACTACTGAATTTGTGCATTTATCAAAAGCCCTCTTAGTAACTTCATATTTAGGTTTTAATGTAACCTACCAGACCCATTAATGTTAATGTGCAACATTTTATGTTCTGTGTCTGTAGAATCAATTTGTTGATTGCTGTTCCACCCTGCTGATGAGCTTGCATTTTGGAATGAACTAAATCAACTCATTTAGCACATCTAATTTCCTGATCTTGATTCTGTCCGCAAGTGCGGATGCTGCTTTCCGTTTCTTAATTTCCATCACAAACTGAGGAGGCTCGCTGCCGTCTGGAAGGTTGTCATAGGAGCAGACTTTGGTTTCAACTTTGATTTGATCAAGGTCTCAACATACATTTTTAATTCTGGTTGTCGGGATTTTTCACCAAATCACTTACTTGAAATGTACGGTGTAAAATGTAAACAAGGTTTTCAGCTCCATCTAGAGCTGTAGCTTATCTTGCCAGGAATTTTAAGCATTTACAAATGTTAAACTGACTTGAAAGCAAATATACTGATGGAAAAAAACAAACGTAATCCTTTCTTGAATGGAAGCTATTGTTATGTTTTATATGCTTACTATGAGCATGGACACAGGACACTAAAAGCTCTAGGATCAGTTCACAGTACAGTGAACCTTTGGAATTAGCCATTCATGCAATAGGTAGTTGGGTGCACTTGTACCTAATTATGCATTGTTTGATTTTGACCTCATTAGGGCAACTTTAAAAAGCCCTTGATGCAAATCTTAGTTCACAGCAATAAATTGGCCACATTTATGAAGTTTTGTCTGTACTTTCTGGCTACAGTTTATGCAAATGCGTTTCATACTGCATTTCCACTGCATATCAAAATAGATAAACACTGACATCAAAACACTGGCAATTTCTGTTATTAACCAAGCTGAATAGGCAGCATTCAGTGAGCACTACAATGCTGACCTGCCAGTAACAAGTAATCTTGCACTAAATTTTATTAGGAATAATTGTATTCCCGGATCCTGCACCAGATACTTGATGATGATGATGATGATAATGATGATTTTATTGATAAATATTGTCATTACTATATATCATTCCAATTATTATTTATTATATAATCACAATTATATCACTCCATTTAATACACTCTGAACTGCATTCACCTGCTATTTCTACCTCCACTGTAATATACTGTAAAGTACAACTACCAGTTGTCTGCTACCAGGGTCTACCAGTTTCTACTTAAGGTGCAATATTTGGATATTAGGATTGTAACTGTGTTGTGTGTTGTGTTGTCTGTGATGTGTGTGTTGTAAACTGCATTGAATGTAATGTGTTGTGACCAAACACCAAGAAAAATTACCTAAACCAAGTAAATGTAAATGGCAAATAAAATGATTCTAATTCCAATAATGCTGCAAAAGTCACAAGAAGGTAAAGGACCATTAGCAAGCTATAAGGACACATTTCATGTGGCCAGGGCCAGACATCTCCGCCAAACCTCAAATTTAAGGGTACTTATTTTTGCTGCAATAACCATAAATTTTGGAATTGAGCAGTGAGTTTGCTTTATATTCAGAAGATTGTGAGTTCTAGCCCCAACTATTCAATTACTGGTAGGAATAAAGGCATTCATTCTTTCCCAATGAAGAAGTTAGCACAGCAGCACTTGTCTCAGAAGAAGGAAGTATTAGATCTCATCCTCATAGATTGGTAAGTGTCATGCAATTGTTGGGAACTAAGTAGTGGGTGAGAATGGTTGGGAAAAAAAACAGTAAAAAATATACATATATTATTAACACGGTGTGTTAAATATATTAATATACATATATAAAATAGAAATAGCATTGTGTCATGAAGGCTAATAGCAGCTGGCACAGTGCAATATCAAATTTCCAGATTTACAGCATATACTACATATTAGCATAGTAATACATAAGTCTGTACAGATAGAACAGCAACAAAGCTGTAGTTATCTACTAAGAAGAGTGTAAGAGGGTTGGCAGTCACTGATCATGAGAAAGGAAAACACCATGTAGCAGTAGTGCTGTGTCTGAAAGATTCATACTATACACACTAACGTGCCACTACTGTTAAGGATTAGCATAAAGATAGTCAGCACACATCTCCATAGCACAGTGAAGTGTAGGTGTGCTGTCATAAACACAGCAAGATAAATTTTGCACTTGCAAATCAGTTGGGCTTATTAAAACAAAGAAACTGGCTTGCTAATGAAATGGTAGCCTCTTCAACACCTTCAGCTATACTAGGTGCAAGATACAGCAGCTGATAATTGTTCAAAAAAAATCATATAAGGCATACTTTTAGGTATACCATTTGGATAACAACCCCAAACTGTAACTAATTTAAGGTTAATAATTTACTTCAAATGGGGTACTATAAAAATTAGTTTGTTAGTCAGCAAGAAATAGATAAATTGTAACTTTTTTCATTTATTCTATTTTATTTTTATATATCCTTGAGTCAATAAATATATAGTGCATTTATTCGCAGTGTTAGTAGCACTTTCTCCATACCATTTGACCGAGAGATACACTATATGGCCAAAGGTTTGCGGACACCTGACCATCGCGTTCATATTTGCTTTTTGACCATCCCATTCCAGATTTAGTCCCCCTTTGCTGTTGTAATAACCTCCACTCTTCTGGGAAGGCTTTCCACTAGATTTTGGAGCATGGCTGTGGGGATTTGTGCATTCAGCCACAAGAGCATTAGTGAGGTTAAGCACTGATATCAGGCGAGAAGGCCTGGGGCGCAGTCAGCATTCCAATTCATCCCAAAGGTGTTCAGTGGGGTTGAGGTCAGGTCTCTGTGCAGGACACTCCAGTTCCTCCACACCAACCTTGGCAAGCCATGTTTTCATGGTGCTCGGTTTGTGCACAGGGGCATGATCATGCTGGAACATGTTTGGGCCTCTTAGTTTCAGTGAAGGTAAAATTGTAATGCTACAGCGTACAGAGACATCCTATATAATTGTGTGGTTCCAACTTTGTGGCAACAGCTTGGGGAAGACCCACATATGGGTGTGATGGTCAGGTGTCCACAAACTTTTGGCCATATAGTGTAGTTAGAAACATTATTACATGGTGAAAGACATATTTAGTAATTAAAATATTGACACATCTTTAAGGTTCATTGTAACCAACCAACATTTAATAAATAATTAATAAATAATATTACATCAAATGTTGTCAACTTATTTGTTACCATTCTACTGCATTCCTTAACAATAACCTTCCTGCAGGTAATACTACACTAACATTTTGAATTCATAAAACATATAAACAAATACTGTTAAATGCAGTTAGAAATACATTTTTAAAAATCCATAATGGAATATATATATTGTTATTTAGTAGCAGCATTGTGTAACAGTGACTTTTCTTTTTTGCTAAGTGTTTCTCTGATTAATTACATGAACATATTTTGCCTAGATTTTGTTAAATAACAATATAATATTTTAGTCATTGTACTAAATAATGTGTTGTTTGGTGATCAGCTATCAGACCACGAAAAGGTGAAGCTGTCAGATATTTACTAAAATAATTATTTGATATGAATTTAAAATGGTTTCTTAGCTTGGTTACACTGAATAGCATTTAAAGAAAACATGTTTTGGACAAACCTCCTCAAAGTAATGCAATTTTTTTTTTAAAAAAACCTATACATTAGACATCTTATAATGTAAGACTCTTGTGTTAGAATGTTTTACAGAGCTTACTTTTATTGTGACTAATGCAATATGGTCCATAACAGAATTTATTTCTTCTTTAATATCTTCTAACCACTCTTATTAGACAACAGTGAAATATAAAATATTGAATATTAATAATTAATAATTGGTTATAAAAGGAATAGCTTCTGACACAAACACAAGGTATAGACAATCACTGATAGCAATTTAGAGGCAGCACAGGCTCGGTATATTTGCAGTGTTTTGTCATATCAGGAGACACATATTTCAACCACTTTCACACACACACACACACACACACACACATGCGCCAGGCTATAAGTAAGAACATTAAGAGCTTAGAAATCTGTAATGGAAAAAATAACAGCAACAATATTTGTCAGTGAAAGTAGATGAAAAGGAAAATGAAACGATTTAAATTGTGCACAAAACCTGAAAAAGAACTTAGACAAATGGTTGAGTGTAACAGATCTGAAGAATCCAGGTAAAAGGTATACTATATGGCCAAAGATTTGCGGACACCTGACCATCCCATTCCAGATTTAGTCCCCCTTTGCTGTTGTAATAACCTCCACTCTTCTGGGAAGGCTTTCCACTAGATTTTGGAGCATGGCTGTGGGGATTTGTGCATTCAGCCACAAGAGCATTAGTGAGGTTAAGCACTGATATCAGGCGAGAAGGCCTGGGGCGCAGTCTGCATTCCAGTTCATCCCAAAGGTGTTCAGTGGGGTTGAGGTCAGGTCTCTGTGCAGGACACTCCAGTTCCTCCACACCAACCTTGGCAAGCCATGTTTTCATGGTGCTCGGTTTGTGCACAGGGGCATGATCATGCTGGAACATGTTTGGGCCTCTTAGTTTCAGTGAAGGTAAAATTGTAATGCTACAGCGTACAGAGACATATCCTATATCATTGTGTGCTTCCAACTTTGTGGCAACAGCTTGGGGAAGACCCACATATGGGTGTGATGGTCAGGTGTCCACAAACTTTTGGCCATATAGTGTAAAAGGGTGTAAGTGATAAATAGCAAGAGGCACTAAGGGACAGTACTATTTTAAAATTAGTATGTCCAAGTACATAGCATTAAACAAACAGTAGATGACAAGTAAATGGATACCATACTACACTAAAAAGTATGTGGCCACCTGACAATCACATCCATATGTGCTTATTCCAAAACCATGGGCATTACAATGGAGTTTTTTTCTGTTATAATAACCTCCACCCTTCTGGGAAGGCTTTCCACTAGATTTTGGAGTGTGGCTGTGGGGATTTGTGCTCAAAAGTATTCAGAGGGGTTGAGGTCAGAGCTCGGGCCACTCTAGTTCCTCCACTCCAACCTTGGCAAGCCATGTTTTCATGTGCACAGGGGCATTGTGATGATGAAACTGGCCCTTTAGTTCCAGGGAAGGGAATTTGTAATGCTGCAGCAGACAAAGACATTCTAGACAGGTTTGTGCATCCAAATTTGTGGCAACAGTTGGTCAAAGCACAGATACTGGCTGATAAAGCAAGCCTTATTTAAGAGAGTAATGTATTTACCTTTTGCAGTGAATGGATTTGTAATATATCTGATCTTTACGGAGTAAAATGTATTCTTAAAAACACAATTGTAAATATGGAACAGTATGATATGTTAGCTATCGACTGCACCGTGTGTTAAGATCGTACATACAACAAAACTTAGGGACAAATAACAGTGCTCATGCCTGTGCCTTAGAATACACACAGGTAGCGACTCACATACAAAAACAGTAAATCCCTTTAAACCAACATGGTCCATATGACAGCACGTTGTAACTCAACCTAATGGTGTATATTAACTCACAGAGGAACTGATCATACATTAGCTTAGTACACTACATACACTAACCTTTTCTGTTCCACTCAATCCATTTGGTCTTGTGAATACATATGGGAAAGCTATTATAATTATTGGAATATATAAAATGTCCCTCTTGTGATAAAGATTCATATAGTGTTCCAGCTTAAAGTAATTATAGGCCAAAAGAGATGAATGAGAAATGAAAAAGATGTTTTACAATACGTTATATGCTTTATATGCTATATACTTTAAATATTGCTATAAATATTTTTTAATTTTATTACATGACTATTAAATGACTATTAAATTATGGTGTAAACTAAGCTGCCTTGTGCAAAGTCTATACATCTAGTACATGGCCTAATAATAATAATGCATAATCATATCAATATATCAACCAAAATGGCGTCTGACCAGAGTTTCTTAATGTCCAAGTCCCTTATCCAATATAATTTCACACAAACTTTATAGGACTTTTAGAAGTGATTTCAGTGATTATTTTATACAAATAAAGTTGTAAGAAAAGCTACTCCACAACAGCTCAATTCTAAGCAGCCCAGTTTCCAAGTTGTTGAAATACAAAAGCACAGATGTGGAGTTACAAAACACCACTGCATTTGTAGTGCAGTTTTAGAGATTCACTGATTGAATCCAAATTCCATATCTAATAATGAAAATTAACATATCTAAAATTCCATATCTAATAATTAAAAAATGAATAGCTTTATATCATGGCCCTTCACAGGTTCATAAATGCTGTTGTGTCCCAGGAAAAATTAGATTTTGACACCCCTTAAATAGAGCATTAATGAGGAATTTCAGGCATGGCCTTTTCTCAAACTCAACTCCATTTCTAAATTTAAACACAATTGTGGTTTCTAGACAGAAAATCATCTCAACCACATGTTGAATGTACATCCACCCTTTATTGTAGGATCATTACAGCAGGTTGTACATAGAGTATCTTCTTTTACTTTTGATATTATTTAAGTGCAGGTAAATGAACTAAAATGTAATTCAATACCATAGGCTTTCACAACAAACAAACTACATTACAACAGCTTATTACCACTTTTTAAGTGCAGGATTTGTGTAATTATTCCATGCCTGCTGTGAATTTCTCATTTGGAATGTTTAATTCACAAATAAAGTGTTCAGTCGGCTTAAAAATAAACTGCTGCATGCACACATTACACAAGCATTTTCATGGAAATTGAGGTCAGACCATATTTGAGTTTGACATTAAATGGGTGTTTTGGGAGAGCAAACTCAATCAGTTTCACAAAGAGGCTTAGAAGGAGTACGAGAGAAGCCAATTGCCTAAGCGCTCAACTTGCCTGAGCACAATCCCCAGGTGGACCACTGTGCTGGTAATGAGATATAATATCTATTGCCCTGGGAGTGGTCCTATTCATAAAACACCAAGGGATCTTCTGTTTCAGTGGCATTTGGGATCTAATTGGAAACACTTCCGTAGTGCATATGTGGGGCAGTGTGAACTTCCCACATGATGGGTAGAACCAAACAACCAAGTGTGGCAGAGCTAATAAATGCAGTCTGAAAACCATAGGTGCAATTCATAATTCATTAACTGCAGCACTGACAGATTGGGGGACAAACACAGAGGTATTATCATACATCAAGGGGATTGATACACTCTGTCAGTATTTCTCAGGGGCAGCCCTTGCATTAGATGAACAATAATTGTCTGTTGTTAACATCTATCAGGATCAGTATAGTGCTGAATAAACATCTTAGCAGTGACTGTCTAAAATGTTTAATTTATCTTCTTTATGAACATACTCTGGTGCGGCGAAACTGGTGAGGCTAAAAATAAATACAAAAGCGAGGAGAACATAGAGAGATGTGATATGAAGATCAGAACCCTAAGATTGTAGAGAAAGTTGGAAGACCCATTACCTTTCCACCCTCTTCTCTCCTCTATAAACATCATAACACAGTTCCCGACACCAGCAGCAGCTTAGCATCGATCAATTCATATTTATTTGCTCCTGTCAAGCCACTGGCAGAGCTCCGGAGACAGCACTTAGATGCTGCAGATAGAGCAAGCTTCCCGCACACTGCATTATCTCTCTCTCTCTCTCTCTCTCTCTCTCTCTCTCACTCTCTTTCTCTGTGTGTGTATGTGTGCGTGTGTGTGAGTTTGTAAGGTGTAGAGCTCACTAATGAATAGTTTATCTTATGTATTTATAATTCCATTCATATAGTTAGATGTAAATTTTAGGCAAGCAGTGCTTCCGGATAATGAAAAATAGCATAATGTTGATGGAGCCCAAGGGTGCAAAGAAGTGCACTTATAATATTTTCTTGGAAAGTACACATTGCTCCCTTTAACTAAACCTGGAGCATTGGACGCCATCTCCCGGTGCAGAGGGCAGCGAGGGATGTGTCAAGAGGGAGCGTGGTGGTGATCACTGTTGGCCGAGCAATGCGGCGCAGGCCGGCAGCAGGGTGCGGCAGAGGGAGGTCCGGGACTCTTTCTTGAGTATTAGGAGTGAAGGGCCTCAGCCATGGTAGGCGGCAGGGGGAGAGAGTCGCTGTCGTCACTGTCTGCAGAATAAGGAACAGAAAGTGTCAGCATCAGCATGTAGACAGAAGCTACTCGCCTTCCAGTGGTCGGCGCCCTTTTATCCTCTCCAGTCTCCTCTGAGAGGGTGAGGAGCCACGGTGATTATCTCTCACCAGCCTTGCTCCATTCCCCAGCTCCACCCTACGGCCATGTGCTCTCCTGTGGTCCAGCGCCGTCTGTTCAGCACCACTGCGGCAGTAGTGTGAGGAGCGAACAGCAGTTTGTGCATGTGGTACAGAGGCCTGCCATCACAATATCTAAAAGATGTGAAGTTCCTGGCTAAGAGGAAGAAATAAACATCCATATATAGTACCAGTCAAAAAGCAGCAAAGTGTGTGTGTGTGTGTGTGTGTGTGTGAGTTGCTTTTGAACTAGCAGGGAGTGTTTGAAGAGGGTTTCACAGGGTTCAGTGTAATCTAGTCTATGTCAACAGTGAGGCTTTAAATTAGGAAAGACATGAACTGACAGAGTCAAATGTCCTCTGCTAGGAGGTAGACGTTCAATTCCGAACAACAGAGAAGGAAGAAAATTTGCCAAAATGGCATTTAATACTCTAGAGTGAATAGGTTATTCCTTGCAGAAAAGAAACTTTGGGAATAATAATAATAATAATAAAGATCTGGAGGACCTGATGGAAATTAGAACAGGAAGTTTCTTTTTTTTTTCTTAACACTTGCAGCATTGTACAGTATTGCAATGTATGAATCATATCTGAATTGATTCATTTATAAAGGAAACAACAATCATACAATACCCTTCCACATTCATGCAATTACCCAATCAGCCAATCGTGTGGCAGCAGCACAATGCACGAAAGCATGCAAATACAGGTCAAGTGCTTCAGTTACTGTTCACATCAAACATCAGAATGGAGGAAAAAATAGAATCTCAATGACTTTGACTGGTTATTGGTTCCCGACTGGTTAATTTGAGCATTTTAAAATTTGCCCCTGGGATTTTCACTCACAACAGTCTCTAGAGTTTACAAAAACAAAAACTTCCTCCAGTGGGCAGCAGTTCTGCAGGCAGAAATGCCTTATACTGATGAGAAAGGACAGAGGAGAACAGCCGGACTGGTTCAAGCTGACAGGAAAGCTACACTATCTCAAATAATCACTCTTTGAATCTTGAGGTGGATGGGCTACAACAGCAGAAAACTACACTGGGGTCCACTGCTGTCAGCCAAGAACAGAAATCTGAGTCTACAGTGGGCACAGACTCAAAACTAGACAATCGTAGATTGGAAAAATATTCCCATTTATTAGTTTTTTTGTTGTTGTTGTTGTAATTAATTAGAATTTGTAGCTACGTGAAAACCTGACCTACAAATCGTTAGATTAGATTTTAGTGTTAACTTCTGTACAGGCAATCTCATAGAAAGCATCAGAATTTTGCTCGAGTAGATAGTTTAAATACAAGTCATAAACACACAAGCAAATTGAAATTATATACAAAATGCACCATGTTGACCCTGATAAACAAAATCCTTTGGACATATGACATTAAATATGAAATGGAAGAAAGCCTACACTGTAGCACTGCAGAGCAAAGCACGCACTCACTGTTATCATATTCAGCACATATACAATCTATCAAACCGCTTCACACATGGCTTATGCTTTTGCTTATGGTGTGCCTGAAATTCATTTGTAATCAAGTAATTTGCGATAGAACATTAAGCCCAGCATTACATCCTGAACGTATTTGTTCTAGTTAACTAGGAGGCGTTCAGATATTTTTAGAATGGAGGGATAAGAAAAACTATGATATCTTCAGTATAGCATAGTAAGTAGAAGTAGAAGTGGCCGTGTCTGGTTGCAATTTGTTTATGCAGAGTGGGCTGAGGTCAGAGTAATATTTCTGGAGCTTGAGTGTGAAAATCATGCTTGACAAAGTGATTTGTAGAGGTGGAGTACTTTGCATGCAGGAGCTGCCTCTTTTATCTAAGCTCAGCTCCTACTCTGTGTGTGTGTGTGTGTGTGTGTGTGTGTGGGTGCATGTGGGTGTGTACATGCGAGTGAGGTTTAGTCAGAGAAGCATAACAGAGGCCAGTATTGGACACTCTTACAATAATGCACATTCAGTTTGCACTTAAGATGTTCAGCAGCAAGTGAAACTGATTACTGATGCATGCACTTGAGAGCACATAGTTTTACATGAATATGGATTAGCAGTAAACTGTGAGAAATGTATTTCTCTCCCTCTCTTTTGTTGCCACCTCTTCCTCAGCTCACTTCCCTTTTTACCTTTTTTTTAGCAGTAAAAAACAGCGGACATGTGTAACTGTGAAACTGAGGTGGAGAAAGACAGGAAAACCGCTGTTCTCAAATGAAATTCTCAGCATTTGTAATAAATCAGAGCAATTTCAATGGATTTTAAATGAATGGAGTTGTAAGAAAAGCTACAACCACTAACTCTAACGCCTAATTACAACCTTCACCATTCAGAATTTTTACAATCATGAGACCATCTTGGAGTTATGGTCAATTACTGCATGCTAGTGAGACATGCAGTGTGTCTCTGCAAGGCTGTCGAGCTGGACTAGCAAAACCCCCTTACGGATAAGAATCAGACAGAGGTGGAGGACAATTATGGGGAAACTGTTAAAAACTGCTGTTGGAGGGGAGACTGCTAGTCTTCCCAGTAGTTTCTGTGTCTCATTAGATCTGACATGATGCGACATGCTTTGTCAAAGCTTCGTCCCTCAACACAAACATGAAAACTTGTGGGTTTGGGCCAAATATTCAGTCATCATCATTGCCTCCACACCGCTGCTTGCACACACACACACAAATGGTGTTCTGACATTTGTACCAAAAGATTTTCACATGAGCGCTGAAATACTTCATCAGACCAACTGCTCAAAACAATATCTAGGTTTGTTTCTTCCCACAAAGAGCATACACACTCACACGTTCTCCTTTCTCATTTACGTGTGCTCCATGTGCTCGTCTGCTTTAATTACTTTGTTTAATTGAATCACCTTCTACACTGTATTCATTTTATTCACTTAGGGCTGTAGAGAGTTGAGTTAAACACATGTAGTGAGTAGTTAGTAAAAGTTACATGCTATTTGTGCATACAATACACATACAGTATACTGTATATTCAAAATTTAAATGTTATATTTAAATTTATTCAAAATTGTGATGTTAAGAAACAATTAATTCTTGGAGAGTCTATATTATATTATATTATATTATATTATATTATATTATATTATATTATATTATATTATATTATATTATATTATATTATATTATATCATATCATAGTATAGTATAGTATATTATATTATCATTGTTTATTGTGCATCCAGGAGATCAGAGAAGATGACATCGGAGACAATAGCTCTAAGTTTTATATGGCGCTGTCATTTTTTTATACAATTTATTTGGTATGTTTATTATTTATACAGTTTTTTTCGGCATGTTAAATATTTACTTTGGCAATTTTTATATTTTAGGACACAAAATAAAACAAATCTTATTGTGGCCTGTGAGTAAAAAGCCTATGGTTAAATTAATACAAATTGCTTCCCAGATGCTTCCCAGAAATACAGCACACCCAAGGTAAGATCACACGTGCGTTTTTTAAGGCATGGTAGCCAGTAACATTCTGTAAAACTTTTCAACACAAATAACTTTCCAGCTCGCTCGTCGCTTTCTGATTTGCTCTGCTCATGGCCATATACAGTACACACTCACTCAGCTCACTAATACTAATCTCCCGAAAATCACACTTCTGTTGCAGACTGCCACTAAATCATGCTCGCACCTACTCACAGTGATAATCATGACTAGGAATATTAATGACAATCAGCCTCAATATATTCACAATAGATTCTCTACTATCCAATGTTGATGAATTCTGTTAATTTGTATATCAATCTCTGACCTGTAATGATATTATTATCATTATTGTTGTTGTTGTTGTTGTTGTTGTCCTTTGCTTTTATGCTACACTTTATTGCAACTGACAGCAAAATAACAAACGGCTTATTTTCTATACCCCAGAATGCTTGATTTAGCAGGAGGGGCCTAGAAACTATTAGAAAGGTCCTACGAAGAGAGTTTGACACAAAAACCTGGCAACCTCAAAAGCATGAACTGTGTGCAGAAAATTTCAATAATCTGAATGCACCATCCAGACATTCAGCTTGAGCCCTTGCTTAGCCTGACTTTGAATACAGATAACTTTCCCCACATAAATATGTATACAGCCCATAACTGCTGCAACCGTCTGATACTAATTTTATGTCTGTATGCATTTTCTGCTTTGTTGATGGTCAATATACCCAGCCAACTAGTGCCCCTTTGTGGATAATTAAAGTTAATTTAATTCAGTTCCCTAATGTAAACCTAATTCAAGAGAAGTTTAGTGAAGGGAACATATCCAGGAATCAACAGAATTTATAAAAACACCAAGCATCAAGCATCTTTCTTGCATAAAGACTTATTCACCTGCCTCCAGCAAAAGACCCAGGCATTAAAGTGAGCATGTATGGGTCTATAAGAATAGCCAGGAGGACCGCCACCCTATTGCAAAAATGTCATCCCCACATACTTTAGTGAGTCACATTTAAATGCCAGCCAAGAAATGCGGAAAATAACACACATGCATCATAGGAGTGTGTGCTGGTGAAAGGACCAAAATAAAAATTCAAAGAGATGAATGTAAAGTACATGCAATGGCAAAGGTCAAATAGCAACATTCAACTAGCAGGAAGACATCTGACAATAGCCAAGGGAATGCTAAATACTGCTGCGAACCATCAATCTCTCTTTCTAACATTTCATTTCATGCACTTTAATGCTTCTTTTGAAAGTGTTAAAGGTTGCTACTAAGGTCTAAAATGTTTGCTTAAGCTATTAACATGACTCAAAACGCAATCTGCACCCTGATGTCACACAATCTGGTATAAAAAGATGTAGACTATAAGGAAATTGGGGGCACAAGGAAGAAGCTAAGTCATAAATGAGTGAAAAGTAAAAGCAGGTTTGAATCTTACTTGTAGGGAAGAGTGTTTAATATTTTGGGCCTGCCGTCTGCTGAGCCAACTTGGCCAAGCAAATGTACGACTATGATGTATCAGGATTATCACAAGCTCTGTTAGAATTCTAATTTAAAAAAGCTATTTCTCTCTCTCTCTCTCTCTCTCTCTCTCTCTGCCACTCAGCTATGGCTTACATCCCTTGGCTCCTCTTTTGAGACTAAAAATAGCATTTATGTGTGACTGTAAAACTGCCATTCAGACCTTTGTTTCTACCTTTCTTTACTTAACTATCCTTCTGTCTTTTTCCATTAGATAACTGTTCAGAAATCTTTCATGAGAAGCATAAAAAAACACAGATGAACAAAAGGACCACATGTGTCATTACAGCACTGAAAACAGAAGGCATAAAAATGACCCCTGTGGTGAGCCACTGTCACTCCTGTTTATCAATACAAGAAGCTTTTTTTGGGCCCACACTGACATAAAACTGACATAATTCATACTGAATTATCACCAATTCTATTGCGAGTTTAAAAAAAAAACATGCTCACTCCAAAATTTAATGCTGCTTTCCTGTGCCATGTATTGGATTTTCAGATTCCATTTACTCACAGACAGTTATGTAGCATGGTCCCTTTACTTTTGTGATAGTGGTGACATTTATTAGGCTTTCCTGATAAGCCAAAAGAAGAAAATCTCCATGCTTTCTGCTTTTTAATGAATATGGGTGGTAGCATTCAGGCTGACCATGTTTGCCAAAACTAATATTAAAAAAATGTCTGCTATTGTGATCCACATAACAGCAAACGAATGCAAAATGCCTCAGATGTTTGTGGACTTAATGACTACCCTGGGTGCGTTTGCGTGCCAAGGTACACTAACCTCTACCAAACAACAGTACACAAACAGCAATTATGGGTAATTCGAACGAAACGGCTGAATAACCAGAAAAAGGTGTGTCCATGGCTTATACACATAGATTAAAAAAAATACTGAATCGAAGGCAATTGTTGTAGAGGTTTTAGTTGGAATATTGGAAGCATGTAAAAGAAAATCAACCCCAACTGTCAGAAAACACACCAGTAAAGTAACAATTTGTCTCCTTAACAGCCAACAATAATTCTTGGCAGACAGTATCTTTAAAGATATTGCAAAGATATTGCGTGGTGTGAATAAATATCCTCCAATTATTGGTCGAGATGACAACACCATTGATTTTACTGGTGTATAAGAGAGCTCAGCTCAATTATTTAGTCAGCCCTGTGTCTTATCTCATTTCACTTCTTTAATTAGGCGTGAATTAACGAGCTGCACACTAACTAATCAAACCCGAAAGCTTTCAGCAATTATGCCCTTCTCCAGTCACCCAGTGGATGGGGGTAGGGGGTGAGAAGCAAAGGATGGGATAAGAGATGCTTCAGTAAGAGCTAACTATTGATTAGATGAAGAGACTGTGATGCTTATGCAGGATTTAAGTGCAGAAAGCTTTGTTAGTGTGCTTTGAAGTAAAACAAGAAAAATATGCAAGAAAAATATGGCAATGAAAGTTCATCACTGCACTGTGAATAGTAATATGTGGTATCTCGTTAAAAAATGAGGCAATAATATTACACACAAAAAAGTGAGTATTTTTTAGTAAAGCTAAGAGAGAAAGTCATGTCAAATGAACTAACTTATGCAAGCCCATGAAAGAGGGTCAGTTTTAAAAATGGTTCTAAATTATTTTAATAATAATATATTTTACTAAATATATTAAGTTAACTACCAAATAAACAAAGTTAAATTACTTGGATAACACGAATATAAAGAGCTGTTATTGTTGTTATTATTTTTTATCAGAGTACTCAAACACATTCATTTTAAACTACTCAAAAAGATTTATTTACCTCATTTATACAGATGCAGTATACAGTATGTATCCAAGAGTAGAACATATACAGTAGACATACTGTATCTAGATACATAGATAGATGGAGAGAGAGAGAGAGAGAGACAGACAGAGATAGATAGATATAAAAGCTGCCAATTAAAAAACAAACAGAGAGAGTATACAGTATGTATCCAAGAGTAGAACATATACAGTAGACATACTGTATCTAGATAGATAGATAGAGAGAGAGAGAGAGAGAGAGATATAAAAGCTGCCAATAAAAAAACAAACAGAGAGATATGGTTAATTAGGTATTTGTTGGACTGGTGTAATGTGCAATTAGAAGAGGCAGGATGCAGGTGATTAGAATGAACATGTTCTTTATTTTTAAGGGAACTCCTGGAATCACGGTCATGAAACAGCATGGGTCACTCTACAGGCAGGGTAATCCTAGGCATATCCATAATCATGAACAGTAACACTGGCACAGGCCTAACCACGGAGGTATAAAATGCAGTGCTTGTCACACTTTGAACCACGCCGTATGCTGAGAGGGGGGAATTGTGATCATAAATGCATATAGCAACACTGATTAAAAAGATCTAAATGATCAGGATCTCTGTAGGTATTGCTGTTCACTCCATGACTATACAATTAGAGGTCTGCACTTACACTTACACTAAGGACTCAGTCCAGTCTCTGTGCAATAGATTTATTACACATTACCTATATTGTTATATCCAATTTAGTGTAAATTCTGTTAATGCTACTTTGTACTGCTGCTACATCTGCTCAGACACTACACATTACATTACACACAGGTACTATTTATTTTACCTTATATATATATATAAGTATATACATAGTACTGTGCAAAAGTCTTTTTATTTTTTGACTTCTACATTATCGAGTCAGTACAAAAACGTTTTAGATTTCCAAACATTAGTTTTCCAGCACAAAATTAAATGTTACTGAAAAATGTTTGTAAGTCAGTAAAGAAAGCAGCATTTTACGAAAGAGACCACTTTTCAGACAAAAAACATTATGAGGGCTGCTGAGTTTTGCTGCAAAAATATATATGTATATAATCTTGGTACTGTTACATAGTGCAAGTTTTGACAACGACCATTGTTATGCTGTAATAACATAGTTATGTATTTCCTATTAACTGTGTGTGGTTTTTTTAGAACAGAATCACAGTTAAGATGAGATAGGGGCTTAAGTTTCATGTTGATCGAATCTCAACTTGACTCAAAGGCTTGTTAAATTTCCATCTTTATAAAAACATGAACAAAAAATAATAAATTAGGACTGCAAATTTTAATAGAAGGAATGAATAAAACATGTTGCTTTCCTGTCAGTTACTGTAATGCTCGGTAATTTAGTACTGCAGTGCTCTTCAGTGCAATAGTAAGTAAGCAAAAACAGGAAAGAAAAAAAAGTGGAGCAGTAATGATATTTATATGTATTCGTAGTGTGGGTAAAGTACCCAACTTGTTAGATAGCCTTGTTTTTTTTTACAGAACATTAGTAAGGCAATTAATATGGGCAATTTCTGAAACTATCGAAAACTCAACTATTGAGCGACGGAGTCTGTTTATCCTTATCACATGAGAGATAAGGTGACTGCATTATTAGGAAGCTAATTGTACCAATCTCAGCAGTATACTGCTCAGCAGACCCAGGATAAGAGTGCACAGTCAAGAGCTTTTTCATCCTTAACTGCGAAGCCTGAGAATGCTATGTCTAAATTGTCTATTCTCTAAATTAGCCTTGACAGCCACTGATCTTCGGCCTCTCCCTAGCACAACAGGTATGCAAGCCATGTCTCCCTTGATGGCTGGTGGCATCAGAATACTGCCATGCATGCCGTACAGGCCATTCGGGAGACATCTAATCTTCTTGCCCACAACACGGTGCTCAGTCTCAAGGTGAACTCAGAAAAGGATCTTTAACAGCAAAGCAGGCCACACAGTTCATTGCCATGAGGCTAGATTAACTGAGAATGCTAGCCACCCCATCAATCCAGTGTGTGATGGGTATTATTATTATTATCCTTGCCAATCAGATTCAGCCACGCCAACATTCGGTATTGGCATCTGATAAGGATGCTAGGACTGATGACAGTGGCCACAGCACTGAATCCCCTAGGCTTGCTGGATCTAGGGGCATTTCAGAAATAGGTTATCAGCTTATTGCTGGACCCCAAACACCACAAATACAAAGTCATTTTCTCAGTACAAGAACCCCAAGCAATGAGCTCGCTGGAGATGCTGGCCATTCCCAACAGAACAAGTTCTTTGGGGCCAGTGTCCTATCAAAGAGAGATATTTATCATGGATGCCTCTTTTACATGCTGGGGAGAAACAGGTAGGGGTACAGGCTGTATGTTTCCCCACAGTGTATTATCAGAATAAATCAACCAGTTTGAACTGAGGGCAGTTGATCTGGCCCTCAGGTTGTTCTTGCCAGGTCTGAGTTTGTCCACTCAAACATCATTATGATGGTCATAATGTCGAGTGGCTCACTCCGCCTTGCACAGAATCTCCTGGCAGTAGTGAGGGCTACTCATATGCCAGAGGTTCACTGAGTTCACTGTTGAGATGGCATATGTCCAGAGGAATTACAGGTGAACCAGAAGTGGCAGGCCAAATCTGTGAAGGGTTTGATGAGGAGCAACGCCAAGTCAGCACATTTCTTGTTTCTGCACGATGTACAGAATTTGGCAACAACTCCCCAGGATGGTCAACAAGACCTTGGTTACTGCTACTGCTTTCACTTGGTGTCGAAACACCCTAGTGGTTTCTTTCCCAGGCAAATCTGCTGTCCCTGATATATGCATTTACTTACAGAAGTGCTTCGAAGTCTCAATAAATGCATCCTGATACTGGTTCACTATGTCACAGACTAAGAATACCATCACTAAAAACTAAAAAGACTAAAAACTCTGTTGGGGAGGTAATATTGTAAGAGGTTCAAGGTTCAAGGCTCTTTATTTGTCACATACATATTACTTAAAGAATATGTAATATTAGCATATTGCATATTACATAGAAGCATAATATTGTGAGATATATGGTGAGATTTGGAATCAGTCAGATCAACATTGTCTGAATTGGCAACACCATTTTGGCACAGGGAAGAAATCTGGATGCAAGAGCCCCTAGCTCACAGAACTTGCATGTTCTTAAGTGGAAGCTGCTCTGTGAATTATGTTCAAATCATCAGATTTGCATTGCAAATACTGTGTCATACTACGTGGCTTTGTTGGAAGGTCTAAGCCTGCATGTTTTCATACACAAGGACATATTCTCATGATTCACACCATCCCTGGTTGTTTTCTCGAGTTTCCAGAACTACAGTTACATACAGTATGTTAAAAGAGTGTTTTTTTAGTTACCTCAAAACATGACCAGAAAGACTGGTTATTAAGATAACAAGTTTGCATCCTAGCTAACCTAAAAGTTTGCAAATTACCCCTAGATGATTAATTTTTTTATATATATATTCACAAAAGAGTGTATGAGTGTGAGTGGAATTTTATTATTTTTATTCTTATTATTTGTTATGTAAGTATTTATAGATTGTGACATTAATTATGAGTAAGTATCCTGTCTGTATAAATTCTGACATTAAATAGAAGTAAGGCTATACCTTGTCTGATGTGGACTGAAATGCATTCCCTAGAAAGAATATTGCAGTGTTTATTTATATGCAGTAAAATGCCTACAGCTAAAATGTACAATACATGTGTTATCTAAAGTTCATGACTAATCACTTGAGACTTGACATGAACTTGTAGCTGAGAAATTTGAGACTGTATTCAGGCTTCCATAAAGTGACTTCTGAACATGTTTGTGTCATGCCACTGTAATAACTTCTGAGTTCTGTATATTTTCTGTGGTCCTTAAAGAATGAAAGTTGAATTGAATATCTTGTAATATTTTTATGAATAACAATGGTAAATCAGTTACACCACAGACTTATGTGTTTTCCCGGTTCCCATTTTGCAGTAAACCTTAATAAATCCATACGTTCATGGGTCATGGGTCATGTAGCCGTATGTACAGTAACATTTAGTAAAGTGTTATCTATTATTTTAACTGTATTTTTAGTATCCATTATTATTTTGTGCAGATCGACTCCCAGCTGTTTCTTTTGTGCCGAAAGCTGTTAGGTTTTCTCAATAGAGATGAATGAAATAGAAATTTTACAAGTGTGCAACATCATATTTTTACCGCAGTGAAACAATAGAGTTTCTGACTCTAAAAAAAATATTTTGAAATACTTTAAAATATTTTATAGATTTTGACCTATTATATAGATATAGATATAGACCTATTAAGCAACAATATATAAGTGTTTGTATTTTTGGATGTTCTTTAATGACAGACGTACCACTACTAATAGGCTTTGTTCATCTTTATGCATCCTCTAAAGCAATTATCAACAGAATCAATAAATCAAAGTCTATAAATAACATCAAAATTGAAACAATGCAAGCATACTACACAATGCATAATTGAGTAATTTAGCAGTGGTTGCACACTGATTGGCCACATACTGTCCTGCGGAATTGTGACCATCATCTTCTTAAGACAGACAGTGGGAAGGGCAAACTCTATGGATCTTTGCAAAATGTGAACCCTTTGTGCATGATGAAAGCAGTCAAATTGCAGTTGTGTGGGTGTAGCAATAGTTAATATGAGTAGCACAGATCAGTCGCATCATTCGTTTGATCATGTGTGGCAGAGAAAAGTTGTTCACACTGATAGATTTACTGGGCTCTGTGAGATTTCTACTGAGTGACAAAGATGTGAAAAACCCAGGCTTAAGCATCAATCTCCTCAATGATCCTGTCTTTGAGAAGGTGATCCAGCTCAGTGGAGACAACATCTCTCACTGACAGAGGTAAGCAATTCATTTTTTGATGGATAGAAGCACCTGAGAGCTTTACATTATTGACGAGGCCTTTTGCACTGCCCAGCATGCCTGACAGAAAAGAAGTGAAGAGATGCCTCAGAGGAGCAGACATTCCAAACTCAGAAGAGGAAGCAGAATGGTGGTGGAACGACACCCTCCTGGACCAGATGGCACTGCTGCTGTTGGAGGAGACTCGGTAGCACTGACACAGAAACACTAAGGAATAGGAACAGAGATTGTGGCAAAAGAACATGATGGCATTGTGAACAAGCATTGAAACAGGGTCAGGGGAGCATCAGAGACAAAAAAAAAAGAGTACTGAGGTTAGCTGCACTAACTTCAGGTCAGTGCAAGCTGCATGAGCTGAGACACCAGATCCTGGAGGTGATGACGTACCAGAGGCAGGAGGAGCTGACACAAACAAAGCTGTTCACAACTTACAAAAATAGAAATAAACCTATGAACCTGTGAAAAGGTATTAAATAATATATTACTTTTTATTTTCCTAAAGGCCATACAGTGAAGTAAAAGAAAAAACTTCAGTAGTGCTGTGGAACTGTCTAATAAATATGTTTTACCTTTGTGTACCTGTGTAATTACAGCTGAATACATTATTGAATCAAAAGATGACAGGTTTGTAGGTTTGACATGAATAACTGTTTGTTTTTTTTAATAAGAATGTGAAGAAAGAAGAATATGCAGTATTTCATTTTTCAGTAGAATTGTATCATGCAAACTTCTGAGTGTGTTTTGATGCCTGTTTTAACTGTTCTGAGTGCATTGAATTTAATTTGGAGAAATGTGTTATGGAGGTTAAGGAAAAACTGTAAATGGCAGTCCTGATGTTGAAGTATTCAGTGTTTAAAAGGGATCTTGATAATAAATGCAGGTTATTTGTCTGAGAAGTGAACCATGGTTATTTACAGCAGTATTAAACATATTCATATCCATTAGTAGAATCCACATAATTTAGTTTGAAGTGTTGTGTTTTATCTGGTATATTGTCTGGATTATTGTGTCTTTATAAGAAAGTTCAGACAAAGTTTGCAGTTCTCCAAACTTCTGTCTGGTTTTCTTTTAAGCCAAAAAAACACACTCTGATAGTATCACAACCAGTCTATTATGTCATATGTAATGTGGAACCCATATGCGGAATATTTTGTGTACATGTCAAAAAGCTCTGCACATCGGGGAAAGTGCTGATCTGTCTGATGTGCTGGACAGGCTTGCCTTGAGGGAGATTCAGGGGAACTCGTATGAGAGCATTTCTGTTTGCTACAGGAAAATGAAAACAGTGTGCATTGTATTGTATTTTGAACACACAGAAGCTGAGACATGGGCGAGAATTTTGCCTTAACCGAATTCACAGCTAGATGAAAAAAAGAGGATGAGGCCTTTTGGTTAACAAGTCCAAATTCAGCTCTAAGGTTTATAACAAGTGCTAGAAGCAATACTCGCGGGTGGCACGGCGGCGCCGCGAGTAACTCCAGGGTCCTTCACAGCTCCAGGGTTCCAGGTTTGATCCTGAACTCAGGTTATTGTCGTATGGAAATTCTCTGCATGTTCTTCCTGTGTCCACATGGGTTTCCTGTGGGTTCTTTGGTTTCCTTCCATTTCCCAAAAACATCCCAGTATGTAGACTGGCTAAGATAAACTGCCCCTGTGTGTGAATGTGGGTGTGCATGGTCTGTGTTGTATTCCTGCTTCACTCCCAGTTTTCCACGTTCCTTGCCCTCCACAACCCTGACCAAGATCTCTATTAAATAACCGACTGTGTATAAGGCTATTTTTAGTCAAGGTCTTTCATATCTATCTGTATTACTGCAAACAAAAAGCATGACACAATGACTCCATGAGTGAGATCTGAATTCAGTAAGACAGCCATCAGTTATAGTGCTCTCTCATCATGGAATGACTTGCAGAAACATCTGAAACTAGCTAACGTAATTCCCTTATCAGTATGAGTGATCCTGTTTTTAATTGTTTTGATGAGGGCTCACTTGCAAAAGAGATTTTTATCTCAATGTGACTACCCTGGTTAAATAAAGCTAAATAAAAAAATACAATAAAATACATTCACAGACTTCTCTGTTTGTCTGATATGCTTTTTCCTCTGTTAGTCATATTGCCTCCCTCTGGCTAGTCTAATTTAGTAGGTCTTGCAGGCAGAATGATAGATTTTAATTTCAATATCTGGGGTTGGGATGAATCCTCATGTCTCTGACATAGGTCAAGTTACTCACTGAACAGAATTGCATTTCCCCTTGGGTAAAAACAAATGTGGTTTGATGGTTAAATGTGACAAATGGCCACAAGACAGAAGCAACCTACTCAGTGACCTACTCTTCTTTTCAGCATAACTGCAGTAAAATGATGCAGAGTATTCGCTATGACTTTGTGTTATTTAGTAGACTTGCTTTTTAAGGCTTGCCAGAAAGCAATATGAGTGGATTTGCCTTCAGAACGAACAGCATCAGGTTTATATGTCTTACTCCCATCCCATTATTTTTCACTATGGCCCCACTGGCACTATTTTGTGAAAGTTTTCTAAAAAGTTTGTGTGGGGAAAAAAAAAAAAAAAAACTTCTCAAAGGAAACTATGCTGAGTACTAAGTGTAGCTGGGATAGGTTCAGTTCAGGCCATAGGAGCTGAGACCTATTAAATAAGACTAGCCAAAGACAGGCAACATGAATTAGATGCATTTCAATGTAACAGCTCGAATGCATCTGAGAAAAATAACAAAGTCTGTGAGAGTACTGAATCTTATCTAACAGGCCCTGTCCTTTCTTCTGTGTTAGACAGAAATAGTCAAATGTTTGGCTTAGGCAAACCTCTGATGTGCTCAAATCTTTTTAAAAGTTACGGTGTCTGTTTGTCTGTCTGTTTATTTATCAGTACTGCAAAATGTCAAGGTTATTCTAAATCAGCAGCAATAATGTGTACAACAGTGTTCTGCAGGAGCTTTTACAATGGTAAACATTTAAATTGATGTTGTAGGAAATGAACAAAGAACAACAGATTTCATATCTTATAAGAACCTTTCCAAAACCAAGGAACCAAACTTCGCCATCTCTTTCTTCTCAGGGAACAATTTGGTTTTCTATTGTTCAAGTAGAACAGAGAGAGTGAGCAAGCGAGAGAGAGAGAGAGAGAGAGAGAGAGAGAGAGAGACTGCAAGACTTTCTGTATTAATTAAAGATCTGTGAGCAGAATGACAATGCTGTAGCCCCATTGTGTCAGCTCATGCTACACAACTCTGTAGATACAGTCAAACTTTCTTCCTTAAGGGTATTGCTTCAAATATCAATTGTTAATTTTCTGTAATGTATATCTATATATGCACAATAAAATTGAGGTAATGGAATTGCAATACGACATTACAAGAAACTTATGCTATGTAAACAAGTGAAGATTCCTTTTATGTATATTTGAAAATAAATTGCCCGTACTGCCCTGAATTTCAATATTTACCCAAAGACACTAAGAAAATGCAATTTCCGTGGGTTATTAAATTTAGTTACTACTATGAACTACTGCAGATTTATTCAAACTTTTTCCTTATGAGGCCCATTTCCAGTGTTTTGAGAACTCAAACTACTTCAGGGCCAAAGACCAAGTCATTCCATTTGCCCAGGGTTTTTATTGCCTAATATTAACTGGCTAAAAAATTGAATAAAACTAAATAAAATAGAGTAAAATGAAATATAATCACATGAAAACGTGTTTTATAAAACAGCAGTAAACAGTGAAAACATAGTCTATTTTTACAGATCCCTAAAACCATAGAAACAGTGAAATTCTTCCACAGAGCCACACTTCTTAGTGTTGTTCTGCTGCTCAAAGTGTTTGAGCAGGTCTGAGCATCGATCGGTGCAGGAGAACCAACAGCGTTTTAGTCACGGTCCAATTATCATTATCATTAACATTTTATGTACAGTGTTAGATTTGACACTTAATTGTGGGCCTGTTTAATCCTTGTTCCGTTCAAATATCTTGCCTTTTTTCTCATTCAGTTGAAAACTAAAAGTGTCATTTTTGACCATTTTTGGCTGAATAGTTTTAATGGCCTCTCTAATCACTGACTATAATTAACTAGTGTTAACTACATGCTTGTCTAATGTTAGCAAAGTCAAACACATTGATAAATGTTATTTCACATTTATGAACTCAAAACATTCATTTACCCTGACAAAACGCAGAAATGCTACATCTTTCCAGCACTGTAAGCACAAAACAAAGATGGAGGAAGGATGTAAGGTTTCCAGAGAGTGTCAGGTAATACTGGAGAGTATCTGCGTAATGGTCAGTCATTTCAGATTCACATGAAATGTATAAAGACGGCTCATTTGCCATCTTTATATTATTGAGAAAGAAGACAGCCGGCCAGTGGCAGATGTTTGAAACATACTGTATAACTTATTACTTTAAAAAAATTAAGAAGACACAAATTATTCGATCATTCCAAAAAAATTTAAGCCATTTCAGTATTGAAATACAAAATCAATATAAAATATCTATAATTTTCTGTTTAGATAGATAGATAGATAGATAGATAGAATGCTTTATTGATCCCTGAGGGAAATTGTTTTGTCACAGGACCACATAATTATATGACATTACAGACACCAAATACTAACAAGGGGTTAAATGTAAAATAAGTGTAGCGACCTCTTGACACCTCTCTGTGGTTTGTCAGTATATGATTGAGTATTTGAGGCAATGTTATGTTGGCCTCTGGCCCCATTCAGGTTAATTCATATCTACAATAACTGCTTTAATGGTGCTTAAACTGCTTTAATGGTGCTTGCGTCATACTCTGTTTATCAATGTCTCTATTTTTTTAAGCGCATAGTCCATAAAATAATTTGAAATCACATTGTCTATACACTGTGAACTGTAACTCCACTTAGTTTGAAGATGTGGCCAAAAAAATTGCATTATTAGCTACAATGTCCTTTTAATTTTAGTACCAGGAGTATTACTAAGTTGCTTAGAAGGACAAAACAAAGAAGTGGTGGTACTGTATGAATACCAGCCCAGGTCAAGCACTAGTTACAAGGGATTAAGTGTTAAATAAAAACAACTGAGAAAATGCTTGTTCTTTTATTCGGAGAAGAAGCTTACACACGGGGTGGTGTGGTGGTGTGGTGGTGCAGCAGGTAGTGTTGCTGCCTCACAGCTCCAGGGTCCTAGGTTCGATCTTGTGCTTAAGTGATTGTCTGTGTGGAGTTTCTGTGCATGTTCTCCCTGTGTCCATGTGGGTTTCCTCCTACCTTCCAAAAACATGCCAGTAGGGGAACTGACTAAATAAATTGTCCCTAGGTGTGTATGCGTGTGTGAATGTGTCTGTGGTGACCACTGATGGACTAGTATCCCATCCAGGGTGTATTCCCACCTCATGCCCAGTGTTCTTGGGATCCACAATGACCCTGATCAGGATAAAGCAGTTACTGAAAGTGAATGAGCTTAAACTATACACCTAAACTTCTATTTATTTCTTTGTTTATTTATTCATTTATACCATTAGATTACAAATATGACAGCACTTACAAAGTTCAAGCACAATTAAGGTTGCTGTCTCTATATCTTCCAAACCTTTGGTGGGAGAGAGTGCATAGCATGCATAATTTAAGACCAGGGCATGCCTCATTGAGCATTCCTCAGCTGTCATGGCTGGTACAGTATAACAGGGTTTCAAAACTACCAGAAGATTCCTCAGAGCCATCAAAATTGGTTCAAAAGAATGCAAATAATTTTTCTATTTGGATAAAACGATATGCAATATTAATAGTGTTTGTGAGAAACCTTGGTGTTTGTCTGGAAGCTACAATCCTCGACCATAACTTGACTGTTTCTGTGCTGTTGATAATACAGGGGTATGTTATTCACAGTGCTGTCAACATGAGAAAGGTCAGGTGAAATCTAGGGTGAGGCAGATGCACACTGCTCAAGCCTGACTTCTGACTTCATTACCCATGTGTCTGAGCAATGGCAGTGCAGCAAAAGGTCCTTACCTGTCCTGGCATTCTGATTTCTAATTATCATAATACTTGCATTGCCTATTTAATTCTCCTAATTTTATGTTTATTCTACTGATAAAACTTCACAAGTGGATTCCTCATTGTGTGCATCTGCATGCATACCAAGACTGTCCAACATAGTGATGTATGAAACAGTATATGTAATAAATACAACTTTCATACAGCCATGTAACCTTCTCACAGAGGCAGCGCTGCTTCTAAATGACAAGGAACTCAATCTGGAGTTCACAGAACACAACACTTACATACAGTGCAAACTGTAACTAGTGTTCTATTCCACCCTTCCTAACCACCAGGGGCAATGTGAAACACCTGGATAATTTAACAATACCATAAGAAACAGTACTGGCCTTAGGACTACCATGAATTAGTTATTATCTTAAGGCTCATGAGGAGCAGATGCTTCTTGTGGAGTATCATGTCACAGTAAAGACTGGACAATCAGCCCATCTATAGGCTAAGGTGATGACATCCACCACCCAGTGATGCTGTACTGTAATGACTGCCATATACACCTTTAGTGTAGTTGGGGACAGTGGGGTACCACTGTCTAGCAGTGTCTGAATAAGGATCAAGGGAACTGGTCAATGCACTGAGTCCAGCCTTTTTAAGGGCATACATTATCTGTGAACTAGGGGCCCTTGCATTTAGAAGTATTTCCACTGTTTGTACCCACAAATCTCACCATGCATATGGGATAGCTTATCTGCTGGAAAAAGAAACTGCAAGGGTGTACCAACAAGTACTGAAAGCAGTATTGGGTGCCAAAATCTGCATTGCAATATCTAGGCTAGTTGCCGAATTAGAATTTGTGGCAACCGTCAATGTGCACTTGTGGTCTGTGTGTGCCTCACCAAACCTCTCCCAAATCCGGGCTACCAATTCCAGGTGCACCACTGCCCTGAATGTACACGCTGTCCTGACAGTGTATCCACTGCACCATTGTGCAACCATGGCAGATAGGTTGGCTTCAGTGAGGTTAGTTATAAACAGGGTGTGGAGATTCTGTGCAAGACAGCTGATAAAGCTGACCATCACAATGTTGTCTGAGCAGATCAACACATGGTGATGTGTCAGAACCAGCAAGACAAACTTGAGGGCCAGATGGCCCACTCACAATTCTACTGGTTATCTACATGCCTCCCAACCCCCACTCCTGCAGCACCACACTTCTCCCCAGCATGCAAAGTAGCCATCACTGATGGCTACTCCTTCTCTCTCTGCTGGGGTATTTCAACCAGACTCTTTATGTTATACTCAGGCATCTTTTTCTAAGCATGGTCTTACCACTCTAGCTGCCATCCATATCGTCCAGCGACCCTCTATCACACCTCTGTCTAAGAGAGAAGGAACTTCTTGGGACAGAGCAACTATTTTTTGGTGGGTCTGATAACACATATGATGGTTATGAGGTGTGAAATATAATATAAAGTAAAAAATAAAACATAAAAAGGGTACAAAAAGAATTGAAGAGACTACAACTGACTGAGTTGCTGTTGTTGTTCTTTCGGCTGCTCCCGTTAGGGGTTGCCACAGGTTTTACACAGGTTTTACGCTGGATGGCCTTCCTGACGCAACCCTCCCATTTTATCCAGGCTTGGGCCCGGCACTGAGAGTGCTCTGGCTTGTGCAACCCCCAGTGGCTGGGTTGGTTCCCTGCCCAGGAATTGAACTCGGACCATGGCAGTGCGAGCACGGGATCCTTAGCCACTAGACCACCAGGGAACCGATACTAACAATGAGTACTGTACTATAATTGTAGTCCTCCATGCAGGAATGTCAAAACACAAGCACAAAAAACAATACTGGCAGAGATGATAGTGGAAAGGAAAAGAAGACTTATTCTTTAAGGTCATATATAATGCAAAAATAGTTGAGCACCAACTATATTTACTATTACTGTCTAACAACTATTATTGTTTTCCGTAAGTACAACCATTACCTACGTCTTACCTCAATTAACAGTTTCATAGGTTTCTGTTTATATACAGTATGTATTTGGGTGTATATGCAAGTCCACCATTAAAGTGCCAAAGTTTCATCAATATTAAACCTACACCAAAACTCTTAGCTAAACTCATGAAAAAAAAAAAAGCTCATGAGTTTCTTGCATCATACAAGTTGGTAAGATTTTACCACCCAACCTTGATAGCTCAAGATAAGTTTTGGCTATGTATCATTGCCTCGTCAATGCAGCATTAATTCTTTCTCATTAAGCTAGCCCAAAAGCTCTGGGGGCTTCAGTCACTGATAATTAATTTTCCTTCACTAATAACAAAGCCAATGACAATGATATTGTCGAATTGGAGGTGGGTGTGAGAGTAGACCATTGTCATTGAAGACTGGTAACTATTACTCTGATCAGGAATATCATCACTGTAATCAGAATGCACAATGTTTTTGAAACTTCCAAAAGGTTCATCTTGTTAAAAGTTTCAAAGAACATGAATTCATTAACAATAGTGCAGCAGTGTCTCAGTGGCTAAGTATGTGCTAATGACCAGAAGATTGTGATTGCAAATTGAACAAAATTGTCTGCTAAATTTATAACATTCATTTATAAAGCTTCATTGTATGCCCATATAAACTTCGCACCTTCATACCACCTACTAACAAAAAAATCAAGGTATGTGTTGTCGATAGTTAATTAAGAAGAGCACCCTTACCATTAAAAGACCCATCTGTTCCTTGGAATCACTTGTCATGGAATCACTTGAAACAAATCAGCCACAACAAACAAAATGCTTCTAACACCTCTACTTGTGCCATAAGTGATTGGTGTTTCTTTTAGACATTGACTAGCTTGGGGAATGAAGTTTTGCTGATATTAAAACTTTGGATATTTTCTTTCAGATTTATAATGTGAACAGATTATGTAAGAGCTTGTAATCCAAGGTTTAACAATATAGATTTATATACAGACAAAGTAGCTCTTAGATAACATACACTATGTAATCTCTGA
This sequence comes from Pangasianodon hypophthalmus, assembly GCF_027358585.1. NCBI lineage: Eukaryota > Metazoa > Chordata > Actinopteri > Siluriformes > Pangasiidae > Pangasianodon > Pangasianodon hypophthalmus. The sequence goes on from NC_069711.1 coordinate 7,550,711, forward strand.
CTTTATGGAAACTGACAGTCTAATAAAGAGTGGCATGGAAAACATTATCTGTCCAGAGGTACAGACTAGTACAGTCACAATGCCTGGTGTATTCTGGGACATTTTTTTTTAACAGAGTCCAAACGTCTCGGTATGCTTCCAAGTGGGCATTTGTGTATGTGTGTGTGTGTGTGTGTGTGTGTGTTTCCAATTCTAAAAAGCTAATCCAATTTTGTTTAATTATATTTCTTGGATAATATTGCATCATTCTTCACTAATATAATCAGTGTTTTTACTGAGTAAAAGCAGTAACAAAAATAACACATAGCAGTGTATTAGTGACTGTAACTATGTGTTACGAGCAAATGTGTGTAATGAAGGAAATGGTACATTCATATTTCTTTATTGGGGATAATTCTCAAACAGCTAGATTCAGGTGTCTCATATTAAAATCATACAGTAAATTGTTGTATCAAGTTAAGTATGAATTAGGGATAAATGAAAAAAAATTATTTGGTTTCTGGACAAAACCAGAATTCTACTATTTTGTCATGGCACTATCAAAGATGTATAGATGCTACCATGATCCATTGGCTTGATTTTATTCTTTTATGATGAGATTTGTTAATTAAATTACTTTAGTTCATTTTTTACTTTTGTAATATAGACAAAGCAGATTAAGCAAATACAAATGATACTAACTTAGGCACAGCTGCAAGCCCACTGCTGGCATTAATTAACAGACTGCTGCTACCTCCATGACTTCCTTATTGAATATGATGACCGGATAGGAGAGCTTCCTTTTTATCTGCAGTACAATAGGTTATGATGACAACCTGCCAATAATGGGGCCTTAGTCTTCTACTTAACATAATTAAGATATATCTGACTGTGCAGTGACTAATATGATTTGCATTCTGGCTGGTCAGATAGTCACCTCTCCATTTCCCTCTTGCCCTCCTGCACTGTACTCCTCTGTCTCTTATTTATAAATCCCTTTCTGACACATTCTTTTTCCATGTCAGCTTTTTTCTTACAGGCAACATTGGTTCAGGGATGTCATGCATTGCTGTTTTTCACCTTTATCTCGGACAGCCAGTGTTACCTCCTCCATGCTTGATGCAACAACAGCCCTTCATGTTGATGAGGTTTATCAAGCCTCGTAGCAGCACAGTAAAGTGACTCTATGTTGTGTCTGTTCAGTATGGATTTTCCTTTGCTTGCCTTGTGCAGTCCTTGCATGAAAGCTGCCTGAGGGGCCTGTGTGGGGGTGCTTTTTGGTCTCCACTGTGTGTGTGTGTGTGTGTGTGTGTGTGTGTGAGCGCGCACGCATGTGTTGGCAAAAGCTGGCAAGCCCATGGGTGCACAGAAGCTTGTGTCAATAACATTAATCTGAGTTGTCTTCTTAGGCAAGGGAGCAGTGAGAGTTAGAGAAACAACTATGTGAAAAAGTGAGATGTTCAGCTTGGGTGCTGTGTGTTTCCAAGCTTTTCAAACAGCATGCCATACAAAAGCTGGAATAAATGGAAACCAGCATCAGCATCCTGCCTGAAAGCAATGTTCACTTTTGATCTCCTGTAGCGGCTAATCAATTAAGTCTTATGACGTAAAACAGAGTGATGGCTGCCATTTGTTCAGGAAAAGATTTGGCTGTTTTCCCTCTAATGCTCCTAGTTCCTGATAGAGTTAACAAACTGCAACAAAATGCACTGGTCCATTCTGGATACATTTCTGATGACATGCTGGGTTTGTAAGATTGCAATAAGGTTTCATTATAGTTTCATCATTAATAGGAGAGTGAACGGTTATTCAGTGATATTGCTTTTATAATTAATGAGACATTTTTTCAAATCTCTCACATTAAAGGAACAATATGGTTAAATAACTCATATGGCTCAACACATCATGAAGCTTTTTGCTCTCTTGAAAGCTTTTAAATGTGGAGGTATCAGCCTGTGCTTGACCTGTTAGACTCTACTGCATTTAGGAAAATTAAATAAGAAAGATAGGTCAAGGAATATACAGTATTTTATCATTTAAATAAAACTTCCTTTTGTTATGCAAGCATTACATACAATAACGCTATTTTAATAATGCTACTTTCTTGCCCGTAAGGAATATTTTAAATAAATGCAAACAAATTATCATACTTGAACATAAACTATTAATTTCTGTTTGCTCTCAATCACCAGGAATTCGTGTTGTAGCCTTTAACCATGCCCTGTTTCCCTTGGGCTATAAATATGACCCTTGGTGACCTGAACAAATCAGGTAATGGATATTAAAAAAACACGAGCAGTTAAAAATACCATTAGGGCCATAATAAAAAGTTTCCCATGTCTGAACTGGATCCATGAACACCCTCCCCTGCCCCCACCCACCCACACTCACACACACACACACACACACACACACATACACAGTGAGAAAGATGATGAAGGAGAAGGAAAAAGAGCCCAAATGTCACAGTTTTAGAATTACATATACAAACATAGTTTATAGCCGTATAGAGAAAAGACAAACAGGACTACATGTGATGAGATGATACAAAGTGTATTGATATGATTTTTATGAATACAGCAGCAGTTATTAGGAAGGGCAAGTCGACAGTATCCAAGTGAGATTAACCATTAAAGCAGGAAGAAGCATCTTAAGCATAAACTTCTTTGGGTGTACGTCATTAGGGTATCCATGTGGAGGACTAGAGCAGGAGTACAGACAACAGGAGTACACGTACAGTATTTTATACTCGGAGGGAACATTTACTCGGAGCCAGTGCAGTATAGTACTATATATATATACATACCATATACAGAACATACTACTGCACTCGAGCTGGCACGGACTCCACAAATGCATCGGAGTGTCATCTGAACACAAGCTTCAACAGAAGAGATTAAACATGAGGAAAATCTGACTTTGTGCTTCCATTTAAATAGGGAACTAGAAATAATGCAGAATCTATGCAGAATTCATATATATATATATATATATATATATATATATATATATATATTAAGTAAATGTTCAAGTAAATGTTCAATATATATATTTATATATATATATATATATATATATATATATATATATATATATATATGTGTGTGTGTATATATATATATATATATTGAACATTTACTTCATACATATATATATATATATATATATATATATTTCTCTGCTTAGTAATGTTTATGAAATGAGCTTCAAGTCTTTCCCTTCTGTACAGTAAGTGAAAGGACATCAAGAGTTATTCCATAATCAGAAAGCTTACATCCATTGCAAATGACAAAAAAAATCTGTATTGGTAAGTATAATGTTATTCTACTGAATCATCCATACACTCAGTTCTCTTCTCAAGCCAGACACCTACCTACTTTGAGAGAATTATCATCGACTAAAGTTTTTTTTTCTGAGACAGGCCTAATAACAGGCCCAGTCAGTTTATGGTTTTGCTAGATCTTAGCCTACAGTAGGTTATCAAAGGATGCATTCTATGTAAATGTCACTACACAGGGTACAACTGACTCCTGAGTACAATGGTGGTGCCAAAAAATTACAATTTGCATTTGAAAAGGCTATAGTTGCCTTAAAGATAGAGGTAGGATTAGTTAATCACTGACTGCATTAAAAGCAGTGATCCTTTCATGGACTATATTGGATTTTATTCATTTTTAATATTATTGCATTAATGCATTTAATTGAATTAATTTTTTTTGTGGCTGAAATGAATAAGACTGAAATGCGACCAATGCACTGTAATGTATATTAATGATAAGATTAAGACTAAATGAAGAAATTAACCCTACAACTGCAACTAAAGTGTTCATGTTGGCTCAGCACACCTCAGTAGTGGTCTAGGTGCCTAGTGTAGGAGTTCAGCTGACATTACCCTTCAGGCAGCCAGGATGGTGTTCAATTTTTGATAGAACGATGTCTCCCACTGGAGCACTGGAAGAGCTGATCTGAGAAGAGGTGGGTGATGAAATACTGTCTAGTTACGGCAAAATGAGGTCTACCAGCTACTGATTCCAAAGTCCAAATAATAAAAGAAAGAATGTCAAAACATATCAGCCTCCTCTGGAACAATTCAACAGCACTTTAAGAGTTCTGGAGGAGGCTTATGCATTTATGTTGATTTTAAATTTTTAAACACTGAAGATTTTAATATTTAAAACTGATTAAATCGTTTATAGCATTTGCATTATTAGTGAAGAAACAAAGCTAAATTGCTCATGTCTCTCTTGTGCAATTTCAACTAAATATTTAATGATTACAACATTCCAATGTGGCAGTGTATTGTGCTATACACAAATTAAGCACATTTATATTTGTTTGATTTAAACCATTAAAGCACTTTCCCAAATAGGCACATGCTGGCTTGTGAGCCTCTGCCCTTTTGCCTTCTTGATAGCCAGGTAATAAAATTTCCAGTTGGCCCATGAAGCAACGATGTACTCCTGGAGTGCAGACACAATCCTGAACCAGGGGTCTCACCCCCAGCTCCTCCGTTGTCCCAGATCTGCTTTGGAGAGGCACAGGTGACTTAGCCTTACCTGAGAGCATAGCTCAGAGGTTACGTCAGCTCAGGTTTTTAGAGATTAATTGCTCTTAGGCGACCTCCCTGGTGAGCCTGAGGATATTTCATGAATCACTGCAGTATCAGGTAAACTGGCTTGGTCTGTGCATCACTGAGAATTTCAGGTGCATTTTATTTCACTGTAAAGTGCACTATTCATGTTATTAAAAGAATTCTGACATTACCCATTTACAGTCAGGTCCATAGATATTTGGACTGTGACCCAGTTTTCATAATTCTGCCTCTGTACACCACCATAACGGATTTGAAATGAAGCAGTCGAGATGTGATTGAAGTGTAGACTTTCAGCTTTAATTCAAGGGATTTAACAAAATTATTGCATTAACCATGTAGGAATTACAGACATTTTTAGAGCCCTACCATTTTCACAGGCTCAAAAGTAATTGGGCAGATAAGCAGTTTCATCGCCAGGCGTCGCCTGTTTCCTTGTTATTTCGTAACAAATTAAGGAGATAAAAGGCCTTGAGTTGATTCCAAATGCTGAATTTGCATTTGGTAGCTGTTCATGGGAACAATCAGCAGTCCAAAGAGGTGTTGATGCAAGTGAAGGAGGCCATCATTAGGCTGAAAAAACAAAACAGACCTATCAGAGAGATAGCAGAGACTTTAGGAGTGGCCAAATCAACAATTTAGTACATTCTTAAAAAGAAGGAATGCACTGGCGAGCTCAGCAACACCAAAAGGCCTGGAAGACCGCAGAAGACAACTAAAGCGGATGATCACAGAATTCATTCATTGGTGAAGAAAAACCACTTCACAACATCTAGCCAACTCAAGAACACTGTCAAGTAGGTAGGCATATCATTATCAAAGTCTACAATCAAGAGATGCCGTCATGAAGGTAAATATAGAGAGAGGTTGGTAATCTAACAAAAAGAGCTTTATAAATAAAAAGCATACTTTGGTTTTCTCTTTTCTTAGAAAATAATGACCAGCCCAAATTTTTTATTATTATTTAAGTGGTACATATAAAAGTAGTTATAAACAAAGAGAAGAATGGCATCCTAGTGGTTTTAAGGTAGCAGAATTTGCCAGAATTACATTCATAGTACAGGCATGAACGATCTTGTTACAGAGAACAGCAGTGAATGCCTTTATCTATGTAAGTATCTGCTAGTTATCCTGACATGATAATTGCACAATCAGAAATGACAAACAAATAATGTGATGGTCAGAAAATGAAATTACTTGCTAATTAATGTTACTTGCTAATTCCAGTAACAGCTCACTACTGATTATCTGTATCTACAATCACAGAATCCTTGTAATGCCAAGCAGTAGTTCATTGGAAATGTTAGCAGATGTTTTATTGATTTATTTACTGACATATACTAAATTTTGCACTGGGATAGTGCTCTGTTCTGGCTACACTTACATGGTCTACACTTTAGTGTCTATGAACGTTTACACTACATGTACAGCTTTTGCCAGCTGCCCTCATCCAGAGTCTCTATCAAAAACATATCTTCAGGCTAGTACAAATAGGCCAGGGTCTAAGAATACCATCAAGCTAAAACCCTGTTATAGATTTAGAGTTAGTATGGGAGCTACAGTATAGAGTATAAATAACACTTTTTTGTGTGTGTACAGATTTTGTGCTTCCTTACTTTGAGATTAGATGGGACATCAGTCTTCATCCAGTGTTTGGACAGCTGTTTGGACATTCAGGGGTAGTTTATTCCACCACCTGGGTGTCAGAACTGAGAAAAGAAAGTCTTCAGGTAAGTGGGAGCTGGTCCATTTTTTGTATTTGTAGGCAAGCATCAGTCTTTTAAGGACATGGCATATCTGGGATGAAGCCAGGCCAGTGAATTTGTGGTCTTTCCTGTGGGAGCTGCAGAAGGGCTGTGGCTGTACATTGGATGGGAGCATTCAGCAATTTTTGAGGGGGCAGTCGTGGCCTAATGGTTCGCGTCTCAGACTTGTAACCCGAAGATGAACCTGAAGGTCGTGGGTTTGAGTCTCAGGTCCAGCAGGGCTTGTAGGTGGGGGGAGAGAATGACCAGCCCTCTCTCCCACCCTCAATACCATGACTGAGGTGAGACCCTTGAGCAAGGCACCGAACCCCCAACTGCTCCCCGGGCAAAAAAAAAAAAGGCTGCCCACTGCTCCGGGTGTGTGTTCACGGTGTGTGTGTGCTCCCACTTGGATGGGTTAAATACAGAGCACAAATTCCGAGTATGGGTCACCATACTTGGCTACACTTCACTTCACTTCATTCAGGCTGCATGTTGAGCACAGTATGATGTTCAACATACAATTACTGGCTTGGTAAAATAGCACCCCCTCTAGGTGGCGACCTGGAAAGCTGACTATACTGCTTATGGCAAGGACCAGTGTAACAAAAATAGCTGATGGTGAAGTTAATTGATACCCATAAACACAGCAAAGAAATGCACTTAGGCCACACATGGTTCCATGATTAAGTTACTGTGCAAAAAACATTTTATGAACATATTATATGGTCAAAACACCCTTGTACTGTAGATATCTTGTCAAGATGGCTTCTTGTAACTTGCTTGCTATCCTTAGCTAGAACTGATCATTGTAGTAGAGTGACTGAAGATGTGTAAAATGAAATGTAGATATTGACAGAAACACGCACACACACACACTGCTTCACTCAGTGAATTGTTCAGATAAATGTAGGAGCTGCTAGCTATTTATGGCATCTACACTAAACATTAGATTTTTAATGTTTTAGCTACCTAATAGCTACATTTTTCTGCATGTGTAGACAGTATAAGTAGTCCCTAATATCATCTTAGCCCTTTATATCTGACTAGTATCCATTTTGATACAGACAGCAATGTGTGTGTACACATGTTGGTTATCCTGCACAATGATTTACTTATTTAATCTATCTAAAAATACTACACAACTATTGCACTTAGCCCTGAAAATGCTAATGCTGTGACCCAAACACTCTGTATTTAAAACACATGCACCATCAAGGCCTTGAGGGCCTAACGTGACAACAGCAGCAAACGAACACTCAAAATTCCTTTTTTTTTTTTTTTGTGGTCGAATGATGTAACAGGGAGGCCACTACAGTTTGACACAGAGTGATATTAACTATGTAGAACAAACTGACTTGCTTAAAGCCTACACTCTATAAGACAGATAAATAAATAATAAATAAACATGATTATAAATAATCACTTTTATATAAATTGTTTATTTTTGATCATAAGCATCAGTAAATGGACCTTTATCTACCACAAAAATCTTTCCAGAAACCATGATATCTATGAATTATGATACGTATGATTCACAAAGCCGAGGCAGGTGGATGTAAGCTTGAGCTTTATCATTATTGAGAATCCAATTCAGTAAATAGAATCATGGTTAAAATACAAGCAGAGGTCAAACTATCAGGAAAACAGAGCAATACAGAAAAAAATCACAGAGAAAGAAAAAAGGTCAAAACCTGGAAATAACTACTAGAAAGTACTACTAGAAGAATTGCTAATAGAAAGTTGGCAAAGCCTCACAAAAAAAAACCTGAGAACTCAAATACATTGGAGATAAACAGGGAACAGGTATGTTAATGGTCAGGTGAATGGGAGCTTTTAAAAGTCCAAGCTGGATTAGGATAAGTACGAGGAGTGGTGGCTCCTGGATTGGCAGTGGAGCTGGATGTAACGGTATCTCATGCATTCATCTTCAATTATCCAATTATTATTCTTTATCTTGAGCAGCGCTGCACACAGTAACACAGGGAGAAGTTGTGAAACTCCGCACAGACAGTAACCTGAGCTCAGGATCAAACCAGCGACCCTGGAGCTGTGAGCCACCCTGAAAATATCATATAGAACCTTAATCCATCATCTTTACAATGCTTTGATATTGATGATTGGACTGAGAACAGTCAGAGTCATTACAATATTTTTCCAGAAGTAAGAATAGAGTCGCAGTAAGTTTTGTAGGCATTTAGGAAAATTTATTGGAGTAAATATCCTTTTGCTTTTGAAGATATAGTTAAGTAAAAATTAAACTTGACAGAATCATCTAGAAGGTTGAAATATTCGCAAAAACATTGTAAGGAAAAATGATAATTACATCTGGTGAGCTTAATTTAGTTTATTAGGGTATGAAGTTTATTAGAATATAAATTGCCTTGAATTATAGCAGTAGAGCTGGAAATTACTGTGCTATCTTTTTTATCACAGGTGTCTCTCTCTCTCTCTTTCTCTCTCTCTTCCTCTCTGTTCCTTTCTAACTCTATACTCCTAGGGCGCATCTCAATCAACTCCCTAGTGTACACGAGCTCGGGCACTGGTAAGGGCCCTGGCTCACTACACACTGGGACACTGATGACTCAGTTTCCAGCGACATGACTATATACTTGCATTATAAACCATCACCACTGGCATTTATCAACAACAGGCAGGACCGATATCTTTCTGACATTATATTTCATATAAATTTGTTAGATTAATCACACACATTCCTGTCAAGGTACTTCAAGCAGGATCGTAGGCTAGCTTGTGGATTTTTTTAAATTATTAAACACTTAAAAGACTCAAACAAACCATATATAGAACACCAAATAAAGTTAAAAATCTCTTACATAAGTTCAACAATGATAACAAGCTACTTACATTTGTAGACGAAGTTGGCTGACAGTTCGTCCGCCATTTTTTTTTTCAAACTAAGAGGCTTCCGAAAATATGATCTCATTTCTAGTAAGGGAACATAGTGAGCATTGATGCTCCCTGCTTTTTGCGGTGCATTGTGGGATTTTTTAGGATTGAGACAGCCCTTAAAATAGCCAATTTCCTGATCAGTGCCCTGACTCCTGAACTAGGGAGCTGATTGAGACACACCCCTATACTCAGGTATTTATCATAGGTTTTAGTCTCCTTTGTCTGAGATTGAATCAGCTCCCTTTCCAGTTCCATTCTATTATTTGTTATTTTTAGTTTTCTCTAAGCATGTACTGTAAAAGCAGTAGCTTAGGAGCAGACCTTTTAAGTACCTTATTATAACAGATCAAACACATTTTCAGTTGATTTTGATGGCGAAGGGATTTGTGTACTTCGGTGAACTTCAGAACTATATCATAGGGAGCTTGATGCTCCCAGTAGGGCCACCACTGGTGAACAGACTTGATGGGAGTGATCAGACAAATAATGGGCCTAAACTTTTCCATGAATGGAACAAAAAAGGCTAAGTGTACCACACACACAAGCATAAGGTGCTTTAACAAAGTATTAGTTACAGGATGTGCAGACTTTTTATATTCACTGTAGATAATCTGGTCAGGCTCATCCTGAAATGGTGACATGGCGCTATCATGTGGGCTCACCACCTGCAAGATGTAGGGTGGGGTTCAGGTGCAATGTAATGCACGGTTTTAGAGGCAAAGTTTTATGGGGATACTCACCAGTCCAAGGCTGAGGGTTGCTTGTTATTTCAAGTCTCAGGAAATTTATGTTGGATTCATCACACTGGACACTGGCCAGATTTATATGCTAAACCGAGGAGAGTCCTCCAGGTTGCTTCTGAGGGTCTGCCAGAAGCTTCAGAGGGGGACAAATTTAACTTTCACCTCAAAAAGTACTTCTAGTGTGTATCTATTGAGGCCAGGGACTGAGTTTGAATGGACCATGTTTAATCAAAAAAGGCAGCTGCAAAAGGTTGCTGGTGCCTGTCATGGTGGTAACTTTAGGATGTGTTAGTGGAAACCAGTGAAGTAAAAATCTTGCATGTGGGCAGAGTTCGGAGAGTCCATGGAAAAAGATTTTCAGGTGGCAACAATGATGTTGTGGCAAACCATTCAGCACTGCAGTAGGGGGGAAATGAGACCTTGCACAAGTTGTGCTAAGACAGAGTAGGAACATGTTCACGTCAACTGGGGATATTGTTGAGCAATATCGAAGGAGCACTGTGAGAAAAGAGAAAATCTTTAACCCAATGGACATGCTGTCCCTTTGGCTGAGGTTACTATGGTAGATAGATACATATACATATATATATATATATATATATACATATATATATATATATATATATATATATATATATATATATATATATATATAGTGACTTTTATATCAACAAAAACAACAATAATATCTAATTATATTTAGATAGTACTGTGGCATTTTAGATTATAAGCCAAAAGCACCAAAAAAAAACATGCTTCCATTTCACTCACACATGCACACACTCACTGAAATACGTGTATGCTGAACATACAATATGGCGACTATTCAGAGAATACAAGATACTCTGAGAACAGCCTTCAAAAAACTTTAAATGTAACATCTCTAATATAGATTCACACCTCTAAGGCATTAAAACATTACTTGGAGATGAAAACATGTATCATCAGGCTTGAAATGCAATAATGAAATCCTTTGCACAATTGCATCTCTGAACCTCGGCAATTGGAAACACTTTATGTGTTCATCAGAATCACATGAGAAGCAAGAAATGATTGCTTTAATTATATTTTGCCATACCTGTGGAAAACACGACGAGACAGACAAAAGTTATGCCTTTCCCTGATCACTTCAGATTATTACTGAGCCTACAAACCAGGAGAAAGCCAGTCTCAATCTTAATGGTGTGGCAGTGTAATACCATTCTATTTTTAAAAATTAGGATAGTCCAAATAATCCAGAAAATATGTAGGGGGTGTCTGTTTTATATACTGGCATTTTCTTAACCCATTACACAATGCAATATATCACATGGTCTCATGGATGGCATAATAATATTGAGACAAAGTATTTTATACACACACACACACACTCTCTCTCTCTCTCTCTCTCTCTCTCTCTCTCTCTCTCTTGGTCTCTCTATCTTAAAGACAGATAGGCAGCTGTATTGGTGTTTTCTACTTGTTTAAATGTTTCAAGTTTGTCATGCTCTCCTGGATTCATGCCGTATTTCCTCTGAATACCAAATATATATGACAAAAAAAAAGAAACGCTGACTTTTATTCAAACCAAAAAGCATTAAACTTATGCTTCTGTTGCTGGTCCTTTTGTACTGTGATTGGACAATGTGTACCTAGTCTATCAACTTGTAGGTTCTCCTCCAGATGCAATTTGAAGAAAAAAAGGACGCGAGTAAAAAATCCACTTTGTTCATGTTCATTACACTTGCGATTGAATCTGTACCATGACTTCTGATAACATATTATGTCTGCATCAGTGAAGTGGGTTGAAAAATAGCCCCAGTGCACAGGAAATCTAGGAGGCTTTTCACTCTGTGTAATCACCTGACATGCCTGTCACTGATTCATGCTTCATGAATCTACCGCTGTGGGCTCAGAAGGTTTAGCCCCCAGTTTCTTTTCATACCATTCTGTGTATTTTTCTTACAACCATTATTGGTGCTTTTGTGCTTGGTTTCACAAAAGTCCAAAATAACCCATCTTAAAACATTTGTTAACAGCAAATAATCTAATGGCAATGCCAAAAAATGAAGCCTTATTTTGACATCTTTTTAATCTTTGAAAGACAGGGAGCCTTAGCCCCACCAGTCCATTTACATGAGTGGGCCCTGGATGGTGGATCTTATTTTTAAAAAAAGGAGACCAGAGGGTGTGTTCCAGATATGTTCAAGTAAAGTATGTTGCACGATTCTGGAGAGACTCCATCCAATAGTTCAAGAGGAACAGGCTCTTTACTCTTGCACAGCTTTATGAGTGCTCATGGGAGTATGCTAATCCAGTCTACAGTCTACAGGGTTGGTGGATTTGGAGAAAGCATGTGATTGTGAACATTTGTTATGGGAGGTATTGCAGGTGTATGGGGTAGTTAGGTTGCTATTTTGTGTGATCCGGTCTCTATTTGAGCACAGTGAAAGTTGTGTACACATTCTTGGCATTAAGTTAAAGCCATTTAAGTTTGATGTTGGATTCCGTCAGTGGTGCGTCTCATCTCCACTTCTGTTTGTAGTTTTCATGGACAGGATAAATATGCAGCCAATGTTGGAAAGGTGTACAGTATATGGGGAAGAGTTAACAACTTCGTTATATGCAGATGACGTTCTCTTGGCACCATCCAGTGAGGACCTCCAAGACACACTCAAACATTTTGTTGCTGAGTGTGAAGAACCTGGGATGAAATTCAGCACCTCCAGGTCAGAGGTCATGGTTATCTCCTGGAAAAGATTTGGATGTTCCCTTCAGACTTGGGTCCTGGTGGAGAGGTTTAAGTATCTTCTAATCTTATTCAAACAGAGACTTGCCAAACAGATCAGGCCAGCGTATTCAGTGTTACAGTCGCAGTGCTAATCTGGTGGTGAAGCAGGAGCTCAGTTTGTGGGCAAAACTCATTCCTTTCCTTTCCTCACATATGATCACTAGCAGTGATTAGTGACCAAAAGAATACGGTTGCAGGTACAGGTTCCTCTGCATGGTTGCTGGGCTTACTCCGTATGCTAGGTTGTGGAACTCGTCAATCCGGGAGAGCCAAGAGTGGAGTTGCAGGAGATGAGGTTAAATGTCACTTTTATATGAGATGACATGGAATTTTTACCCTTATTAGTATCATAAATGTATATTCATGGTCATCTAGACATGACATTTACACAATGGCTACAAATTACATGTCCATATCTGTTTAGACACAATATCAAGTTTTAAGAAAGTAAATAATGTTAACATTTGAGATAGATAGAGCAATAGCTAGAAGTTCTGACACTTACTTAAATCAAAACTAAAATTATATATAAAAGACTATAACCTTTAAAAGTTGAGAGCCAAAACCTTCTGGATCCCAGAATACACAACAGACAGAATTGTCAGTGAGAGCTTTATAATTCCTAGGTCTCAAAATATTAAGTGACTATGCACACTGCACCAAAAAAAAAAAAAAAAGCTTTGTAGCAGATTTAAAACGAATGACGTAATGCATGGAAATGTAACAACATTGGGTAATACATGTATAATCACCTAAACAGATGATCTGGTATTCAGAAATAGCGCACCTTGTTAACATGAAGAATGTAGAACAGGTACTTACACAATAGGTCCCTAAACTCTCAGTTAAGTATGAAAGAATCCGCAGGACTGGGGTTTCTGTTTTGGATTCATTCTTGCCTTTTACTGTTGTTAAAACTCTGGCATTGAAATGACTGGCATTGGACAGCAGGAGTCTTTTTCTCAGTGATGAAAAGAGACAACAGTCAGAATAGGCAGTTTGTTTATTATAGATGGGGACTTGGGAGAACCTGCAATTTATTTTTTTTCTTGGATCGGGACCAAGGATGTGGAATAATAATAAAAACAGTGTCCAATTGATCATTCTGCACAGAATACTGATGTAAGACTTGTATATCTGTGCCTAAATATATCAAAGTCCAGCAAACTAAACACTGGAGTTGTGATGTCTCATTACAGTTCTCACAGCCTCCCACATCCTCTTTTTTTTTATTCCCTATTTATACCTTGCACTGACTTTTCACTGCCCTTAGTGCAGTAGAGATCATACTGAGTGAATGGTATTCCTATTTTACTGGCCTCATTGAACTCTCATTCAACTATCCAGCAAGTTAAATACCTCCACACAATAATTCCCGGAACCATGAAGTGATGTTGAGAATATGCTTTATCGTATGAATGATGTGAAACTGAAAATACAAATACATACACTGAGAAGTTACATGCACATATGCTATAGCTGTTTAGACTGTTACTTGGTTTAGGTGAGTTATATTACTTTATCTAACTGCAACTTATGGACTACGTTTTCAAAGATGCAAAATTAATTCTATAAAACAACAACTCATGTTAAACAATGAATAGATATGTATCAGATTGGCAGTTAGAAGCACGCTGTTCTAAGTAACATTGAACATTGATTTCTTACTGGACAAAATGCGCTTCACACAATCATGAACTATGACTAGACTAGATAACTTACAGGGAATCCCTAATCAATAACTTTAAGCAGAAGATGTCCTTGGATTAAAGAATGCTCATAGCGCGAGCGGCCTCATGCAGTTTCCAATTAATTTGCTGGGTCATTGACTACGTTTACATGCATATCAAATTCCTTTTAAGGTCTATATTTGGGTTGCAGCCATATTCCGAATACCTGATGTATATATGCGTACAGTCATCGGAATATTCCTGTATACAAGGTTGTTGTAAGTATGCCGATCTACACGTGCTTTTCCTGTACACAAGTGTACATGGTGTTATTTCCCGGGAGATTCAAAATGTTGCCATTGGTTATAGAGTATGCTCAGTTATTAATGTTATTTCTACTTTTTCACACTAATTTAATTAGGTCTCTAACACTAATCACTATCAAAACTGCCCAACAACATCAATTTGAAGTGGATTTTCTGAATTAAGGTGTTTACATGCAACAAATTTCTGATTAAAACAGGGATATTACAGGGGTGGGGATAGGAATTTGGGGAATCAGAATATTGTCTTAATCTGAATTGGGCACTCGGATTGTGGTGCTTACATGACTCAATACGAATTAGAATATTGCGATTAATATCTGATGAGGTCACCTTCTATAATTTTCCTGCTATACCCTATATGACACAGGTCGCTTGACTACATAATGAAAATAGCTGGCAGAGCCAGAACACCTATCCTTAGGCTAATGAACACATGGATTTGCTAACCTCCTGATCATGATGACTCAGAAAGATCACGTGCTATGTTACTCACAACAGCTAGCAAAATCACCAGAGCAAGGAGTAGTATAATTTTCCAAAAAGATCCAGCGTTACCAATATTCTGCCCATTTTGTCACTGAACATAGTAGGCACATTTTAAAACAAGGCAATACTTGCTCCTGCACATTCCGTACATTAACCAACAGAGTTAGTTTTGTCCAATTTAGTGAATGAAAAATATTTTTTCTGCCTAATAAAACATACAGTCCTCTCCAAAAGAATTGGAATGGCAAGGCCAATTTTTTGTTTTTGCTATACACTGAAGACATTTGGGTTTGAGATCAAAAGATGACTATTAGACAGTCAATCAGAATTTCAAGTGAATTTTAACTGAACCTGGCATCCTGTGCAGGGCAGAGGGATAGAGGGACGTCCTCAGTGGGGAAGGGAAGGTGGGAGATGGAGATGGTTCCAGCCTGGCCAGGGGCCCCTCTTCAAAAAATTTCTTAAGGAGGTGCATGGCTTTGAACCATTCCAGCATGGCCTGACCCATTCTCTCTTCTCCTGCTGTTCCCACATCAGGCAATTCCTTTCAAGGAGACCTTCAAGGAACTCGCAAAAACCCGCTGCATTCATGGGTCGGTCTAGCTTTCTGTCAGGAATTGGTAGTGGAGGCCGATGCAAGTGCAGGTAGTTTATTAATAACACTGGCATACAAAGCACGAACAGCACAAACAGCATGAATCTTAGAAACCTAAACATGAATTGTGATCTCGAGGAAAAACATACATAGAATAGAGGGTACTCATGACAACAAACGACAAGAGCTAGACAAAGGGTGCTACACAAGACAGGACTTATTATACTAGTGCTTATTATACTACAATGTGATTCAGGTGCAAACAGTCATGTGTCATAGTGAATGTCATGATCAGGTGAAGTGCAGGGGCTGATGGGAATCATATAGTCCTGCGGTGCTACCATGACACAAGCAAGGGATTTGCAGCCAAATATTAAGTGTTATTTACTTTAATTTACTTTAAGATGATCTGATCCTATACTTTTGCTCATCTAAAAATTGGGTGGTCTGCCACCAAAGGTACCATGTTCTAAATATCAGGAAATGAAAGCTGAACTTGAAATGAAATCGTCTCATATTCATCTTTTGATCTCAAACTCAGATGTCTTCAGTGCATAGCAAAAACAAAAGAATTGGCCTTGCAGTTCCAATAATGTCAGAGGGGACTGCATCCCTGGGAGGGAAGAAATGGAGTGAGGTCTGGAGGGGTGGAGTAAATTCAGTCTCCTAAATCATCTCAAGCCTAGTCACACTGATAAACTGCAGCAGTCTCTTTGCAGATAGAGCTCTTATCTTTGGGCAAAGCTTGTGAGATGCTTCCAAAGAAGATTTCAAACTCTATCCAATCTCTCTTTTGGCCAGAAACATAAACACACACTGACTATGGATACAAATCATATTTTGTCCTGAATTCAATTTCCTTCACCAGACCAGATTCCACTTGAAATATCTTGCAGAACAGCTTTGTGGGAAGGTGTTTTGACGCCTTTTATGCCTGTAGACATTCCAAGTACTTGGGGAGACAGTTGAAAAAAAAAAAAAAAAACAGACATTTTACCAGCATCCGTCTGCCAATCACTGATATGTTGCCTGGGTGGGCAGCTCATGGTGAATATCTTTTATTCAGAACTCACAAAAAGAGCAATGTGCATTGGTTGACTGCAGGATTAGTCCATATTGCACTGATTGTGAGATGATACAGATGATACAGATGCCCTCAGGAGAAAGAAACATAGCGGAAAGACAATATTGTAAAACATCAGCTTTCGGTTTATTGTGCTGTGCTATTAAAGTAAATTATCTTTATAATTGCATTATTGAGAGCTTGAATTTTGTAAAGTGCGAGCATATAAATAGCTCTGGGCAATTCGATGTGAGCTGTCATAATGGGTAAATAAACACACAGTGAGCTGTCACCAAAGATTTCTAAAATCATAAAGTGTGTGCCTGGATTTTTGGACTGGCTCCATGGTTAGCAGGATTAACTAAGGGGCTGAGATTTGTGAACCATGACATGATCATGACATATTTAAATGTTTAAATCTTTAAATAGATACTTTCATTTAAAACGGTTCTGTACTCTACATTAAGGATGAAAAGCAGTTTCTTGCTCTTTGCTTAGGCAGATGCTCAGCTGACACCACTGACTAATAGATTGACTGGTAACATGGTGCAAACTGTCACTATAATTTAAAAGCCCATTCCATATTAAGGGTCTTGTGTCATTTTATGTGAATGTCTGTTTCTTCTTTGGCTGATAACTTCAAAAAGCAATCATATCTGGCTGATATATTGGTCAGGCACTGGTTCTAGAGAGAAGCACTTTTGGCAAGACACCAACTAGGAGAGTAGTGATGGCTGTGCATATTGCAAAGCTATACAAGAGCAGCAATACAATACAATACATGTGACTGACATGAAGTAATTTACAAGAATTTGTACAAGATTACAAAAATGTAGTGATGGGTGGAGGGGTGGACATTTTCCAACAATGAAATAAATAGATTCAGTACAGAAAAAGCATGAAATATATAAAAATGGGCAATAAGTAGAATGGCATGTATTTATCTTCATTAAAATACATGCATTTTAAGCCAGAGCCAAATGGGATTCACTTGCTGCTGAGATTCCAGTGCTTAAACTGAAAGAAACACACAAGCACTTGTCATGCCAACATGATTCCATTACAATTCATCTGTCATTCCCTCTTAGTATTTGGCTTAGATGGTTTAGTTTTAGACCGCCGTGGCAGTATGAGCTCCACTCTCTAGAGCTTTGCCTTCCTGAGGATTTGCATCAGAAATCTGCAGGCAATTTGAAGAGACTCTGACACCCTGCTTCTAAATGGAATTGCATGTTTTCGGCTTCAAAAGTTTAATACCAAAGGACCTTTTGTCCTCCCTATAAGTGCATGGTAATAGATTGGGTGGAATGCAGTCTGGCTCTAACTGAAAAAATGTCTCATTTTTAATGACCGGTGTTATGGAGCAAAGAATCAGGCTGGTGGGATTTTCTTCACTTTCCCCTTCTTCTTTTTCCTTTTTTTTTTTTTTTTTTTTTTTGGAATATTGAGAAATTTCCATCTACTCTTAGTTCAATACATGAAGATACGCGATACTTTAGTATTATAGTATTATTTACTAAATTATTTTATTAATTTATTTGCTTATTGTGCATCTGGGCTTCTTAATAATGCAACCCTTTGGCAGACTTTGAATGGACCTTTAACAAAAAGGTTAGCCAGTCACAATTACCTTTTTATGTAAATCATTTTGATAAATATTACATGCTTGCCATCCTCAAGGAGAAATATTTAGTGAGTTCCTTCATTTTTTCCTGTAGGGCAAATTCAAATGAAGTAGGACAAGTTTTCTTGCAGACATTACAACAACACTTCATCATTTTACCTATAAATTCTAATTAGTGTGAAGCACCTACATCCTCATGCAAAACTGTGTGGTTCTTTTTTTTTTTTTTTTGCAATATTAATGAAATTATACACAAATTACATATCAAGCCTCTCTTTTAATGCTGTTTGTTTAAAATTCATTTCAATGTTCTTGTTTGGCATTTCATTGATATTTACAGCAATATAACACCCATATAATAATAACAACACCCATTATGACAGACAGACAGACAGACAGACAGATAGATAGATAGATAGATAGATAGATAGATAGATAGATAGATAGATAGGAGGAAAGGGGCTGAAAGTAGAACTGACATGTGATTGATATTTGTCAGTCTGATTGTCTACATCATCCCCCATGTGTGTATGCCGCCAATGCATCTTGCTTCATGTGCGCTCTCTTGCTTCCACCTAGTGGCTACATTAAGTAATTAGCCACGACTAGTAGTTTTGGTTTACCTTGTTCTGAAGTAGTAAATAATTTCATTTTATTTTCTCAAGAAGCTGTTACAGAATTGTTGTGAGACTGACTGAAAGGCCAAACTAAGTCATACAATTCAGTAATCCTCAGAAGCCTTATTTTTTCTGGCCGCCAGGTGAGAGTTGGTAATAGTTACCAAAAGGAGCCTAAGGTGCCTTCAAATAATGATGGTAGAAAAGTTTCATGCATCAAATTCTGAAAATCCATCCTAAATTAAGAGAAATACAGATCATATACAATAGTACTAGAGAATAATTGTGATTTTTGAACGCTAGTGAAAATCAGGGATCTTCAGGGCAGAATCTGGGTAAGTATGACCTCAGGTATGACCTGCATTGAAGAGGAGGTTATTAATTATACAATGAGTCCCGTAATTGGGGGCCTGTCAATTTATTACTAGAAACCAACTTTTAAACTGTTAAAAGGTATGGTGTTTAGGGAGAGCAGGGAAGGGGAAGATTTCAGAAATGAGTCCCAGCTGTGCCCCTGTGGCTTGGTCCAGCCTGAAAACTGCTGGAATCTTCTGGTTATGTGCAGTAAGGCACAATTCACTGCAGCCTCGGGAGTTTATTAAAGTGCCATTCGGAAGAGATAAATCATGAGATTGTGTGTGGGAGAACAAAATGGGCAAAATTAACAAGCAGCTCAATTAAACACCTATGAAGGAGTGACGCTGTGCTTTCACAGTTTCTCACACTATATACACTACATGATATGAAACCAGAGATGGGCCAAAAATAAATAAAGGGAAAAAATGTGATTTCACAACACAATATATATATATAATGTATTTTAAAAGGATAGCTATGCACCAGGCTCAGTGCACAGGCAAAACAGAAATAATGAAAACAGAATTATTGCTGATTTTTTTTATTAGAACTTTCAGGTAAGGTATTTAACAGCAATGAAGAGGAAAAATAATAGCAAAAAAAAAAAAAAAAATCTAATGTCTATCATAATCTAAGCAGCTATTTGTTTCCATGGTCATTAAAAAGGCTCTAAATATTCTGAATATTTAAATCTCTTTTTTCACCCACAATACTCAGTTAACTTTTATTTAAGATGTCCTCTAGCCTGTGCTCTCTGGCTCTGGCTCATTGCCCAGTTCTGCAGGAATTAGGAGGGT
Organism: Pangasianodon hypophthalmus; assembly: GCF_027358585.1. Classification (NCBI taxonomy): domain Eukaryota; kingdom Metazoa; phylum Chordata; class Actinopteri; order Siluriformes; family Pangasiidae; genus Pangasianodon; species Pangasianodon hypophthalmus. The sequence goes on from NC_069711.1 coordinate 7,570,987, forward strand.
GATGTGACCAAGGTTAAAGGAAATGATTTCAGCAGCATCCTGCTCAAGGAGAGAAATGCATACAAGCAGACAAATATAAATAATGTGAAAATCTAAGGACAACACAAGGGCATTTTTAAAAAGCAAGAAATGAACCAATTTTCTTCAGATATTGAAACCACTGTCTGTAAATGTATCCGTTCTGTTTACTTTCCTCCGCTCATTTTTGAGAACATCGTTTCATTCTGTTTAATCTGCTGGTTCCAGTCTCTGAGTCGTGTTGCTCACTGTTTTCACAAATAGCATATTTTTGTGGTTGTGGTGGAGGTGGGGGGGGGATGCTGCGTTCTTACATTTTTAAATTACAATTTCTAACGAGCATTAGTCATAAGCCTCGCAATCACGTTCACTTTTTCAAAACTCTTCGCACAGTTAGCACAACACGGCTCTATCTGCACCAAACTGTAAAAACATTTTTTTATTGTTTTGACATGAAATGCATTTAGTGAACCGTCCTCAAAAGCCCTGTGTACATTTTTCACTCATTTTCTACTGCCAGCAAGAGTGTGTATCTCGACAGCCCAATTTGCTAATGTTTACACAGTGTGCGTGTGTTAAAACGGATTACACTGAAGTTCAAACCCAAATGGAGATGGAGGTTGGATGACAAATTGATAGCAGTTAGCTAAGTAACAAATAATGTATTGAGCTAAATCAAAAGCCTCAACAGGGCCACAGTGAATGTGCTGAGTCAGAGCGATACTAACAGCACAGCGTGTGCAGGGATACTATACCACAAATCCTGAATCAGCTCCTACAATCCAGAGAGCCTCATTTCATTTTTGGATGATCTTTATGGAAAAGCTTGAGCCTGGAAGGGACAACATGGGACAACATAGCATTTCACTGTCCTCATGCAGTCACACGGATTTACAGGCCTTTCAAATATGGTGTCACTTTTTCTCACAGTATTTACTCTTATTTTCCCACCAAGAAGAGGTGGAAAGCTTAGATTAGATTAGATTTTAGGTTTAGATTTTATGTTTTTGTTAACCTGTTATAAATGTTATATTGTGTGTGATCACTGTCAGACGTGCCTTTCTGTTTGTAATTGAAAGCTTAAGACTGTGCTTCTATCAAATAAAGAGAAAATCAACAATGACAATACGAAACAAACTAAAGAAAAAGTTACGATCATCAATGTATACTATATAGAGCACTTCCTGTAAATACACCAGTTATCATTCTGCTCTGAAGTATTCTTGTCTGAAGATAAGTAGTATTTGGTGTTTTGATAAAAGACTATTCTGAGACTTGTTTGTGATGTTTTTAGAGTTGTATTAGTGCATTCTGGTCATGAAATGAACTGATGTGATCAGTCGTGTGGTTGTACTGAGAGAGGTATGAAGAATTCTGAACTTGTGGACTTGTTAACAATTGTTAAAAAAAGCTGTATCTCATGTCTGCTGTTGCTTGGAACACTAACTAACTAACTACTTATGTCTACTAAGGTTTTCAGTCATACGTTTATAGTAGTAGTTTGTATAGTAGAAGCTGAAATGTTCAAATGATCCTTATCATTTTGGGATTTTTAACAATAGGGAAGGTTGAAGGATTGGTTAGGAAAGAAAAAAGAAAGGAAAAATTGATAAAGCCAATCGAATAAGTTGCGAACTGAAAAGACATACTGCTGCTGTTGTTGTGTGATATGAGTTAATATGTGTGTATTTTCTATTTCCTGTTCTTTTAATAAAGAAATTAATAAAGTTTAATCAATTCTATCTAGAGCACACAATAAGCAGCCATATGGGATTTATCCACGTTCCTCTAGTGCGTATTGGGTCACTGGCACTTTTGCCTAGCAAACATTACTGTCTCTCTTATAAGCCTGGTCTAATTCCCTAAATTGCACCAGTGTTTGAAGATCCAACTCTGCCACAATATTCATGGCAAAAGAAGCAGCAAATAAATTATCTCAGGCTGGACAGAGAATAGAGGGGCTTTAGAGAGGTACGGTCATCTTAACCATATCCTCTACACTTCTACAGTTTGCAAAAGTCATTTAAACTTTTGATTATACATGCCATTTGATTTAACAAGTATGGTTTTACACACACACACACACACACACACACAATAACAGCCACCTCATAAATCTAGCTGAGGCCGAACACTTAGCTCACTTTGCCAAGAAAGAAAAATATCTGCTTAAACATTCAATAGACCAACCCAGTGATTAAACGATACAGTTTTTCCAGTCAGGCTTTTTCCACCAAACTAAATTTGCCATCGCATTTGATTCATTAATTGTTTAAGTCCCCTAAAATCTCATTTATAGCCAATATATACTCCAAGGAGAGTCAAATGAAATCATCCCTCCTTTTTAAGCTTCTTTTTAAAAGAGAATCTTGCTCTAAATTCAGTGAATAATTCATTATTTTGTCAGTGTGCTCACAGTGTGAGTAAAAACGCTGTCTTACACACACTTTTGTCCTGCTCTCCTCGTGAGGAGCTTCACTGATATAATCATTAATGCAGGTAATTAATTCGGTACTACATTAACATGAAGTCTAACATTAACCTTAATCTTAGTAACCAAAATCAAAGATTTGGGCCCTTTTAGTTTTCTGAATAAATGCTGTAGTAAAAACAGGGTTTTTTTTGTTTGTTTTTGTTTTTTAAGGCTTTAAAAAAAGGACATTTGGTCCCCACCCACACATGCACATGCATTTATCCCTGTTAGTGTTCAACAGGTGCCGTGCCACTCATCTTGAATTTCTTTAAAAATGCTTTTATTATATATATTTCTGTGGGTCCGTGTGTGTACATGCACACACACTGAAAAAATTGCTACTAAAAGTGTTTAATGTGCAGGTTTTGTATTTTCATTACCATTTCAAAATCATAAATTGAACTGAATATTCTTTTTACACTTATGCCCTAACATCTTTTATAATTTTTAACTGTTTAGTAACTCTCTTTTTTGTGTCAACACATCATAAGAGGTGTGAGAGAAATGCCGTGTAAAAAGAATAGATGTGGTTTTCATATTATGTAATATGTCTGCATTTCTGGCAACACTACTGGCTACCAAATCTATAAGTAACTTGAAAGCTAGGATCAAGGTGAAAACGACTAAGCCTTGATTTGGTACGATTTGTGAAGATTGTCTGTCTGGATAAATTTGATTTCTCTTGTTCAAGTAAGGATTTCAAAAACCTGCTACCTAATGAACTTGTATTTCTTCTTTTCCAGCGATGTTACACCATCAGTATCTTATGTGCTAATAACTCTTGGAATGAAGCAAAAGCACAGAGCCACTGCTAATAAGGTAATGACTCGAGCAGAGGTAATTGGAGGCTTGAATTTCAGGAAGTTAGTCAGAAATGTGCAGCATTCTTTGAAATATTCTTCATGATATGACTGGAAAAAGACCATTTTTTTATAATCTTCAACTCGAGTTTGGATGAGTCTGTGCCCATGATAGCCTCAGATCCCTGTTCTTGGCTGAAAGGAGTGGAACCTGATGTGGTCTTCTGCTGTTGTAGCCCATCCACCTCAAGCTTCGATGTTTTATGCATGCTGAGATGCTTTTCTGCTCATCACAGCTGTAAAGAGTGATTATGAGTTACTATATCCCTCCTGGCAGCTTGAACCAATCTGGCCATTTTCTTCTGACCTCTCGTATCAACAAAGCGTTTCCTCCCACAGAACTCTTGCTCCCTTGATGTTTTTTGGTTTTCGCACCATTCTGTGTAAACTCTACAGACTGTTGTCTCTCACAGGAGATAGCATTCACAGGAGATCAGCAGTTTATGAAATAATCAAACCAGCTTCAAACCAACATCCATGCCACGATTAAAGTCACAGAGATCACACTTGTTCTTCATTCTGATGGTTGATGTGAACATTACCTGAAGCTCTTCACCTGTATCTGCATGATTTTTTTGCATTGCGCTGCTGCCACACGATTGGCTGATTAGATAATTGCATGAATGTGCAGTTGTATATATATATATATATATGTGTGTGTGTGTGTGTGTGTGTATGTACAGTCAGGTCCATAAATATTGGGACAGTGACACAGTTTTGGTAATTTTGCCTCTGTACACCACCACAGTGGATTTGAAATGAAGCAGTCAAGATGTGACTGAAGCGTAGACTTTCAGCTTTAATTCAAGGGGTTTAACAAAAATATTGCATTAACCGTTTAGGAATTACAGCCATTTTTACAGAGTTCCTCCATTTTCACAGGCTCAAAAGTAATGGGACAAACTAATATAATCATAAATATTAGGATTATTTTTATTACCTGGAGGTAAATCCTTTGCAGTCAATGACTACCTGAAGTCTGGACCCCATGGACATCACCAAATGCTGAGTTTCCTCCCTTGAGATGATTTGCCAGGTCTTTACTGCAGCCATCTTCAGTTGCTGCTTGTTTGTGGGTCTTTCTGCCTTCAGATTTGTCTTCAGTAAGTGAAAAGCAGCTCAGTTGGGTTGAGGTCAGGTGACTGACTCGGCCATTTAAGAACATTTAATTTCCAAGCTCTTGGGCTGCTTTCACAGTATGTTTTGGGTTGTTATCCATCTGTACTGTGAAGCACTGTCCTATCAGTTTTGCAGCATTTGACTGAATCTGAGCAGAAAGTATAGCTCTCTACACTTCAGAATTCATCCTGCTACTTCTATCAACAGTCACATTATCAATAAACCCCAGTGACCCAGTTCCATTGGCAGCCAAACATGCCCATGCCATAACACTGCCTCCACATGTTTGACGGATGATGTGGTATGCTTTGGATCATGAGCCCTTCCTTTCCTTCTCCATACTTTTCTCTTCCCATCATTCTGGTACAAGTTAATCTTGCATCAGAACTGGTCAGGCTTTTTTTAGAGGTTTTTTAGCAAAATCTAATCTGGCCTTTGTGTTCTTGAGTGTTACCAGCGGTTTGCATCTTGAGGTAAACCGTCTGTATTTACATTCATGAAGGTGGCTCTTGATTGTAGACTTTGATAATGATAGGCCTACCTCCTCCAGAGTGTTCCTGACTTGGCTAGATGTTGTGAAGGGGTTGTTCTTCAATAAGAAAAGAATTCTGCAATCATCCACTTTAGTTGTTTTCTGTGGTCTCCCAGGCCTTTTGGTGTTGCTGAGGTTGCCAGTGCATTCCTTCTTTTTAAGAATGTACCAAATTGTTGATTTGGCCCTCCTAAAGTTTCTGCTATCTCTCTGATAGGTCTGTTTTGGTTTTTCAGCCTAATGATGGCCTCCTTCACTTGCATCAACACCTCTTTGGACGGCATATTGAGAGTTCCCATGAACAGCTACCAAATGTAAATTCAACACTTGGAATCACCTCCAGACCTTTTATCTCCTTAATTTATCATGATATAAGGAGGAAACAGGCCACAGCTGGCCATGAAACTGCTTATCAGTCAATTGTCCCATTACTTTTGAGCCTGTGAAAATGGAGGAACTCTGTAAAAAATGGCTGTAATTCCTAAACGGTTAATGCAGTATTTTTCTTGAAGCCCTTGAATTAAAGCTGAAAGTCTACGCTTCAGTCATATCTTGATTGCTTCATTTCAAATCCACTGTGGTGGTGTACAGAGGCAAAATTACCAAAACTGTGTCACTGTCCCAATATTTATGGACCTGACTGTATATATACACATATGTATACATATATACGTATATGTCTGTGTGTGTGTGATATACACATATGTGAAAATATAGCAGTATCAAGTTAATAGAACATACAGTATGCTGTATATATGCTCTATACAGTACATGTGAAGTGAAACGCCCTTTTAAAGCTAGGGCTACTTATCATGTGAAAGAGTTTTAAAAAAAAAAAATGTTTCCTTCCAAGCTATGGCTCTTTGGATCAATTGGAAGGGCATGCCAGATCTTTTGAGAAGGTATCTGTGAAGTGTGAGGGGTGACATAAGGCATGGGGTTTAGGAATTCGACAGTAATCACTGCATGCCATGATATTTAGCTGAGAGGAAAATAGCTGAGGGAAAACAGCAGCTTTCCATTTCTTTAGTTCAGCAGGCGATTAGAGTGTTTAAACATTATGACTTCCAAGTTTGTCATCCATGCAGATGAAAAGATTGCGATGATGCAGCAAGTGTAGGCTTGATTGCAGAAAGCAAAATCTGGTTTGTGGAGAGAGGAGGGTGTATACCGGTAGTTTCAGTTAAGCAGAAATAAGAATCTTTGCTTCTGTCCATAATTATTTTTTATTTCCTTTATTCAAAGAAAGCTCTGTACAACAGAAATGTCAGACCTGAATTTTCCATGGTAGTCTGTGTGAGTCTTGTGTTTGATGTCTAGAAGAAGTATACTTTTGCCATCTTTTAAAAATGGTCACACCATAAAGTATGGGTATAAGTTTACATTAAAACATAAGCTACATGACAGACACATCAGCGTAAACTTTTTGGAAATTGTTTCCTCTAGTTGATTCCACGGCCAACTTGTATTACATCTACCTTTTACTGAAGTTTAATGAGGCAGGAAGTACTGGACTGTCTGAAAGAAGGAACACACGTTCACGTTTGCTAGTCCTTATTATTAATTCTTTCACAGAATTAACTTGCTCCAGCAGAGAGTGCTAAAGGGCTATATGTATGTGATTGTGTGTGTGTGTGTGTGTGTGTGTGTAAGGCTGTATTGAGATGTGTGTTCATTTTGACCACAAGCTGCCATGTGAAAACTCTTGGTGCTCGAACAGAAAGTGGAGGCATTCCCAGAGAATTTTCTATTTTATCCTTATTTTATTATTCCTTTTGACCCTGATCACCCTTAAAAATCACCCTTAAAAGCCCTTGAAGAACCGTTTTGTAAGAGTGTACTCACATTCAGGATGTAAGGAATAAAGCACCATGGAGTGATTATTTTCCTACAGTAGCAGGTCTCAGCGTGTTTTATTACTCTTATATCACAGCAATTTGCAAACAATTAAAAAAAAATAATTAAAGAATGACACATCATATTTTTTGTCAGTTTATAGTTATATTTAAGATTCAAGATTTAAGAGTTTATTGTCATATTTACAGGAAACAGTCTGTTACACATCAAACATGAATTGTTATATATATATATATATATGTAGGTGTATATATGTTATGTTTATGTGTATATATATACACATATATACACATGTATGTATATATATATATATATATATATATATATATATATATATATATATACCTTCATTATGTTTTTTGTCTGAAAAGTGATCTCTTATGTAATATGCTGCTTTCTTTACTGACATACAAACATTTTTCTGTAACATTTAATTTTGTGCTGGAAAAGTAATGCTTGAAAATCTAAAAATGTACTGAATCAATAATGTAGAAGTCATAAAATTAAAATCTATAACAAAGTTAGTGCTAAAAAAAATAGGGTGCCTAAGTCTTTTGCACAGTACTGTATATATATATATATATATATATATATATATATATATATATATATATATATATATATATATATATACATATGTGTGTGTGTATGTGTGTGTGTCATGTGCAAAGGTCTGCACAGGCTTAGTAGTGGTCCATGGTTTTGTTCTCATTTGTAAATGTGTGTAAATGTTGTGGAACATCTGCAAACCAGATTAGCTCCTGTTATGACTGTTTTTTTCTCTTTCTTGAAGTCAGTAAAACAACAACAAAAAAAAATGCAGCTTGTAACCGAGAACCCGGAAAGCGCAAAAATTCTCTGTCCTGAAGATTCTCCTGTGGTTTAAAACTTATTGATCATTACAAAGCGTTGAGACTCCTTCACTAATTAAAATAAACGTCTCCTTACAGAAAGCTTTACCATATCAAATATTATATTTTCCCTTTGTTAAATAACAAATCATATTTTAATCTGTTTATCGTTAGTATTAGGTCATATGGGGCGTCCAGTCTGTAAGTCCCTATACATCAGCTGTTACTATAGAAACAATAATGCATTAGAATAAGCACATTCATATAAACCTGTGATTTGAATTACAGGCAGCAATACTGTCAGAGCTGTGTTGTTCTAGAGAATTAATCAACACCATCTGACAATTCAGTTCAACTCTGTTATAAACAAGAAGTCTGAGACTTGGGCTTATGATTCATAATTTGAAACCGTAGTTTTAAAAAATAACTTTGTAGTTCAAAGAAAATAATATTATTGACTTAACTGAGCGGATCTGTTTTTGGTTTTTTGTTTTTTTTTTTTTACAAATTTCGCCTGCTATGTAAACAGCAAGTAATGTCATCTATCTGCCTGTGGATAACCATTTGCCATATGTTTTGTTTTTTTATCTGCTACTCTATAATATTGAGCATATAAAGTGTATCATTATAGACCAGCGCCTGCAGCCAATAGCAAGGGAGTGACATTTAAACCATATACTTATGCACTGGAGGCTTCCTCACACTTCTGCTCAGACTTGTACATTTCCTTTCCAGGTCTGAATCTGTGTTGCTTTAAACCACATTCTTCACTTTCCAAAGAAAAAAAAAAACCTGTTAGATTTCAGCATTCCATACAATCCTGTCTCTGTGTCTCTGTCTTTTCATCTCTTTCTCTCCTTGAGAGAACTAGTTAAAGTGTAAAGTCTCCTTGAGAGAAAGAGAGAGACTAGTTTCACTTTCCCCTGAGTGTTGCTTTAGTTGGAATATATGAGGCTGTAGGCTAGTCTTAAGCTACTTTCACACTAGGTGTTTTTTTTTCCTTCAACACATTTTACATGTAATCCTACGGGAAGTGGCTACAAGGCGGGCAGAATGTGGCCGCTCTTAAAATGCTCTGCTGTCAGAATATTTTTGTCACTGCGGAGCTTCCAAAAGTTCAAAAAAGTTCAGCTTTTCAGAAAAGCACAGCGTGACATCAAGCGATTTTTAACTCCTGACCAATCAGGTTGCAGCTCAGGGATTGAGAAAAAACCAATAAGGAGGTCAGTTCCAGCAGCAAAACAGCAGTATTCTTAATGAGCGAATATGAGTTGCTTAATGATCTGAGACACTTGACATTTTAATGTTGCGATGTAACTAGAGCTAATGAATGTGTTGATTTTGGGATGTTCATTAGCATTCTGATGTCTTGGACCACTCCCACTTTAACTATGGCATACAGTTGCCTAAATGCTGTCTAAAACCTATAAGCACACCTCTCAATCTTCTGTCTCCCAAGCCAAAGCACAAGCAAACCATCTCCTCTTTGCTATAGTTAGACTAAATGTTGAAAAATTTGTCTTATTATTGTTAATAATGAGCTATAATCAGTAATAAATAATACAGCTAGCCTGTACTAGCTAGGACTCATTGTTATGGTTACAGTGTGTGAGCCGCGAGAGCCTCTTTTTTCGTATCAACGCAGAAGGTGTGTAGGTCAGTGTGTTTTCCGTAGGAAAGACTTCCTACAGTCTACAGAATTTTTCAGGAAAAGAGTTATACTGAAAGATGACCTTTGCAAACAGAGTCCTTTAATCTATCCATAATTGGAGTGTTCCTGTTGATGCCTACACTAATTGTTTCTCGGCAACACAACAAAGTCTTTGTCACTAAGCCCTGTTGTTGTAATTTTCTATTCTACTTGCCCCTTCCCTTAGAAATACATCACATCTGTTTGTCTAGCAAAGACTAGCCAAAAAAATATTATGGCAAAGCCTCCCTATCCATTAAAAGCTTTCATTTAAAAAAGTGGGACAGAAGGGGAAAAAGAGGTCAGGTCAAACAACATCAGAGTTGCTATTCGCAACCTCTGTAAATAAGAGGACATCTTTTGACCAGATGTAATTTCATTTTGCCATTTGGACCTTTTTCTGCCTGAACCTAGCTGACAGGTCTTGCACATTCAATTGAGTCTTAACGTTCAATTATTTGGTGCCTGGATGTCTCTTGCCTGGTTTCTTTTTTTTTTCTGATCTTCACATTTATTCATATTGGACTGCCTCACGGATGGAATATTAGCAGTAATTTCATGGTCTGTGGTATGATGGATTATGCTATCTGATATCTCCAGAAGAGGGAGAATTCTTCAGGTCAATCAATGTTTATTTTGTGAAAGGTCCAGGCAGAGAGTGAAAGGAGAGTGGATTGATGGATTCTGCACAGGCTTTATCTACGAAAAAGATGACAGAGAGCTCCTCTTTATTCCCTGTGACCTGTTTCCCTGTCACTCTCTCTCTCTCTCTCTCTCTCTCTTTCTCTCCCACCTTCATCCGTCAAACATTTTTCATCAGATATAAGCCAGGTCTGAGTCTTTTATACATTGTGTAGTTGTTGTCAGTCTCTCACTCTGGACTTGTAAGCTTCCAGGCAGTGACGATAGTGCACTCTTTGAACTTGGCCCGTCTGTTTGCTTCAGTGGTGTGACTGCTGACTTTACGAGGTAGGAATATTTGTAGCTAGAGACAGAGAGGCTCCTGAAGGATATGATTTTGGTCTCTCTGTCAATACCTTTGCTGTAGAATCATACAGAGGGCCAGTGGTGTTGGAGATGATGCCTCCAACAAAACTGCTAGAACCATTAACCATCGCCAAATAAATTCTTCTCTCACCGCCATAGCCTCTAGACCCCTAACTCGGTCCAACTAAACCTCTGACTCTTCTACTCTCCTAAATAGGGCAAAAGTTCTCTCAAGGGCCTTCAGTACTGTTTCAGCATTATCTGAGGTTTTTAATTAGGCTGTCTTTATTCAACACTGCTCTGTGTTCAGGTGCCAAAGACACACTGGCTGAAAAAGCTCAAGAACAGCCTTTCCACACTGAAACACCAAAGCTTCTCTGAGTAATCATCTCTTCACTTTTAAACATTTTAAATGCTTATGAGACCTAGTTTAATGTAAAGAAATCAGCAATTGGTACAAACGGTTCCATATGCACTTTCCATTTATCAGGTGTTTAATAAGTAGGATGTAGAATATGACACACATGAATGGAATCTACACTTACCGTCCACTTTAATAGGAACACCTGCACACCTGCTCATTTATGCAGTTATCTAATCAGCCAATCATGTGGCAGCAGCACAATGCATAAAATCATCCAGATACAGGTCAAGAGCTTCAGGTAATGTTTACATCAAACATCAGAATGAAGAAAAATTGTGATCTCTGTCACTTTGACCGTGGCTGTTCTTGGCTGACAGGAGTGGAACCTGATGTGGTCTTCTGTTGTTGTAACACATCCACCCCAAGGTTCAATGTTTTGTGCATGCCGAGATGCTTTTCTGCTCACCACAGTTGTAAAGAGTAATTATATGAGTTACAGTATCCTTCCTGGCAGCTCGAACCAATCTGGTCATTTTCCTCTGACAGCTCTTACCAACAAAGCGTTTCCTCCCACAGGACTGTCGCTCACTCGATGTTTTTTGTTTTTCGCACCATTCTGTGTAAACTCTAGAGACTGTTGTGTGTGAAAATCCCAGCAGTTTCTGAAATACTCAAATCAGTCCTTCTGGTACCAACATCCATGGATAAAGTCACAGAGATCACAATTTCTCCCCATTCTGATGTTTGATGTGAACATTAACTGAAGCTCTTGACCTGTATCTGCATGATTTTATGCATTGTGCTGCTGTCACATGATTGGCTGATCGGATACCTGTATAAATAATTGGGTGTACAGGAGTTCCTCTTAAAGTGGACAGTGCGTGTATGTTTGTGGTATTATGTAGATTGTTGTGTAGCTACAACTGATGGACTTTCACCCTCTGCTAGAGTCCTCAGGGACATTTGTGGTGACTGCAGAGAAAGAACAGCTTTGCCTCAATCCTGTAATCCTGCAGTCAGGTAGAAAGTCCTTGACAGAGAACTGAAACAAGTAATGTAATGTTTAAAGTTCAATACTTTAACATTGTAATGTATTTTAATTTTATGCATAGTGGTGCAGTGTGGGAAAGCATGGTAGAACAGCAGGTAGTGTTGCCACCTCTCAGCTCTAGGGTCCCCAGTTTGATCCTGAACTCAGGTTACTCAGGTCTATGCCAGTGGACGCTGGTGGGTTTTAAAATATCAGACAAGGCCATCAATACACGTGCTTGGTCACAGCACTACCAGTCAGCCAATCAATTTTACTGTACCAAGTGAGCTGAAAGGACCTGGTTTTGCTCTATTGCTTTTGAAATAAATCAAGCTTAGGCTTTGATCTGCCATTCTATTTCATTCCCAATCTCTCCTTACAAGTAAGAGCATCAAAAGACATTTCCAAAATCAGGTCGATGAAATGAGCAATGTCTGCCATGTTGCACTAAAAAGCAGCTAAGTTAAGCAGCTAAACTGCCTAAATTTCAATTAACAACGTGCTGACAACTAGCTGACTAGACCTAAAAATAAAAAAAAAAACAGATTTCCGAAAAAAACGCAAATAATCAAACAGATCTTTACACTTACAATTTATTTACAACATTTACAAATTACAAAGATAAAATAAAATCTCTATTGGTTGTGTAAAACTGCTCACCTGACCACTACTGCAACTTCAAGCACTCTGCAAGTCTACAGTAGACTGACTGGCACCAAAATGTTGAAGTTTGAAACGCTGTCAGTCACGTTCCTTGCTGTTTCAGTGATTGACAGTTGGTTACAAGGTTAAGCCCCTTTGAGAGGTCTCTCAATCATCATATAGAGAAGCCATGCGTATGGGTTAGACAAGCAATGAGTGCACTGTACAATAAACATTGAGATATTTTTTCCTATGTAAAAAAACACCCATGATACACTCATTGACTTCCAGTTAAGGGAGCAACAATGATGTATTAAAATCCTGTTGTTCAGTGAACATTAATCTTTGCTCCATTAAAACAAAGCCTACTTGAATTTGTCATAGGATCCCATTGAATCTGTGCATCAGTGGAGTTCTATCAGTGGTGCTTCTACTGGCTTCTAAGGAGATTTTCACACAGGCTGCACTGTTTGCTTTAAACTTATGAAAAGCATGATATTGCATTGAGAAATTTGATATTTTGATTTGCTAAAACATTGAATTTTACCAAAAGCGATGACTAATATTGACACATTGGCAACCATTTCATTGCAACATTTCAGTGAAATTTTAGAAGCATTTGCCTGTGGTCTATGTTGAGTTTTGCCTCTTCTCCTCCACATGTGTCTATGTGGGTTTCTTCCAAGTTCTCCGGTCTCCTTCCACTTCCCAAAAACATACCAGTACCAGTAGTATGCTAAATTACCCCTATGTGTGAATGAGTATGTGAATATATGTATGCATGTTGGCCAGTGATGGACTGGTGACCCATCTAGGCTGTATTCCTTCCTGTATATCTTCACTCTTAATGTTCCTGGGATAGGCTCCGGATTCACTGTGACCCTGACCAGGATAAAGCGGTTCCTAAAGTTGAATGACTGAATGGTATAATGTTGCAATGTAGTATATTTAGTAATAATAGAAGTAATATTACTTCTCAACTCTCAGGGTTTATGTTTAAAATAATAAAGAAATCAGGCATCAATGTATATGGGAGAGCATACTGTATATTGATCCCTTTTCCAAAAAAAGCACTTGTGGTGAAATGTAATTATAGGATACTAGTCAGTTTAAATACTCCATTAACATTAACATGTAGGTTGTTAGAGTGATCAAGTGGAAGAAAACAAGAAGAAGAAAGAGGTTCACTCTGTTTAGCCCTATCAAAACAAGCAGAGTTTATGCTTTTCACCTTCCCCAAGGAAGCAGATGTGTGCTAGGGTCAATCTCTGGGGAAAGAAAGCTTTCCCATCAGCCATATCTGTACATCATCAGCCTAGCTATACATCTGGCATCTCTATTTCCTCTCTACCTAGATCCAGAGTAACCCCACAAGTGCGTTGAAGAACTGTTTCTGCTTGTCAGGAACAATGTCCTCATGTCGATGTGAAGAAATGTGCAACAATGAGCATTTTTCTCTCTCTCTCTCTCTCTCTCTCTCTCTCCTTACAATATTAGACCCCATATATCATTGTGATTAAATTAAAATAGAGAGTAAATGGATTTTTTAAAAAACAGAAAGGGTGATCAGAGTAATGAAGGGCCTTGTGTTTTTATATTTAAAACACAAAGTCCACCTAGCTCCAAGACTGTCTATCTCCTACCCTTTCTCCAAAGAGCCAAACAGCTGTTTCTGATCAGTCAGCATCACTCATGGCCATTCTAACAAAGCAAAGAGTCTCTCATTGTAAGGAGCTCTTTTACTTTTTCCATGTGCTCACATTCTGGGTATAAACGTGTCGTGAAAAAAAGACCTCCATTCCCGTTACCTATCTAACACAACTGTCACCTGTTATATGAATAGACTACTGAGATGATATAGGTTTATGGATGGGTGGAAGGGTTTTTTTTACATTTTGATAATTCATTTATAGCAGTTCAAAGTGCTTCATTTATCCATGAAAAATCCTTGCCATGATTTATGTTTCTGTCAAGATGGCATAAATGTTCCATGAAGTAGGCCATTCTTGCGAGACAAGGGAGGTTTTCATGATTTACAAAACCAAGTATTCAGCCTTATTTTTAAAAGGTTGTAAATACCTAGTGATTGAAAAGATATGTGTGTTAAAAACAGCTCCATTTTTACTTCATTGTCAACTCCCTACTAGTCAATCATTGTGTAATACAAGTAAGCCTTGCTGTAATTTTTCAATCCGGATTTATATGCATGGCTCAAACCACACCAAACTCATGAGGAAAAGACTATGTAGTTTATTTTGAATTAACATTTTACTCTATTTGCAAAAAAACAGCACAATGCCACTTCCAGGGTCTATCAGAACTGACCCCGTGTGATATAACCGTAGCTTTCAACATATGAAGTTGGACACTCAATCTTAGACTTTTCAGGAAGACGTCCAGCTATGCTGTAACAGGTTTGCACGCCCTCGGTCTGTTCTTTGTTCTAGTTATATCAAGATGAATTTGCTAACAATGCTTGGTCTTTCGTTTCTTCCTGCTCAACACGATCTGACATGAGTGTTTTCCATTTTCCCAGCATGCATTTGTGTTTGAGCTGCAGAAGACATAGATAAGGGTTTTGATTCCTGCACAGAGGACAAGAGGAGGACTGATGCTTCACAAAAGCAAGCTGCGATAAGCCTGGGTGATAGTCTCTCCTGACATTCCTGGACATGTTCCCAAAACCTCATCTGGATTCTTCCACATTTGCCCCAGTTTTTCGATTTTCATTTCTCAGGGATTCACCAGACTACATGATCTTTTTTTTTTTTTTTTACTACAGTGAATGATGGTGATTCAAAGTAAATGGACATTAAAAGCCTATTGTCATCTTCTTTCTATGGGTTCTTTTGTGTTTTGTTTTGTTTTTGAGATCGGTTTTAACAGATAACCATTACAACACAAAGAAATTTTGAGCTTTTGTGACTCACAAGATATTTAATCAGCAACTTGAAAGTTATAACTTGTCTCTGATAGGCATTTAAACAAATGTAATGAGAAATCCACCTTTTATTTTAACCTTATGTCGCATTTTACGTTCCTATAATTATGAGTGCATCTCTCTCAGTTTCTCCATCTCTTTCTGCCCTCTTTCTCCGTTACACATATCCAAACACATTCTCCAAAGGAATTCTTTCCCACTTCTGTTTATCTGTTCTACAGTTCTTCCAGATGTTATGGATGATTAGATGTCAGTGTTCTGATAAATTATTTGCACTGCAGTCATCTACAAAGCCTTCATCAGTGACACAAAACATCACAAATGGTAATGTGTCAATCTCAATGTCATAATCTACGGGAAACCATTGAATGCACATGGTAATAGAAACTTCTATACACATAACTGTTATTATATAAAGCAAAGGCAAGTTTGACACATTGGTCATGCTATAGAATGCCTGCTTTTAGTGCAAAACCAGAGTCATCTTGATATGCATGGAAGGAAAATCTATCTCTATCTATGTGTCTAATAAATAGGATAAATAAATATATTTGGGTAAAATGCATTTATTTTGGCATTTTTGTGCTTGTGGTGTCCCCTGGTATCTACAGTATGGTTCGCTTGTGTCTGTTAAAAACACAAATAAGGATAATCAGACTAGCCTGTGTTTTCTGGGTCCTTTCCGATACAGAGGACCAGTGTGATGTAACTACTCTGCTGATATCTGCCTGTCTGCTGTTGACATGTCTGTCCTAGTATCCAACTGATTTTTGGAAGAAAACTAAACTAGAAATGATTACTCAGACTCTTTGTTTGAATGTTCAGTGACAACAACGCTGTTACTTTGGCATTCATTTTTATCCATTTACATTTACAACAGCCGAGATCTGACCGAGCATTCTGGAAATAATAAAACTGAAGCTGATCATCAAAATAACAAGAGTCAGCATATGAACGGGTTTGAATGCCTCGCTGCATGAGCTATCTCTTTGTGTGTTCATCAAAGAAGGTTAGCTAGCTGTAATTTGAAACGGCTCTGAATCTCTGCTCCTGACCAGCCACTTCAGACTTCTATCATCCTTTTTAAAAAAGTATGCTTCTGTGGTAAATGATGACAGCTTTTACCTTTTTTTTCCTCTCCTTCCTCCCTTTGACATTGTTGATGGCCAATTATATTTAATAAACAGCTTTGGTGCAGAAATAAATCAATTTCAGGACAGCCTAATCCTTAACTGCAGCAGACTGTGAAGCCACAAGTTCTGGAGAAACAGTTGAAATGGCCCATAATGGAACACATATGTCACACAGCGAAAGCCTCTGGGAACCTTATATCTAGTAGTGCTTAGCTTCAGGTACGGAAACACTATCAAAGAAAATATCCTCATTGCCTAGAAGAAACGAAACCTTTTTGTTTATTTTTTTATTTATTTATGACGAGAGTGGCAAGGGTGTTGTAATCCTATATGTGATCCATGCTCTTCATGTCCTCTAGCGAACCCATCATGTCCACCCCAGCAGAGTTCTGTGAGTTCTTCAACTGCATGGTTGAAGTCATGTGGGGAGAATAGTTTACAAACTGTTAGGGCAAAGGTTTAACTGGAAAAACCCAAAGTCTGGGCCTGGCACTGGCTGAGATACTTTGAAGAGTCCCAGTAGCACCATCTGTCTTCTGAATGAAGTGCAGATTGGAGGATAAAGAGATGAGTAAGACAAAGCTGTTCATGCAAGTCATTGTTTAGGGATGTGTGTATATGAGTGTGTGTGCTCCCAATGTAGTATAATTTACTGTCTTAAACCAAAAAACTATACTAGCGTTTGTTATTTTTGCAACTAAGATTTTCATTTTAAAGTAACTGCACCATTTCTCTTTATATTTGATGGTTATATGCATGACTAATGCTACAGAGTTTGCTAATGAATGTAACAAAAGTAAAATATCATGTAAATAACCAATATTTACCATTAGCTAGAATTTGACTTGCTGCCTAGCAAAGTATGTTAGCTTATGGAATCAATGCTAGTCTAACCTAGCAAAGAAAACAGGCTAACTTAGTTAAATATAGCCAGTTGTTGTTGTTGTTGTTGTTGTTGTTCCTCTTCCAGCTTCTCCCGTTGGGGGTCGCCACAGCAGATCATTGGGCCGTGTATTTGATTTGGCACAGTTTTTATGCTGGATGCCCTTCCTGATGCAACCCTGCCTGATTTTATCCGGGCTTGGGACCAGCACTAAGAGCGCACTGATGCACGCAACCCCAGTGGCTGGGGCTGGTTCCCTGGCCGGGAATCGAACCCGGGCCACAGCAGTACTTAAATATAGCCAGTTAATGTTAGCAAATTAGCAAAAAAAAAATTGCAAATCAGCAAAACCTACTTTAATATACTTTTTCAAATTAGCCATCTAGGGAGGTAAAGGAGATACCTGATTTCATACAAGCCTTTCCTTACTCCATTACATAAAAACATTTCACTGAGGTAGACCCAAGCATGCTCATCCTGAAGTTTTACACTGCACACTTGTAGCTTATCCATCTTCAGATGCACACAAATACCTGTAATGCTAACTACTTTGTGTAGTATGAAAAGGTCACAGTAGATCTACACAATTCTTGATCTTCCTTTCTGCATTGGTGAACCTGATTCGATGGTAATGATTCGATGGCCCATTTGATTGACATATAGAGTACAGCTATTGGTCTAAATACATTTTTTCTTGAAAAAGTTTATGCAAAATTTTAAAACATTATGCAAAATATAAAAGTAAAAATATGGCAAGATAATACTTAAGTATAGTAACAAAGCACAATTGTTCAAATATTTTCCACCCCTGCTTGTTAGTTGACTTAGACATTTGGATACTACTGTAATTCATGAAACAGATTATCTTTCTGTACATAAAGCACATGAGATTTACGTTACAAGAAAAAGAATATATGGCATTATATGTATGTTTTCCACCCCATTCCTCTCCACGTATTAATCAGTTTCTTGATTTTCAGCCAAGTGCAATAGGGGCTTGACCTCATGTCCAATGGCCTAATAATTTGCATCTCTGTTTGTGTGTACTTAGTTGTGCATCTCTAAGCAACAGCGGAAATGTTTCATTACAGCTGAGCAGATTCCAAGAGGTTAATGAGAAAGGATTGACCGCTAGGACTTTTCTCCATGTGCTTGGTTTGCTTTAATGCCAGAGTGGTTTTAGAATGCAAAAGCAGTTTAAAGATTGAGGGGACAAAAATCTAGACCACTGCCAAATGTCAAATGGCAATTGTATGGCACATGTTCCATGAACCTCATACTGTACAATTTTATCTGCCAAGATTGTGCTGTCGCAAGCAAACTTAAATTGTTCTATAACAGGGTCAAGGAATAAGAACGAGTAAGGTTTTGGGAGAAATGAACGCACATTTATAATAGGGTTCAGCATTCTAGCTGATCATACTTCTTTAGAAAATTGGTTTAAAAAATTGTTACAAATGTAAGAAGTGTAAACGTTTCTCTTACAAATGTCTAGAATCTGGATTTCTTATTGACTACATAACTTCTAGGAATCAACTATGATTGTTTGGTTAATTATTATCTATTATATTTTATAAACTAAATACAAAGTACTGTACAGTATCAGGAAGTACATTAGACTGTAAACTGAAAATATTACCTGTGATAGGTTATATGTTTGCTCTCACTCACTTTCAGTAACCATTTTTCCTGGTCAGGTTCACTGTAGATTCAGATACAATCCACCAACCAGTTTGTTTTTGTGAGGAAATCAGAGAACCCAGAGGAAACCCAGGAAGACATGTGGAGAACATGCACAGAAGCTCCACACAACCAGTAACCTGAGCTTAGGATTGAACCTGGACCCTGGATCTGTGAAGCAGCAACAGTACCCACTGCACCACCACAACCTCTAGTTGTGAGTTTATTTATCAGTAACAGTTATTGTAGTAAAAACTACAAATGGTGCAGTTTTATTCCTTGTTTTTGCTCTTGAGCCAAGACCATGAACATATGGACCTTTATCTAAAACATTATACAGTTACTAAAATGCAAATCAAATATATACAGAATTCTTTTGAAATGAATTTGATATCACTGATACAGTTAACCTATATACATCACTGACTGCTTTCAACATTTTAGCTTATTAGCAACATTTGGGTAACAGAAAGTGTAACTATGTCTGTGTATGGGTGAGAGAGTATGTGAGAGAGAGAGACTCACACACACACACAGTCAACATTATTAGCAATCTTATTCAATGTTAATAAATTTTCATTAAAAAGGAATAAAACATATATATATATATATATGTGTGTGTGTGTGTGTGTGTGTGTGTGTACAGGTGTTCCTACTTTATATATATATTTAAGAGCTTCAGTTAATGTTCACATCCATCATCAGAATGAAGAAAAAGTGTGATCTCTGTGACTTTCGTGGCATGGATATTGGTACCAGAGGGGCTGGTTTGAGTATTTCATAAACGTATCACACACAGCAGGATGTATACACACACACACACACACACACACACACACACACACAGTGCCTCGCAAAAGTATTCAGACCGCTGACCAATTATCTCATATTACTGAATTACAAATGGTAAATTGAAATTTCACTCCATTTAATATTTTATTTTAAAACACTGAAACTCAAAATCAATTATTGTAAGGTGACATTGGATTTATGTTGGGAAATATTTTAAGAAGAATAAAAAACTGAAATATCTTGCTTGCATAAGTATTTAACCCACTGTGCTGTGGAAGCTCCCTGTTTACACCAATGAAAGAAACTTCCCTAACAAGGACACAGTTACTTTACCATTGGCATCCACCTCTGAATCATTAAAGTTTCTGTCACATTTTCTGGATAAAAACCTCATTGTTGAAGACTCATTGGTCAGGCTGTGAATCTGATGGAAAATGAAGACAAAGAGCATTCTACAGAAGTTAGAGCAAAAGTAATGCAAATGCATAGATTAGGGAAAGGGAACAAAATAATATCCAAGTGTTTGGATATCCCAGTGAGCACAGTTGAATCAATAATCAGGAAGTGGAAGCTGTATCACACCACCCAGGCACTGCCAAGAAAAGGCCATCCCTCAAAACTCAGTGCTCAGATAGGAAGGAGACTTGTGAGAGAAGCCACAGTGAGACCAACAGTCACTTTGAAAGAAGCTACAGAGTTCAGTGGCTGGGAATGGAGTATTGGTGCACCAGTCAACCATGTGAAGAGCACTTCAAAACACTGGCTTGTATGGGGGGTGGGGGGGTTGGTGGCAAGAAAGAAGCCGTTACGCAAAAAGTACCAGCTGAAAGCATGTCTGGAGTTTGCCCGAAAACATGAGAGGGACCCAGCTGTGATGTGGGAAAAGGTTTTGTGGTCAAAACTCAAAAAGAGCTTTTTGGCCAAATCTCAAAGCGCTATGTGTGGCACAAATCTTCCAATGGCTCAAGACACACTATCCCTACAGTGAAGTATGGTGGTGGCAGCATCATGCTGTGGGGATGCTTCTCTTCAGCAGGGACCAGGCATCTTGATAGAATTGAAGGAAGAATGGATAGAGCAAAAATATAGGGAAAGCCTGCTAGAGAATCTGCTTCAGTCTGCTAAACTGAAGCTTGGGAGAAAATTCACCTTTCAGCAGGACAATAATCCCAAGCACAAGGCCAAAGTAACATTGGAGTAGCTCAAGAAGAAAACGGTAAATGTCCTCCAGTAGCCCAGTCAAAGTCCTGATCTCAATCCCATTGAAAATCTGTGGCACTACTTAAAAATTACAGTCCACAAGCATCACCTAAGCAGCCCTAACAACCTGCAGCAAGCAACCTCCCAAAAGACTTGAAGCTGTTATTGCAGCAAAAGGTGGCTTTACCAAATATTAATGTGTGGGGGTTGAATACTTATCCAAGCAAGTTATTTCAGTTTTTTATTTTTCATAAAAATATTTCCAAACATAAATCCAATGTCACCTTACAATAATTGATTTTGAGTGTCAGTGTTTTAAAATAAAATATCAAACATAATGAAATTTCAATGTACCATTTGTAGTATGAGATAATTCGTCAGGGGTCTGAATACTTCTGCAATATTTATATGTGTGTGTATGTGTGTATATATATATATATATATATATATATATATATATATATATATATAGCTTGGGAGAAAATTCACCTTTCAGCAGAAACATTAAAATGATCTTAAATCTAATTATATATATATATATATATAGATATAGATATATATATATATATAATTAGATTTAAGATCATTTTAATGTTTGTGGGAGAAGAAAATCTTTAAAAGATTTATGGTTCATAAAAGATTTATGGTTTATCACTTAAATGAGATAATTTGTCAGGGGTCTGAATACTTCTGCAATATGTATATGTGTATATATATATATATATATATATATATATATATATATATATATATATATGTATATAATTAGATTTAATATCATTTAATGTTTGTGGGAGAAGTCAGTCTTGTTAGGTAAAAGATTTATGGTTTATCACTTAAATGATCTGAACTTATGTAATCGTAACTTACGTGATCTGACTTCAGGATCTATTTCTGCTAGCAGAGCAAAAATAAACCATATTAAATAAGCCATATTGTGTCCAAAATGTCACTGACTCAATATTAATTTCTTGTTTATAGAACTTGTATAAAAGCAATATCACATGAGCAAGAGTGCGGTTATAGTGAATATCGGCACAGCTGTGATTACCTACGTGCTGATATTGAATTAATTAGATATTTATGGAATGGTCCAGCTTACAGTATATCAGTGTTATAAAAGTCATATGCAGATCATTTTGTGATTACTTAATAACTTGGCATGGATTAAGGCATTTTGCATGATAGTAACAGAGTGGTCCTGAACTTATTTGTTAGAGATATGTGTTTCAAATGTCCATTGCAAAAGTAATAAAGCAATACTTGAAAAAAAAAAAATACATGCCAATAGGTTGCAAGAAGAGGGAAATTTCTGCTTGGGGCTTTTCCCCAAACCACTCATTTCATTTGAGCTTCATTTGAGTTTGCTGAATTGGTAGTGTTCCTCTTTCAAATGAGATGCTATACCACCACAGACTTACACCCTAAATTGAATAATAATAATCAAAGGTTACTGGCAGTTGTAGCAACATAACTACTACACACAACTGTGTCCAAATGTTTGCTTACCACTGTAAATGAGTAATCCATCAAAGCCCAGCTGGTGCCATTTAACAATTTGAGGTTTGGGGATAGTTTGTATGTGTCCTCTGACAAGCAAATCTCTCGAAAGAAAAGAGCTCATAATTATTTTGCCTCTATTTTGTGGGAAATCGAAGCTATAGATGTATTCCAACCAAGCCCAACAAGCCAAGCAATTAGGTACTCACTGTACTGCTCAGTAAATCCAAAGACAAGGGTAGTTGTAACAATAGGCACAGGCTGCATATAATGTTACGTTAAAAATGGGTAGCTTAGATACAGTCAACTCCAGAATTATTTGCACCCTTCATTTTAACACAACTTTCGAGTAAAAAAGTAACACAACACTGGTTGAAAATGTTCACCACATTTTTGTACATTCTTTATAAAAGTGCCTGTACATACAGTAGTTATAATTAGAGTTGTCTGTACATACAGTAGTTATAATTAGAGTTGTCTGTACATACAGTAGTTATAATTAGAGTTGTCTGTACATACAGTAGTTATAATTGGAAAACCAGGAAAGGGTATGCACCAGTCCCATGTTTTGATTGCCCAGAAACCTAATTTATTAGACAGAAAATTGGCAGGTAATGTAACGGAATAACATATGGTGAGCTAGTTAGCATATGGTGAGCTAGTTAAGCGCATGAATACAGACTTAACGAGTACATGATCAGGTAGCATGTGGCGTTTGCTCCATTGTTGGCGAGCTATGGTGCCCGTGAGATGTGATGTTCTGTCCAGGCATCAAATGTAATGGATATTATTTGAGTCTGGCTAGTTGCTTTATTGTCTCTAGATGTGTTTAATTGTGAGGTGGCTGCATGTGGTGCTAGTGGGAGAGTTATATACATATATGATGGCTTTGTGCTGCACTACATATCAAATACAAACTCTTGGATACTTTAAAGTCAATAAAGAGCTAGTGATTGGTTCACACCCATTACTTGTATTGAGACACTGTCTTTAGATATAGTTGTTTTTCAATAGCCACTGTAGTCTAGAGGGTACGGTTTTAATGTTTTTGAGGTATGTTTAGAAATTTGTACAGCTTAGCAGTTTTACTCTGAATGCATACAAGGCACAACCTAGCCCAGGGTAAATACGTGATATTGCGTCATATAACTTCACAGACATTAACAAGGCAGAAGAAAAAAAATACTTTTAGTCCCTTAATTAGTCTAATTTAATCACTTGTATCCGTTGGAAAACTTAGCATCTGCAGCTAGAGCAATTTAATTTTACCACAGATGTTATGGTTCAGTTGCTTTGCCATATGGTCGCATGCTTTACGTTTAACAGCACATGGGAAAGATTTGGAATAGATTTGTATAAGTAAGGATTAAAGACTTCCTGTGCTGGGGAGCTAATTGTGTATTGTCACTGATGTATATTATGTCTCGTGTAAAGTGAAAATAATTTCTTTCTCCGAGAAAATTTAAAATAATGAAAATTAAAATGACAAAATTAAAAAAGTAGGAATTCCAGATGTAGACCCTAACGAGTAGGTCTGAAGTGATGGTGGCAAGGAAAAACTCCTCAAGACTACATGAGGAAGAATCCTTGAGAAGAACATTGAGAGGGCACCAAACACTTATAGGCACTCATATGCTTGTTCACTCATAAAGCCATTTAGAGTGGCCTACTAGCATGTTCTCAGGAAGGGGGGGGCAGAAGAAACCCATGATGACATGTGGAGAACACGGAAATCTCTACACTGACAATAACCGACAATACGTTTGGGATGAAACCATAGAGGCTTGAGTTGTGAGGCACTAATAGTTCCTGCTGCACCCTTATGCCACACAAAACAAATGATGTGGACCAGAAGAATTCAACCAATTAGGACAAGGAGGTGTGTCTGCTTGCCTGTCCATCATGTTGTCTGTCAATTAAACTTCTATCATTCAGGTTCCGAGTCTAGGAAATAGTTTTTGCATGTTTTGTAGACCTGGCCTTGGAAGGAACACTAAAAGAAGGGTTTAAATTTGTTTTAATTTTGGGTGCCAAGGATAGACTTAGAGGGCTTAAATGTTCTGTGTTGTAATGTACAAGTGTTGTAATGCATGTCATTTTTACTGAGTGAAATCCTTCAGAGTGGCTTCCCACTTGCTGCACACCTCACAGTTGTTCTCACTATGAAATGAGAGCACAAGGTACATAATGGGGCAGCATGGTGGCACAGTGGGGAGCATTGCCACCTCACAGCTCCACTGTCATGGGTGTGATACTTAGCTCGGTTTGCTCTCGCTGTTTTGGGTTATTCTCCCTCTGTTTGCATGGGTTTCCTCTAGTTTCTTCCTACTGTTCAAACATGCAGATAGGCAGGTTGACTATGCTAAATTACCCCTAGGTGTGATTGTGTGTGTGTATGTGTGCACACATGGTGCCCTGGATTGGACTGGCATCCCTTCTATGGTGAATTCCTGCATTGTGCCCGGTGTTACCAGGATAGGCACCAGATCTACAGTGACCCTGACTAGGACTGGACATGAGGAAGAAGTACACCCTGGATGGCATGCCAGTTTATCACAAAGCACCATGCACACACACATTCACTCGTACCTAGGGGCAATTATGAGTCACTAATTCACCTAATGGCATATTTTTAGGAGGTGGGAGTAAACCAGAGAACCTGGGGAGAACATGTACAGAAATTTCACACAGACACTAACCTGAGCTCAGGATCGCACTGTGAGACTGAAACACTTCCTGCTGCAATACTTCTCTACCCTTAAACAGTGTCTTAACTGCATGTCATCCTTGTTTGCCAGGGGACCCATCTACATCTTTCAAACTGACATATTATGACCTCAGCTGATTTCAATGTAATTAAACTTAACTGAGTGATTTTGGTGGATTTCAGTGTGTAAAGTAAGCCGTACATTGTGTTTTCACATGTTTACTCTTTCACTAGAATCTAAACTGTGGTAGTAGACTTGAGCTAACTTTACTATTCAGTGTAATTTCATTGGAACACACCAAATTCTCTGCGGCTGCTTCAACTGTTAGAATGTGCATAGGATCCAGCTGGATATAATGAAGGTTGTAGTGCATTGGGTCCAGCTGGATGTACATGAACATTGTAATTAATTTTAGCACTTGAATGTTCATTAAATGGCATTCACTCTCTTGCTATTTATAGGGTAATAAAAATGAGATTGTAACCATGCATAGAATAGAAAAGGGCTGTGCACAAGCAGAAAGACAGATAGGGAAGATCTCCTCATGCATCTGGTATGTTGTTTGTTTTTGCACTTGGGCTGAGTGTTCAGGAGAGAGTCACTATCTCCATTCCCATCTGCAGGAACAAAGCAGAGGCCTTGCCTTGGCAGAAGCAGAGGAACCACTGGTAGGAGATGTTGGCCAGGTATTTGCCTCAGAGGCATTTCACCTCTACCACATGTTCTCTCCTAGGGAACATTGAAGATCCCAAGCCACAAAGCTGGTAATAAAAGAGTGAACTGTCCTTAACTGGAGAAGACCTTGGTGTGTTCCATGTGTTTGGTGTGTTTGCCTTTGGTTTGGTACAGGAATAACTTTGTACTGAATTAGTAAACTACTTTCACATGATATACGGTGCAATACTGTTATATAACTGATTAAATTTAGCTTTGAGTTACTGCTAGAGCTGTTATACTGATTATTACATCTTTATTACATCATTAGTCATATTACAGAAGGTTCCTTGTTAGGTCTGAGTGACATGATCTAAATACTATCTGTATCTGTCAATAGTATCTGTCGACAATATTTATTATGACAGGTGGCTTAGAGGAGTGTACACAAATCTCTATTAAATCATGAACTTTCCAGATTGTTACTGAAAAAAGTGCACAGGAGAGCGGAAACACCACTGTATTTGACAGCTTTGTCCTGTCAGCGTTTAGTTCAGTTTTAGTTCATGCTACTATAAAATGTCTAGAGTACATTAAAAAACTATGAGGACCTGACACATACAAAAATCTTGTGCCGCACATCATTAGCGATGTTTCCTGGGGTCATCGGGTCTTTCGAAGAACAGACACCCTCACCCAGGCGACCCAGCCAGGGGTAATCAGGTCAAGTAGCTTATGTTCAAAAATAGCTTATGTTCTACGGATTACCTCACTCGTCCTTCAGCCTTGCCAACATGTCTAATGCAACCAGCATGATCCCCATGAACCAGGCCTCCCCAGTGATTAAAGCTGTAGCAATCCCCACTGGCATTGTTAATGCGTGCTCAGTGCCACTAGTTCCATATGGATTTCTCATTACAATTAACACCACACGGACATGTGCCTAACAAAACCAGAGACATACTAGCCTTCCCAGTGACTAAGGCTGTGACAAGCCCTAATGGCACTGTTAATGCATGCTCAATGACAGTGTCTGCTTGTGGAATTCGTCACACAAACGTGCATACCTAACACATCCGGAAGCGTACATGCATTAGCACACATCTCAACCCGTATCTAAAATATGATGGGGTCATCGTAGCCAGCTCACTGACACCCTCATCCATGCAACCCAGCAGGGAGTAAACAGTCCGGGTAGCATGCAGTCACAGATCCGCACTAATAAATATAGGTTTGTACAATGTATTTGAGCCCTAACTGCTACAATATTGCTCTATTGATCAAAACATGAGGGTGCGTAAAATGACCTTTTTTTAAATTTTGCATTGTTTTTTGCAAATATTTGTTGTAAAAGTGTATGATTTTTGTAAACAAGCTCCATTTAATTTAATGCAAGTGTTCCAGTGGTTGTCATAGTTTGACTTTCATAGTTTTCATTTGACTCAGCCTCGTATATTGTGTACTTTTAGTTTTGGAGTATTGCCACCTCACAGCTCCAAAGTCCCTGGTTCAGTCCTGAGCTCAGGTTACTGTCTGTGTGGAGTTTCTGTGCATGTTTTCCTCATGTCTGCACCTAATAAAAAAGTAACGTGTAAAAAACCCTAATGCGTAAAAGAGTTATTTAGTCTTTCAGCTGCTTTTGGCAACAATCAAGCCAACCATTTATTATTATTATTATTATTATTATTATTATAAACAATAGAACAATGGTCATGCTTTTAGCTAGTTATTATTGTAATGAGTAATTAAAAGAGAGTGGTCCAGCTCCAGCTCGTCATGTTGCTGGCACAGAGTGCTGTCCTTTTTCCACACAGATCAATTTATCCCAAAGTAAAACATGAGATTTTATTAGTGTTATTTCAAATCCTTTTGGACAAAGGTAAAGTTTAAGTTTTTTTTACACTTAAGGGTTCACTTCAGGGTTGTTTGAAGTGAATTCTCCTCCAGGCAGCAGGCAGCTGTACAGAACTGCATTAACTCAACAACAAGTCCCTGTTCGGAGTCAAATCTCATTCTGTAAAAGGAATGTTCTTGATATTTTAATTCTAGCTTTTTTTAAATAATACTTTCACCCATACTTTTCTATCTCCTCTCATCTCTCAAAAGAATATGGTTCTCTTTGGTAAAAGTCATTCCCAAATTAAGATGGGTCAAATATCTGCAGATATTTGCCAAGACTATTTTGTCATTATGCTATATGGAATCTTTTATAAATCCAATTCTACATATACACAAAGACAAGACTTTAAAATAGATACGTTTATAAACGTGAAATGTGATGCTCCTATTCTCAAAAAACAATTTTCTCACCAATCAGTTTTGAGAATTCAACAGTGCAGTGCTGTGGTATGAAGTATATTATACGAGGCATAATGTTCAACATTTCTTAAAATAAATGTTCTCTCTCTATTTATAGATTGGACAGATGCCCAGTGCCTTATAGACTTGATGCCAGCCTTTAGTCTCGAGTTTCATTGTAGATTAGAGTAAAGCTGATGGTGAAATCCACTATTAACTCCAGAAATCAATTCATTATAAGAGTGTATGTGTGTGTGTGAGAGAGAGAGAGAGAGAGAGAGAGAGAGAGAGAGAGAGAGAGATTTCTCAAGTAGTCAGAAAGGAATCTGAGTAAACTAAAGATTCAGATGCCTCCATATGTCACTGCATCTGTTTCAGAGATCTTGTTGCATGCTCCCGGCTGATTCTATAAACACATACCATGTGGCAATAGCTCTGTTTGGATTTTTATCCCCGTTTTTCTGAAATTTCCTATACATTAACATCAGCAGAGATATACTGACTCCTAACGAAAAGAGAAAATGTAAAGCCACATGAATAACACATGAATAACAGCCATTTTAAACAGCCATTTGATGGCTTCAGAGCAAAATATTTGCTATTAATGTAATGCATTAGCAATAAGATCTTTTCACGATCCTAGCAATCTTAAATGTATTACCTCAAGATGTGAAACTTTCTTGGTCTGGGTTTGTAGAGGATCTTAACTACAGATCTCTGACATTCTAGTAAGGACATTACACTCTAGGTTTCATCCAGCAAAGGTTCTTTGTCGTTGTAAGGAGACATTTAAAGGTTCTCTGTAGAACCCTATAACAGAGGGTATTCAGAAAAAAAGGTTTCAAGTAGAACCCCTTATTATAACCATCCATAGATGCCATTATTTTTTTTATTTATTTATTTTTTTTAAGTAAAACATGCATTGTTATATTTGGGATTTAAACATGGTATTTGGAAAGAAAATGATGCCAAGAAAAGAGGCATGGCATTGCACTAATGAATGTTAAATATACAGATCTCAGTTTAATGATCAATTTATATTTATTTGAAACAGCATAATTTGTAGGATATTTAGATGCAGGGGTTTGCAAAAAAAAAAAAAAAAAAAAAAAACATCTCATTTTAAAGAAATCTGCTGTTATAGATTTCACAGTGTTTGTGATAAGACCTAGTGGCCACAAGGTCTACAACATCTACTATTTTGTTCCATATACAAACTACCAGTAAAGCAACACATATCCATAAAGTTTATAGTGTTAAAAAAGGTAGTAGAAGACTTATTGCAAATTGTAAAATGGACCGGAAGGCATCGTATCTGTAACCATTTTGTGTAATTATCTTCTGTGAGGTAGCTTTTTGAGAATTTAACCATTTGAACCGTATCACTGCTGTTGTTAATAATGCTGACTCAGTAACTGTCTATAGAATGCTTTTTTTTTTTATCAAACATTTAGAATGGTTGTTTACTGGAATTACAGAAATTATATAAAAGAATAAATTTAACAAGATGCCATAGCTGAATGATCAATAAATTCACAGTGATAAATTTAAATATTTACAATATATTTTTGTGAATCCATTTATTTCTGTAAAGCTGCTTTGTGACAATGTCCATTGTTAAAAGCGCTATACAAATAAAATTGAATTGAATTGAATTGAATTGAATGATCCCATTCTACAGAATCTGTTTCTCTGACACTGACATCACTGACTTTCCTTTCTCCATTCTGTTTTGAGTCATTCGTGGTGTCGGCCTTGTGAAAAGGAGTCATCTGGTTCTAATATTCCACACTTGTCCATTGAAAACCTCTGTAGCTAATGCATTATGCGTTAGCCCACTTGCCAAAACACAAAGAGCTTAACTCAAGATCCAGTGCAGATCTCTCGCTGTGGGTTTTGGAGGAAGGAAAATAGTTCCAGGTTGCGTTGCTGTGTACATTACTTTCCCAGTGCTCTGGCACATGACTCGAGTCATGTGTCATCCTCAGCAGAGTCTTGATATATCATAACCACATGCCATGAATAATCATAGACACTTTTCCTTGCTTTTCTTCTCTACTTCAGCAAGCCCAGGCGTCCCTTAAACAATCTTTGATTTGGATTGACACTCAATTTTCTGTAAAGCACATATTTCACTTCCTTCTTGAGCTGAATTTGTGTGGTATGAAGACCCAGCATACATTTCTTCTCAGAACATTTAGCATAAACCAAGCAGAAGCTACTGTGCGTGCGGCCTTGGAAATAGGTCAGATTGTGTTTTCTGATTCACTGCGTGTAATTGTGAGATTAGCTTTCTATCAGCAGATGTCCTCTGGAGCTAGGGTTGCTCAGCTACCTGCATTTACCTATCCACTCTGTTATCAAAACAAGAGACATGAGAGCAGCATTCCTGCAAGTGCGATGAAGAAAGGCATGAATCTGCCCTGCTTCTTGTTAAATACTTCATGTAAATCTGTGTAGAAATTGTGTTACAATTACTGAACAGATATGTAGCTTGCAGTCAGTAATAGGCTAATATTCTCTTACTACACCTCACATACAGATTGAATATACAAATTAAAGGAAAAACTAACATAAAGTAACTTAGTAAGGTGTTGAGCCACCAGAACAGCTGCAGTACACCTTGGCACAGATTCTCTGGAACTGTACTGAAGGGAGGAACACAATTTGTTCAAAAGATATTACCTCAATTGGTGTTTTGATGATGGTGGTAGAGAGTGCCCTGTGGATGGAGGCGCTGTCATGCTGGAATAAACCACCCCTATCAGGATAGACATGTTTCATCTTAGGATAAAGGTGATCAGTCAGAATAACTTTGTACTGATTTGAAGTGACTCTCTATCTAAGACAAGGGCATTAAACATATAGCCCACAGACTGGGATTGGCCCATTAAAGTTTCTAATCTGGCCCACCATATACATTTAGAATCTGTGTTCTAAATTAAAATCATCTCGTTGACCATAATTGAATTGAAAGTTCAAACAAAAGAGCTGGTCTCTGTTATTCCACCAAAGAAATAGAAACTCAATGTGGAAATATTATCTAACTCTGCATTGGCAAGCTACAATATACTGACATATTATCCCAATTAAGTTAATTTCATATTTAATCCCAATTAAGTCTATTTCACTTGTAACACTACAAAATGTGGAAAGGTTCAAGGGAGTGAACACTTATGCAAGATTGGATGGTAAAACCATAATTTGAATTTGTTAATCTGTTTGTATATGTTCAGTTTTGAATGTGTAAGTCCATTAGTATATTGAGAATATACCTTTTGGATAAATGCTGATAAATGAACACATTTAAAAAGACTTGATGTGTTCAATTCAATTCAATTCAATTTAATATGTATAGCGCTTTTAACAATGGACATTGTCACAAAGCAGCTTTATGAAAATAAATGGATTCACAAAAAATATATTGTAAATATGTGAATTTATCCCTAATGAGCAAGCCAGAGGTGACGGTGGCAAGGCAAAACTCCCTGAGATGATATGAGGAAGAAACCTTGAGAGGAACCAGGCTCAAAAGGGAACCCATCCTCATCTGGGTGCAACAGATAGTGCGATTATAAATAAATCCCTTCTATTATTGTGTACTAAATAGTGCAACTGTGCAACCAATAAATTCATCACAGTTTTTGCAAGAAGTCCGGTTGGTTAAAATCTACCCACTGTCCACTGATGGAGTCCTGAGTACGAAGGTGCTCGTGGCAGCCGCAGCCCCAAAGCCACTACAGCAATCGCAGTCCCAAGCCATTACAGTACAGCTCCCCATATGTGATCCCCAAGCCATCTCCACAGCCTCCAGGTGGCACCATCCCCAGCAAACCAAATGGTTCTTCAGGCCATCCATATGGGCCACCCCCAGCAGCAGCGAGCGAACTCAACCGATGAGAACTCCAACCAGAAGTAGGGCATCAGGATGGGTCAGGCAGCGAGGAGGAGCCGAAGGGGTCAGGATCTATGGCATCTCAGAAGTAGCATGTGTTATTGGTCTGGCTCACTTGACAATGGACTAAGTGTAATGTGGCCCATTATATTAATTGAGTTTGATACCCTGGACCAAAAGGGACAAGTGGACCCAAACCATGCTGACGAAATGCTCCCTACAGCAAAACAGAGCCAGTTTTGTTTAGTTTTTTTTTTTATTTGTCACCCTTCTGTATATACATATATCATTCTGTATACCTCTGTATATGCATTTCAATACTTATAAAAAAATTTATGAACAATCAATCAGTTAATATGTGCTAGATCATTTTAAACACAGTGTAACGTGTAGGTTTCTTCAATACCTCGTGTGAATTGAAGTCAGTTGGATGAACTCATCATGAACGGGCAGGTAGTAACTAAGCATATAGATCAATATCATCAGCAAAACGCCAACCATAGCAGCCACATCATGAGCCAAGTGCAGTGCAGGAGTTGCACCAAATGTGTCTGTAGAAATCAATGTTCTGGATCTTTGCCTGTGTAAATGATGAAAGTCACTGCAGAATGATTTTATGTCACGAGTGCCTCGGTGCTTGTTTTATTCACACCATCTGTCATCAGCATCTTCCAGAAGACAAGTGTGGCCTTGCCTCCTACACGCTATGATTTCTACCCTGCCCCCGTTCAGAGGAAAAAGATCACAAGGTCAATGAGAGATTCGTACGGACATGTTCCACTCCATACCGAAACACACACCTCTATATGCTCAACAGTTCTTATGCATAGTTACATAAAAATCAGTAAGTGTGGGAACTCTTTGTATGTTAGGGCGTGGAAATGGATTTGTGGCCTACTCTCAAGCTTTGTTTTCTCCTCAGCTAATCACTTTAAATCACTTATGATGACTTACAGTTGAAGTTAAAACAAAAAAAGGCTAATACAGTATAATGTTTACTAGTAACTGTTCATTCCACTTCTTTGTCATGGGAAGGTAACTCATTGCTGGATGAAAACAGATCCTAAAAGAGCAATTATTCATCTCTACAAGGTGCCACCTTGCCCTCATGTTCTCGACATATCGTAACTAAAGGAGACTGGTGATGATTGCTTTATGGCCAGGCTCCAAAAACTCTGCCCTCATGTGAAACGCTTGTAATGTAGCTCTATCTGTATCACTTCAACAGTGTCTATAGAACAAAGAAGCAGCGATCAAAGCTTGTTATACACTAGACGCTCTTGATATACAGGTAAGTTAAAGGTTGGTTGCTGCCCAATTCTTTTTTTCCTTGCTTTGAGGTTTGCACATATATGTATACATACATACATACATACATACATACATTACTGTGAAAAAGTCTTAGGCACCCTATTTTTTTTTGTACAAACTTTGTTATAGATTTGTATTTTATGACTTCTACATTGTTGATTCAGTACAAAAACATTTTAGATTCCAAACATTAGTTTTCCAGAACAAATTTAAATGTTACAGAAAAATGTTTGTATGTCAGTAAAGAAAGCAGCAGATTACATAAGAGACACTTTTCAGACAAAAAAACATAATGAAGGCTGCTGTGTTTTGCTGCAAAAATAAGAAGCAAGTGTGACAAAGTCTCCAGAAGAACTGTAGCTGGATCTGAAGGATGCTCAGTAAAACTTATAGCTAATTTCCTTACAAAACTGCACTAATTTTACCTGAGACTACTATTTTTTTTCTACTATTATTTTTTTTCAAAAGCGAAGGATCGTCACACCAAATATCAATTTGATTGATGGTTCATTTATTACTGTTTACTGCTCTTTATAGAATTTTTCTTTTTTAATGTAGAAACATTTAATTTCAGTATTTTTGAAGGCATCTTTGCTCTACAGCATTTCTTTGCATGTGCCTAAGACTTTTGCACAGTACTGTATATAAAACAAATTGAGTCTTCTAAATAAATTACTTTTGTGAACAAACACACTGGCTACGTTTACATCAATATTCCCATATTAATCAGAATTTGGCAATATTCTAATTAGTATTGAGTCATGTAAACGGCCCAATTCAGATTAAGACAATATTCTGATTCCGCAAATTCCGATAACCACCCATGGAATATCCCTGTTTTAATTGGAAATTTATTGCATGTAAACACCTTATACAGAAAATCCGCTGAAAGGAGATATATGCACATGCTCAGTCTGCAAGGAATTGTGGGTGCTAACAGATGCTTAGCTGTAGGCTAGGTATTTAGGAATGGCAACTCAGGCATACTTATTACAACCATGTATACAGGAATATTGCCTGTACGCATATAAACATCGTATTGACATATTATTAGTGGGTTATTGACGTATTGACATATTATTAGTGGGTTATTGACGTATTGACATATTATTAGTGGGTTATTGATGTATCGTAACATGAACAGCTGAATAACATCATGCAGTATTCATTGGGTCATGGACATAAATGCTTAAAGCATTAGCATTTCGTTTACAGTACTTATTAGTGCTCTGGGTTATTTACCTACCATTTTTCGGGAAGATGCATAAGCCATGACTCTTAATATTTGTAAAGCACACCACAAAAACCAAAGAAAAACTTGGATCATGATGCCACATTTTTGACTGTTGTCACAAATTTCAAGGTCAATAACCCCCTAATAAATGGTCTCTCTGACCATAAATCGGATGAAATTGCAGAGAAGTTTATCTAAGTAGACGGATAAATGCAGGCCAAGGGTGCAGCTGGCATCTGCACTAAAATAGAAAGCAAGGATTGAGGATCTGGTGGAATTCTTGGAAGGTTAGGTGCAGTCTGGAGGTTGTGCAAGTGCTGGATTATATCTTATTTCTGATGAAACTTGGCATGTGCCATTGCAGTGCAGTTAGTAAAGTACTCTCATTTTGCAGCTGTCTTGTCTAGCAATTACTGATACAAGTGTGTTTGGCTAATTATACCTGTATTATACACGGCTGTGATAATTTATATGGTCAGGGAAAAACTGATATCAAAGCAACTCTGGAATTCTGAGCAGTTTGCCTTAAAACTTTTGTTGAAACTTTGTTGGAAAAGTTGCATATTGTGAGTGACACCACACCTAGATAAAGCCTCAGTGCAATCATAACGCTGATTCTAAGACTTTTAATGTGCATACTAAGCAATTATGTGATTCATTAAAGCTTAAAACATTACTGCAAGCTGTTGTCTACTTCAGATCTGTGTCATGGCATGAATTACAATTAACATAAGCTCATAATTGTGAGATGATTTACAAAAGTAAACGTAATATACGAGGGTGAGATGAATGTAAACCTTAAAACCTTGCAACGTAATTCTAATTGAATAGAATTTCTTTCTAAGGGAATCCAGCTACTCGTTAAGTGCTGGAACACTTGCACTGAAGGAAAGGGAGATTACGTGGAAAAATTATACGTTTGTGACACCTATTTGCAATAACCAATGCAAAATAATGTCAAAAGAAAGAGAGAGAGAGAGAGAGAGAGAGAGAGAGAATACTACCATTACTAAATCTCTCATTCATGCTGCCAGATGAAATGCTTTCCTTCACGAGGCTATATGAAGGATGAAACCTCTACATAGCGTTTAACATTTAACTTTGAAAGGAATAAAGAAAGCAGGCATGTTTGCATGTGTTGTGGCCTGTAAAAAAAAAAAAAAAACTCTGACTGACTCTCATGCATGCCACAAATCCTTCCATGTGGGACACTAATGCGGTATCTGTGTCCACTTTTGAAGCATTGATTGCATTACTTAGAGCTTCTGTCTGAGCACCTATTGAATTACAGCACAGGTCCTATGTGACGTGCCTTTTTCTGAAGACCAGATCTTTTTCCATGCAAGAGAGAAGAGGTAGAGACTTCACATTCGTTTGGGAGTGATTGCATGCATGCTTTTGTCTTTGCTTTCTTTCCTCTGAGAAACTGATGAGCCGGGAGTCCTATATTTTAATAGCACGCATGTGGCTTGAATTGCTAAAGCATAGCATCACGAGTAATTCGATTTCCCAGAATGTTGCCGAGAACAGAGCGCTTTCCATCTGTAGCAGGCAAAATTTTTTTTATAAAGGTAGAGAAGCAGCCATGGACCAGGCTATTCTGTTCCTCGTGCTGAAGTTTGTCACTGGTTCTTATGCTTTTATGACTGCATTGCTTTCCACAGAGGTGGAAAATGCTCTTATTCAGAGGAGTCATATTTAAAGAATAGGTTTCCTCCTTGCATACTACATGTGTACTAGTGGCACACACATTCTTTATCTTTAAAGTGTATTTGAAGGGATAGTCTTTTATCTTCCAAGGGTCATCTCTGTTTAATTATGCACATTCTTTAGGAGAAAAAAAAGTCATGTGAAGTTTTAGGTTTTAATGAATCACATAATTGCTTAGTATGCACATTAAAAGTCTTATAAAGTCTTAAAACCAATTCATTTAACATAGTATGCATATGCTCCATTTCAAAGCCACTGTCCACAAATAATGTTGCACAAATCTGGTTTTGCAAATAAAATCTATCTATCTATCTATCTATCTATCTATCTATCTATTTATCTGAAACATTAAATAGTACATCAAAATAGGACACATATAAAAGCATGATTATAAACAATGTCTATGTTTAAAGCTGTATGCTATCATTAAATAGTGTGTCAAAATATAATTAATGGATTATTTTGTGCTTTTTTATTAGAATATATTAGTATAGTAGTGTTATTATATTCAAGGCTGTAATCATAGTAGCAGTATGTTCAGTTATACCTTATATAGCGCAATGGTATGCTGTTCTGACCTGCAATAATATAGCCATAAATTCTTAAACTTTGTCTTGTCTTGGCCTCACATGGACAGCCTAAGGATCAGTGAGATTACTGAGGATGGTACTACTTAATACCATGAAGATAGCTTTGGACTGCAGTTACAAACATTTTTTGGACTGCAGTTACAAACATTTTTGCTACGACGGAGTAGGACTACAATTGCTATGATAGCTTTAGGACTGCAATTTGCCACGAACACAATTCTGCACTCCAGTCTCCATCAGTGAACAGTTGATCACTTCAACAAAATAGACTTCATGCAAAAAATATAATGAATCTCCTGGTTACACAATTGCACTTTTTGATCATGTAGTACACAGTAATAGAAGGGGTCCCTGGAGGACTAGCGGTTAGGCCACAGCATTCTCACTGCTATGGCCCGGGTTCGATTCCTGGCCAGGGAACTGACCTCAGTCACTGGGGTTGCATACAGCAGTGTGCTCTCAGTACCGGTCCCAAGCCCTGATAAAATTGGGGAGGGTTGTGTCAGGAAGGGCATCCAGTGTTTAAAAAAACAAAAACTGTTCCAAAATCAAATACACAGCCCAATGATCTGCTGTAGCAACCCCTAACAGGAGCAACTGAAAGAGAAACAACAACAAGTACACAGTAATAGAAGGGAAATTATTTTTTATATTTATAATCACACTATCTGTTACACCCAGATAAGGATGGGTTTCCTTTTGAGTCTGGTTCCTCTCAAGGTTTCTTCCTCATATCATCTCAGGGAGTTTTTTCCTTGCCACCATCACCTCCGGCTTGCTCATTACGGATTTATAAATGTACAAGTTTAAAATGTATATGCTGAATTTATATATTTCTGTAAAGCTCCTTTGTTAAAAGTGTTATACAGATTGAATTGATTCTACACATTACTACACAGTACATAAAACTTTTTTTTTTTTTTTTTACTAAAAGTGTACTACTATTTGCTGTAGTTTGTTGTTTTAGGTGTAGCCACTGATTAGTGCGGTAATATTTGCATATTACTTTGCCACATTTTGGACACAGCCAGTGATAGAGTGAGAGTGGATGCGCCGCTCTTAGACTCGTTACGGTAGCGCATTTTCCCCCGCTGCCCCCTCCTCACAAAGTTTGAGGCTTTAGTTTGTTCTGGGAGCAGCAGCTCGCAGTCAGGCGGTGCGACTCCTTTCAATGCGCGAGTCCGCAGCTAAGCGCTGATTCCGTGGCGCTTTTTCTTCTTAACTTTTTTTTTTTTTACATTTGAAACCAAACCATGGGCTTCGAGTTGGAGCGGTTCAGCGGCACCGTGGACCCGGACCTGAAGTGCAACCTCTGCCACAAAGTGCTGGAGGAGCCTCTTACGACGCCGTGTGGCCACGTCTTCTGCGCGGCGTGCGTGTTGCCGTGGGTGGCGCAGCAGCGCAGCTGTCCGGCGCAGTGCCGGCGGCGCGTGTCGGCCCAGGAGCTGCACCACGTGCCGCCGCTCAAGAGCCTCGTGCTCAAGCTGGACATCCGCTGCGAGCATCACGCGCGGGGCTGCCGCCAAGTCGTCAAGCTCCAGCAGCTCGCCGAGCACGCAGAGACGTGTGACTTCGCCCCTGCGCGCTGCCGCAACGAGGGCTGCAGCCAGGTGCTCAACCTCAAGGACGTGCACTTGCACATGCGCGACGCCTGCGAGTACCGGCCGGCTGGCGTGTGCGAGCAGGGCTGCGGGCTCGGCCTCACGCACCGAGAGCGCTTTCTGGACGGCCACTGCTGCGTGCGCTCGCTCAAGGCGCACAACAGCGCGCTGCACGCCAAAGTCACCACCCTGGAGAAGGAGTGTAAAAAGCAGGCGATGCGCGCGAGCAAGCGCGAGAAGTCACTGCTGGCGCAGCTCTCAGCCGTGCACAACGAGCTGCAGATGACTGCGCTCCGCTACCAGAAAAAGTTCACCGAGTACAGCGCGCGCATCGACTCCCTCACCAAGAGCTTTGCGCCTCCAGCTAAGGTTGCAACACCATTTCTTTATTATTAGTATTAGTATTAGTAGTACTATTTTGACAGTTTGAAGCCTCACAGGTTCATTTCTGATCCTTTTGGCAGTAGGTAAAGTTCATGAACTGCTTCCACTTGGTGTTTAGGACTGGGTTTGAGCTTGGCTTGGCTTACAGTACAGTAAAGTCACTGCGCATGGTAACGCATGCAGCTGCGCAGCTGTAGGGAAGCTCAGTTTCTGGGTTGGATGGACTGTAATCCGTGTAAAACAGTTTGGTGACGAATGAGTGACCTGTTATAGCACTCTGAGCTAATATTTATATAATACAGCTTTCTCACATAGTTTTTCTTTTCACTCAGTAACAATTAAAAAGCCAAAATGGTAGTCAGGATGATATTCCAGAAAGTGACTTTAGATATTTAACTTGATTTGTTGATATCCCAGAATGCTCCATCCGAACCCGAGATCACAGTGGTCAGTTAGCAGGCTGTAGCAGTTTACCTGCTGAAGCTCACCTGCTCAGTGGCAGTTGTACCTGAACTAAACCAGGGCATTCTTTAGATTCGGGTGTGTATTTAATCCCAGCTCTGACCATGCGTACGCGCTCTCCAAGTGTATCCATCTGTGTCCTGCGGAATTACAGACCACACCCCTTACAAGGCACGCCTGCTATTACAAGTTACGCCCACAACAAATATGGTAAACATCCGTCAGGATTACAGACCACGCCCCTTACAAAGTAAACCCGCTACTACAAGTTACGCCCACAACAAATATATTAAATATCAGTCAGGATTGCAAACCTCGCCCCTTACAAAACGCCCACTATTACAAGTTACGCCCACAACAAATACATTAAACGTCCGTCCGGATTACAGACCACGCCCCTTACAAGCATGCCCACTATTACAAGTAACACCTACAATAGATACGTTAAACATCTTTCAGGACTGCAAACCACGCCCCTTACAAGGCACGCCCACTATTACAAGTTACGCCCACAACAAATATATTAAATATCAGTCAGGATTGCAAACCACGCCCCTTACAAGGCACGTTCACTATTGCAAGTTACGCCCACAACAAATACATTAAACGTCCGTCAGGATTACAGACCACGCCCCTTACAAGGCACGCTCACTATTACAAGTTACGCCTACAACAGATACGTTAAACATCTTTCAGGATTGCAAACCACACCCCTTAAAAACACTCCCCACTATTACACCCACAACAAATAAGGTAATAATAAAACCGATAAGGATAAAACAAAACCAGGGGTTAGGCATGGGAATGTTGTGTAGTGTGATTTCCTTGTAATAGGCGTGGATTGTAGTCTTACAGGACGCAGACAGACCCTTCTCATTCTCTCAGGAGTGCTTTATACAGGGCGTGGTTAAATCATAGCACTGGACTGCTTAGACATTGTATTACCGCTGAAAGTTGTTAGGGTTAAACACAGAGGAGTTTGTGGTTATGTTCAAATTCCATAAAATGCTGACCGAGTCGGCATGTTGATGAATGCAGTATGGTGTAAAACTCCTAGTAAAACACTAAACCTGTACTGATATTTTGTGCCATCAGCTGGGATATAAGTCAGAGAAGGAAACCAGGAATACAGGCGCTACTTGTGCATGTCGTTTCAACCATTTCGGTGGATATTTCGCTGCCATCATTGTGTAGGATTGGGCAGTGTTGGATGTCATAATTTCTCAACGCCACACCTTTATCCAGTACACCACTGCCTGATATCAGTAGCTTAACTGCTTCACTGTTGCACTTACAGCACCATCAGCAAATTAATTGTTATATAAATCCCAACGGTTTCAATTCTGTGAATGTCTGCCTGAGTTACAAAGTGTATTTTATGTCCATTAAATTTATAAAAATGACAAACACAAAAAAAGAAACTAATCAGCACAGTTTAGCGATGACTACATACCATATATGGTTAATTGTGGGCGTGTCTGTTTTTCAATCATCAATAACAAGCATGTACCTGGCAGCTACGGACAATTATGTACTCTCAGCTTACACTTGTGTGTATGTTATGCATAGGCACTATTGTTGAATCCCTATTTTATTGTACTTTTTTTGTACAAACCAATTTAGAACCATTTCTATGCAATGAAGATAAACAAGGGCCCCGATTTTAAGCCTCAGATGTCTAACTAATCCAGAGTCTATCCTGGGAACATTGGGTACAAGGCAAGGATACACCCTTAATGGGATGCCAGTTCATTCCACCATCTAAACTGTTTTTCTTTAGTTGTATGTTAATTGCATGCATTTAGAATCTCTGGCACTGAAAGAGTTTTTTTTTTTTTTCCCCATCCTAAACTGAGCTTACTGTCTGTGTTAAGTTTCTGTGCATGTTCTCCCCATGTCTGTGTGGGTTTCCTCCGGGTTCTCTGGTTTCCTCCTACCTCCCAAAAACATGCCAGTAGGTGGAATGGCTAAAATAAACTCCCGGGATGGGCCCCGGATCCACCGCGATCGCATAAAGGATAAAGTGGTTAATGAAAGTGAGTGAGAATTTCAGGTTTGCCAGTTAAATAAAAACATGAAGTGGGTTCGGAAAATAATCAGCCAATTTAAAATATTCTATTTAAATTGGATTAAATTGACTTTTTTGCCATTGATCGACACACAATAACCCATAATGACAAAATGAAAATAAGTTTTTTTTAGGAATTTATGCAAATTAATTAAACATCAAACATTTAGGCACCTTCAGTTTTTGTGCACTATATTGTGTTACAGATTTATGTTACAATCGATTAAATTGACTTTTTTTCCCCCAACAATCTACACACAATAATCCATAAAGAGAAAGTGACATTTTTTTAGGAATTTGTGCAAATTTATTAAAAATCAAAAAGTCAAACCTTTTGTATAAGTAAGTATTCAGACCTTTGACTAAGCTCTGAGCTCAGTTGCATCCTGTTTGCTTGGATTGCTTGTAGAACTTGATCGGAGTTCACCTGAAGGCAAAACCCAAGACATGAAGTCTAAGGAGCTCTCTGTAGACCTCCATGACTTTCTAAACATTCTAAAACGTTGAGTGTTTCTAGGACCTCAGTTGGCTCCATTGTGAAATAGAAGAAGTTTGGAACCACCAGGACTTTCCCTAGAGCTGGCCGTCCAGCCAAACTCAGTAACTAGAAGGGCCATGGTCAGGGAGGTGACCAAGAACCCAATAGCCACTCTAACAGAGCTTCAGAGGTCCTCCACAGAGATGAGAGAACCTGCAAGAAGGAGAACCATCTTAGAAATACTCTATTATGGCCTTTATGATTGTGTGACTAGACAGAATCTACTTCTGAATAAAAGGTATATGACACTTATAGGACTTCAGGTACTCCTTGGGAAAACCAGGTACTGCTCAACCCTATGGTGAAGCATGGTGGTGGCAGCATAACGCTGTGGTACTTCTCAGAGTCTTCAGGCACTGAGTAATTTAACACCATTTATAATCGTGTTATATTTCAGGAATTTCAAATGTAAAGGAAGTATATTGCAAATGAAAACGTTTCCCCAGCATTAATATGTAGGTACAATTTGATATTGGCCTCTAATTCAAAGCATAATGTTACAATATAGTAAAATTCAATAAGCTACTCTTCTCCACTTAATTAATAAAGAAGGATGACAGAGGATATCCGAGCTCACTCATGACATTGCAGACACTGAAGACAAATGGCCAAGCTCAATCCATGATCACAGATTTGACTCAAAGTTTTATAATATAGATTGTGAAATAAATGTTCAATTCCAAGTCTAGTTTAATTTAAGCAAATAGTACAATTTGGAGGACTCATTGGAAAGAAAGTACTTCTGTGACTTCTGTGATGACCACAGCTTGCTTGAGCTTGAGCCTGAACCTGCCCCACTGCAGGACTAGAGTCAGGGCTGAAATGCTTAGACACATCCACATGACCAGGCTCTAGTGTTTGTGTAGGGCCCGGGGCCACCCTAAAGAGAATTTGATATTAATGTACCATGTATAGTCCTACACAACATATACCCAACGTCCTGGCCATAGAAACGGCAGAGTAATAGATGCAGTCTACAGTAAAAAAAAAAAAATCAAGACAAAAATACTACAAATGTGGAAGGGTCTGCTGTAGCAGGCAGTTTGGTAGTCACTGTGGAAGGATGGTGGTTAGATTTTATCCAGGTAGAAGATGGTGTGTCAGTTGTTTTACAAGCAGCCCACTGGGAGTCCCATCTCAGACCCCTTCAGTTCAACATCTGGCAAAAAGATTAACATTGATTATTATGCCGATGTACCTAAGCTTTATATAAGATAATTATGTATGATAATGGCGTAAGTTAAAGGACACTCACTGGTCTATGACAGTGCCAGCTCCTCTGCTTGTGCCCATTTTAGGAGCCTTAGCCTTCTTGCTGTTGACTACAGAGTGAAACTAAAATAAACCTACCCCTGAAATTAAGCTCCAATTTAAAGAAATGGCATAGCTATAAGCAAAAATATCTGTAGCGTGTTTTTGTCTACTGATACATCTTTTTACTATCACTAAATTAATCTATAGTCTGTTTTGGAAACCATGAAAGATCAAACTATTAAGAATTCAGGCCAAATATTACTATCAAACTACTAAAAAATCTAGTAAACTAGATTCTATCCAACTTTACAACTCGCACATGCACTTACTCGGCATTTCTTTACCACGGCAACTCGAGTAGTTTTTTCCTTGACGTTATATATATATATGAGAAACATCTCCAAAATATAATATATTCATAGTCGTCATATTGAGCACTCCAGTTGTGATGAATACTTTTCTTTTTTATCCAGTGCTCATCATAAATCTGTTTATTAATGC
This sequence comes from Pangasianodon hypophthalmus, assembly GCF_027358585.1. Taxonomy (NCBI): domain Eukaryota; kingdom Metazoa; phylum Chordata; class Actinopteri; order Siluriformes; family Pangasiidae; genus Pangasianodon; species Pangasianodon hypophthalmus. Next base: position 7,614,747 of record NC_069711.1, read on the forward strand.
TGCATTTATGAGTGCTTCATTTAGGGTCAGTATACCCTGAACAGATGAAGCCCAGTCATATAAATTCTAATTTTGTCGGTCATGGTTATTGGTTCAAGTTAAACCACGGACATTGGTTGGTTATTAGTCATGTGACCAGTAACTAGATTTGTCATGCTGTGTTCACTCGACAAAGAGGTCAGTTTAAAGTGTAAGGTTTGTTAAACCTTCCTTCTAAAATAACCCGCAGCCTGTTATTTTAAAATGAACCAAATTTTGACACAGCTCTCGATAATAATTGGTGCTCATTTTTTTTTCATTAGATCTATGGATAATTATCCTTTTTTTTTGACAGATGTTGTTTTAGATTTAGCTCCCTATGTGGTGCTCACTTGTCTCTCTTACCTCCTTTACCACATACCTCTTCGCTTACCGTTTTTAGGCAGTATTTCAAAATCAAATGCACTGAGGGGTTGTGGTTTTTTTTTTTTTTTTTAAGTTGACACACTTTGGTGTTCAGTCTCCTGCCTGCTTTGATACAAATTTTTTCTTTATTAACTCTGACAAAGTAGTGTCAGCGGGTGGAGGGGGGATTTCTTCCCCTTGTCTAGCCCTGAGTCATGCCTGTCAGCTACAGTTCGTAGCCTGCTGAGAGGGGGAAGGGTTAGGGGTAGGATTAGGTTTATGAATCTGCAGTCTTCACAAGCACACAAGTTAGTTTCTCTGCTAACCTTCAGTGTATGGAAGTGTATGGGAAGAGACTACATGGTGTCTGTTTTTAAGAGACAGTAAAGTTCTTATGACTTGAAATGGTTTTAGACATGACGAAAGAGCCCTGTGTTTGGGATGTGAATATTCGTTGAAGAGATTTGCTATATCTTGGGCCCAGGTGAATGGAGTAGAGCTATGGTGTGAAAGATTGCTGAATATGGGAAAACCTATGGACTATGGAGTCCTAACTTTCTCACTAGGCTGCGTAGACAAAGCCAGGATTTTCCTTTCCTTACTGTGCTTCAGAAGCGGTAGACTGGAAGTCGAACCTGGATCAATAATGAGCCTCGAACCAGATAAACAGATCAAAGCAGGGTCAATAGAGCATTGTTCTTCGAGTTTGATTAATGAAGTTCCATACACAGTGAAATCCTCTAGAGCTGCGTCCACCAGTTTACTGACAAAACAAGCACCACGTTAGCAGGCAATGATATTTAAGGGGGAAAAAATGACCACTTGAAATAGTAAATGCCTCACTTCCAGTGAATGGACATACAGCATTACGTGATATGAGCAAAGAGGAAGAAACGATTAGTCAGGTGTAGTGGGGTAATGTACTGTCTCGTTGTTGTTCCCACTGAATGCTTCAATCATGACAGCGTGCATAGCTGGAGAAAGCTGTGTGATGATTGGCTGTCATCTCTGATTAAATCCTCCAGGACTATGTAAGATTGGCCACGGAGCGCCATACATTGTTGGTATATGACTATTATTGTTTTTTAATAGACAGTGGAAGCCAGTGATTTTATATGTATTCCATATCAAATCATTGGGTCTGAAACCACCACATACCTTTCATCATGGTAGTCCAATTACTATGTTCTTGTCGTTAAAGAAAATACCATACGCTCTGTACTCATTTTAGCACACTCATGGTTTCCCATGGAATTCTGGGATTTAGGCATCTGTTTTGGCTTGTTGCATTCCAAACAGAGACCCCTGCACTGCCTGCAGACAGCTATAAATGGCTGACACTGTACATACCATTAAAATATGTGCTCTATTTAGACCCAGTAGTCTATGGTGTATAGAACGGACAGCTGACCGCCCACTACCGCCACCTTAACAGACAGAGGGATTAGACACACGTCTGGTTTCCAAATCCCTCTTGTCATCCCTCTTTTGGAAGTGGCTATAGGTTTATTAATAAGCTTAACATATCAGGAAATACCAAAGCTTTTAACCCTGAAAGCTAATGGTCACTTGAGAGGCCTCTTTTTCTAAGACTTTCTTAAGCTCTAAACAATTGTCAGTGTACGGTCCATTGTTTGAGGTTATGCACATATATTGAATTTGTATCATTTGCCTTATTTTCAGGGTGGCGAGAGCAAAAGTGTCACAGTTGTGCTCCACAGAGAGTCTGGATCTTTGGGCTTTAATATCGTTGGAGGACGACCATGTGTGGTACGTATCAAAACACGTTAACATATTGCCAGTACTTCATATTCAAATAGTCATATTTTCATACCCTGTCTTAGGGAATGTCACACAATACCCGTAATTACTTAATTAAACCAGTGACCAATCAAAATGACCAGCTGACCAATCTGATTCTTTAAATGCTGATCTCAGGTAGCAAGCACTAGCACAATGTTCTCAGATTTGTCAGGGTACTTGAAAGCTTGCAACTAACCCTATCCAGATCTCTGCAGTGGCATTGTGGTTCTTTACGAACTAGTAGTTGTGGTATCCGTATCAGCAAGAATAGGTGCTGAAGTTTTTATGAGTTTGTGTGAGGCATGTCCAGAATAGAAGTTTGACGCACTTTGCTGTTCTTAACTGGACCATTACAGCAAATGTTTTTTTTTTCTTCTTTCTACAGGAAACTGTAAACCATATTCAGAACTCAAACAAAATACTGTATATTTGAACTAGATTGTGTGGTGTTGGGGTGTAGTGTTAGAAAAGGTGCCTTGCTTAAGTTATTTTTAAGCCTGGACTTATCTCAGTCTGTGTCTGACGGATCAGTTTTGTGCTCTTGTAGCTTCTTCATCGTTCTAGTTATTGGTTGTCAGGTTCCACTCCATTTGTGTTGAATCGGGAATGAGGAAGAACGTTAAACTCTGCAATGCTATGGTGCTCCAGGGCACCCTTGTTTTTGATGAACCACAGCACTGTTGCGTGCTTGATTTGCTGTAACAGCACTGCTTGGGTGCTGTAGTTCTAGCTGCGAGGATTATATTATTATATAATTATTTAGCATTTTTAGAAGGACGCTCTAGTGTCAGTCAGAGGTAGTTACAGTAAACGTAACTATAAATGGGTAAAAATATGCCATTTGATTATTTAATCGATTAAAAAATTGTAATCTTTGGCATTGTCGTAGTATAAGAGGAACACAGAACACTTCAGTACATGCTTTTATGTCATCACGCCACCCGGTCATTGATTATTTTCCTATACACACACTGTAACTACCTGTGCTTCTACATGCTGCTCACTAAAGCAAAGGCTTTTAAATTAAACATACGTCTTTCTAATATCCGTCTTTAGCCAGCATGAGAAAGAGTATTCTCAAGTAAACAAGTGTCTTGTTGTTGTTGTAACAATGAGAAGGAAAAAGAGAGGAAGTAATCCTTGCAGTAATTAGCTGCAGCATTCACAGCTTGATTTCCTGTGGTTTCTTAAGTATTCCATTAAAAATTACTCAGCAGTGTTGTACGACTTGGCATGCAGCGGGCATGGGTTTGATGTGGTTGTATAAAACTTTTAAAGCCCCAAGCCCATGCTATCAGTTTATAGCTCTGTGCTGGACACTTGAATGGCTGCCTTTATCCTTTTTCATCCATACTGCGTTACTTAGCATGATCTCTGAGGATCACGATACGACTCCAGGCTTGGGAAGTATTTCAAATGTCACTTATTTTCAGTAAGGTAGCTTAGCAAGGCACAACTTTGCAATTTGCTGTAAGCACCTGCAACCAATTGCATGTCATTTTAGTAGCTCGGGAGCCTAGCAGTGAGTGAGTAGAGTAAGTAGTGCTTGTGTGTGTGTGTGTGTGTGTGTGGATTGCTGCCATGATGGTTATCTCTGTTGGACTACATCTTGGCAACATCTGACCTTTATGTCATGTCATGTGAGTTTAAGTTACTGAGCATGGAAACAGTGTTCAGTAGTGCACTGAAGATACACAACCCATCAAACGTTTAAGCAACTTTTTAAGAAATTGTAATCCGTGAGCAGTTTTTGCTGTGGTATGTCAAAGACTTCTCAGTACTGCTCTGCAGAGCCTCTGGTTGGACAGCTTTCTCTCTCAAACCTCTCAGTCCAACACCTTCTGGAGCCAATCAAATGGGTTAAGGCTGGGAGATTGGACAGCTTGTTCCGTTGCAGATAATGTGCCTGCTTCCTCTATAAAATATCTCTACTGCAGCTTTGAGATGTGTTTGGAGTCACATCGAAAGTCAGACCAGATTTTTAAAAAAGGCAAGGGCAAGGTGTCCCCGGATTTTGGATTGACAGTGTATGTATTGTTAAAGATTTTATTTTAACATGCTTAATTTAAATATGCACCAAAAATTGTCACAAACGCTTTTTTTTTCTGTGTATTAGTCTTAATTCCCAACAGTTTTGTAACAGTTTTGTCATTATTGATCCTAGAGTTGAGGAATGTCCCTTAATTACAAATTTTAATGGCCTGATTAAAAGACTGCATCTCAAGAAAGCCAAGTTGCACTCAGTTACAGAATTATTGGCACCCTTTTTATAAATGGCCACTCCTCCAAGCAGAACATGGACCCATTTCTGTTCTTCTTAGGAAGAGCTTCTTTTCAATCCTTCCAAAATGCTTGTTCATTTTGAAGCTTGACAGCTCAAAAAAATCGACTAATCTTCTTTTCTTCTCTCATCGTCCTCCTCACTGTGCAGATGGCAATACATTCATCTGTCTTTCAGAAAAATGATTAATTATAGTTAATTATTGTAGTTAATCAAATCTGTGAGTTTGTATTCATTGATTTATATCCATATATTAGTTGACTTGTTAAGGTCAACAACCATCAGTCTTTTTGTGTTGAAAACTGTAGCTGTAATATGGATGACAGAGATTTTACACATGTCTTACCTCCTGTTTATACCCCAGGAAGCTGTCAATAGGTCACAGCCATTTCTGTTTACTGAGAGCCATTAAAAATCTTCAAATTTCAAGAGATTGTCAGAATGTTGTTACTGGAGTGTAAGTAAGACATGCTCTTGTATAGCACTGATCAAGAACTTCTAATGTGTCTGAGATAGTTACATCGTATTGTTGGATTTTCAGGATAATGAAGACGGGACTTCAAATGAAGGTATCTTTGTATCAAAAATTGTGGAGCATGGACCAGTGGATAAAGAAGGGGGGCTTCAGATTCATGACCGAATCATGGAGGTATGTGTGGTGGCATTACTCAACTATTTGTTTTTTCACTCTTAATATGACAAAATGTGCAATATTGTCAATAATAAACCAGTGCAAAGAGTATGTACAGATTATTTAGCCATTAACAGTTATAGAAAGGAGGTGTATTGTGTTGTTCTATTGCTAATTTCCTAGTAATAGCATAGCTTAAAAATAGATAGTGCATTATTTTCAATTCACATTCAGATCCTCAAGCATAAATTAAGCTGCACTGTGAACATTACACTTTTCCGCATCTTTTGGTTGTGCTGTGTAACTGAGCAGACGTCGTTTACTCACTTGAATGAACCTGAATGCACGCAGCTGTCCGGAAAGCTCCGTCTTACCTTGGAACATAATCTAGGCTGTTTGAACTGGAGGTCATTTTTTACGATGCACAGAAATTGAAGTGTCCAAAAACTTCAAAACGCTGCATGGTTTAAGTGTGTTATTCTGCAGCGAGGGTTGGTGGCCCAGGCCGCTATGATTGTTTAACTAGGTCAATGTAAATATTTTTGCTATACGCAGACACAGCATTGGCTCGAGTGTAAGTTATCTGTAACATCAACGTTTTAGCTGTAGCGTTTACGCTTTCTGACCCCATGCTATGGCGGTACAAGAGACACTTGAAAACTACACACAGAATTGACGTGGCAGGAAAAGCTAATTCGCTGAAGCGGAAAGGGCGTGTGACGTGGAAAGCACGTTTTTGTGGTAGCGGTTACTTTTTTCGTGACATTTTATCTTAATTTTGAGCTGTTCATTTGTGAACCTCGGGTGTGTGAGCCAGTAGAAAACAGAGTAGGTGGGGTAGGTGAGAAAACAATGAAAACAATAAGGCGGAACTGTGGTGTGTTTGTCCAGTAAAATAACAGAGGTGAAATTAGTTTTTAAGTAGCGGTCACGCAGGACTTCTTACTCTTGTTTGGCACACATCTAGGGGAAAAAAGGCCAAACACATTAGCTAGCTAACATCAATTCCAAAATCACATCTGCTAGAGCTTACATCCTATTGATTTGTGCAAATTGACGATATCACGTGAACATTTAGTCTACATGATACATCTGGCTGGATCTCTGTGGGAGAAAGTGAATTGAGCTTTTTTTCTTTTTAAGATGAAATTTTGGATGTATGCTTATGTTCATTTTGTATAAAGCACTTATTCTGTTAGCATGGAGTTAACCCCGTCCACTGACACATGCTAGGGGTTTGAGGTAAATTCTGTTCTTTTTTTTTTTTTTTCCTCTCTATGCCTGCTAGGATTTTTATTAGCAATGTTGGTACATCTGGGTATATTCCACTGCAGCTTTCAGTAGTAGGGCAGTGGTGGTTCAACGGTCAAGGCTCTGGGTTACTGATCAGAAGCTTGGGGATTCAAGCCCCAGCACTTGAAAGCCCAAGCTGCAACTGTTGGGCCCTTGAGCAAGGCTCTTAACCCTCTCTGCTCCAGGGGGCCGTATCATGGCTGACCCTGCACTCTGACCCCAGCTTCTTAACAAGCTGGGATATGCGAAGACAAGAATTTCACTGTGCTGCAATGTATATGTGACAAATAAAGACTTATAATACAGAAGAAAGGATAAAGAGAACTATTTAATTCACATTCAATTTTTTTAATAGATTTCAAAACTGGCGATTGAAAATAATCAAAGCAGGAGTCATAAATTGATTAATTATTATTATTATAGGTTATAAATAGATAGGTGGTATGGATAAATAATAAATATTTTTAAACTAACGCAGAAATAGGCTAGCAAGGTGACTTACATATAACTCTGACAATAGTCCGTTCTTCGTCCTCATCATTCATGAATTAATGGTAAACTTACCTCAGATTCTGAAGAGTTGGTCACGTATCAGTCGAATTGAATCACGTCATAGCAGATTCAGTGCTATCATCAAATATCGAATCGTTGTCTTATGACTCGAAATCGTATCGTAGCAGAGTCAGTGGTATCATCACATATATCATGTAATATGTATTAACGTTGATTTCGAGAGGCCACGCAGAGGAATTAAGTATACACTACTATACATCATATTAAGTAGCATCAGCTGATGCATGTTTATGATCTTGTTGTTTTAAGAGCTTTGTATGATTGTTGGAATGGGTGCCGCAGATGAGTTTAGATCTTCTCAAGTGCGATTAATAATGGACGATAGTCATATGGTTTACTCATTTAAGAATGTCACTAGGTCTAAGGACACATCTAGGTCTTTATTACTTTTCACTTTTAAATTGATCAAGCTTTGATCACACGGAGAAGAGATCAGATCAGGACATCATCTTCAGGTCTCCTGCTTAAATAGGAGTCAAGCATAGTGTTATAAGGTGATGATGTAAAATTGCTGCAGGCATTTGGTTTGTGAGCTTCAGAAAATCGACACGGGTCCAACGCTGTTGCTGTGCTTTGCAGGACTTTTATAGAAGAGATTATAAAACACCCAAATGAGCCCTATAATAGCTAAATAATAATAAACCCTCTATAATAGCTCCTCTCGCTCTCTTTTTTTTTTTTTTTTTTTTTTTTTTTGAAAAGGCACAGTTATACCTTTTGTACGCTGAGGTGTGTCTATGCACTGAATTTGTGAATTATATGGCTTGTGGTCATATGTTAGCCCTCTGTGCGGTACTATACACAATCTCAAATTACTATGCTTTGAGTAATGAATCTTGCTGGAAATGTAATCAAGAGGGAACTAAATCCCTTCTTTATTGTATGTAGTTAAACCAAGAGTCAATGGTCCCATTCTGATCCTCTCCCTTTATAGGAATTAGCTTTTTGAAAACCAGTGCCACCATGATCGTCCAGGTCATACCACTTTTCCTCCTCACTCCATCCATCAAAACTTTTGTTGTCAATTCCTCCAACAGGGCCAGGAGGCTCATTAATTCAGCTCAGACTTTTTTTGGGCTATGTCATACATTGTGTCAGGATTTTGATGGCCTGCATGCTCGAGTTGTGAGTATAAACAAATTGAAGCTTGAGTTGTATTCTCTAGCTTACAGTATTTTCAGTACTTTTTTTTTTAGTCATTATTTTCTCCAGTCTTCAGCGATGACAGGGTGACAAATTAACAAATAATGATGCAATTAGTAGAGATCTCTTTGAATGCCCAGTACCATAAATGAGTCGACTAAATATATTCTTTTTGACTTTGACCATAGATGTAAATTGCTTATTTATTTATCTGGCTGTCTTTTGTGACCTCAAGAATCTGAATCCAGTCATAACAACAGTCTAGTTTTAGAAGTAGGCCGTGAATTACCTTCAAAGCAATGCCTTGTTGTTCTGGCACACTGCATTTCTTGCCTGGATTCAATTTGATTGCCATCACACTTTGATAGACCTCTGATGGTCACACTGATGAAATTGGCTTAATGCCGGTGGTTGATGGAGCGTCACTGCAGGTGTGCCACACCTACAGCAACATATAGTAACGTTACAAATGCCTTTAATTGTCTAAAATGTAGCTGTAGACTGTTAACATTTCCTTAGAACCCAGACACTAAGAAGAAGAAGCCTTTATTTGTTATATACATATATATTACAACACAGCGAAATTCTTTTCTTTGCATATCCCAGCCATGATACAGCGCTCCTGGAGCGGAGAGGGTTAAGGGCCTTGCTCAAGGGCCCAACAGTGGCAATTTGGGCTTTCAAGTGCTAGGGCTCGAACCCCCGAAGTTCTGATCAGTAACCCAGATCGTTATCCATTGAGCCAATAAAATTCGCTATAACGCTCTATGGTTTCCTTCACTTCTACATTTGGTGTATTTCAGTTAGGTATATTTTTGACAAAAAACAAGTATGCCTAAAGTTGCTTCATGAGCAAAAGCAGATCCATGCATCATCGCTAAACAGCTTGCCGCAGGGATCACCTGGTCCTTACAACTGAGCTCAAATGAAACACAGCTGCCTTGCTTTGTACCAAACCAAAACAGCCTCATACTTGCTAACACGTATCTGTGAGAAATCAAGACTATCTCCAGGAAAGGTCTAGAATCAAACATTCATAGTGGTGTTGTGGAGCTAAAGTAAAGCAGACTCAAATGATTTGTTGGATGAATGGGGCCTTGTTTGGTTTAGACATTTTCTCATAAAAATGGTGCTGTCGTTGCTTTTGCCTGCTCTCAAAGCTGAAAATCTTTGTTTAGTCTTATTTATTTGCAGAGTTTCATTGGCGCTATAACCTAATCTAAGCGTTCACGCTTAAAAAGACCATCTGACCTTATGATAAAAGGGATTGTTAATCCTGCATAACAAGACAGAATTGTTGAAACCATTAATTATTGTTTTGGAATTTTCATTGATTGGGCATTAAATAAAAAGAAATGCATCTGAAAAGTTCTGGTGTATTTAGCTTAGCTGTCTGATAAAGCGTTTACTGCAAGACGTCACAGTTTTAGTGTATATCTTGTTTATCTAATGGGGCAAATGTTTCATCTAACCTGCTTATCATTATGCAGCTTCTTAATTAATATTTTGAATATAGTTTAAATATAACTAGCTGTGTTTATGGTAATCTATTACAGTACACCATTGTAGTATCCCCTAATCTTTTAACACAAGTGAAAATTTTATTTGTCTTGTAGCAGAGGCACTGGAGGGGTTATAAATGTCAACTTGTTAAAGCCTGCAAACACCCACGGGTCAGAGGTTAAACTACAACCGTCTTTTAAAAGAACAACCACTGAGACCATTTTCAGCTATTTGTCTGAGAATCCAGGCAAAACACTGGTTGGAAACTATTGCTTTTCTTCTATTAAAATATTTTCACATGCATGTCAGTTAAACACTGTCTTGAGGTTCTTAAAATATCCAATGAATATTGTGTTGACAAAGTAAATTCTGCTGAACGCTCTGACCTCAGTGGCTAAGCTTGCTAGCAGGACCCTTAGCTGCTTATCTCCCTTTGGGGTCGGCGAACAGTGAGATTAACCATAGAGTGGCACTTAACACCCCACACCTACTGGAGTTTTTTTCAGGCTGAGTGGGTGCTAAATGGCGTTAGAGTAGCCTTTTACTGAATAGACTGTATCAGAAATGGGAAGTGAGTGTTGAGAGGCAGGGACCTATTGCTAGCATGTCAATGAGCCTTCTTTTGATGAGAGGGTGTTGGAATACTGTTTGCTTACTGGATTAATGTGAGCTAGTCGTTTGGTAGATGTAGTGAAAGAGCAGAGAGGAAGACATTCTTTCAATACTCACTATGGTATTGAACAACAGAATTATTGGCGACCTCCATATATATATATATATATATACAAATTGGATTAATCATATGCCTAGTGTTTTTCCGAACGTTTTTTAGGCCTTCTGCTTAATTTTAATATTCACATGTTTGTAAAAGTTAATATTCCTTTATGTTCATACATTTCTGCATATATTTGCCTTCTTTGATTCAGAGCAAATGTTTTCAGTAAAATCCAGCGACTGAGATGGCCGTTGATTTTGTTCCTACAACCATTTGTGCTGATGTGTTTATGTCCTTATTAAAAAAAAAAAAATTAAAGGCTTAATGTCCTGGAAGAAGCAATCAGGTACATAGTGAAATTCATCACAGCATCAATGTTCACAAGAGCCTTTGGATCACTTGGTGGCAAAATAGTGCTGAAACCCCAATTTTCTTCACTTTTTAAATATTTTTATCTGCTTATTTAATTTTTTTATATTTTATTTTTCTGTAACCTAACACTTATACCTCAGCGAGACAGTAAACGGTCAAAAGCAACACTAGAGGCTCTGGAGACTGAGGCATTTTGGAGAAAAAAAAAATCCAAGGACTACTGTTATGGGAATAACTTCTGTTAGAGGAAAGACTTGGATGAAGGTGGTTTCTCCAATGTGGTATTTATTTTATGCAATCAGATTTGCCTCTTTTCTTCAGGGTGCTAGTCATTCTGGAATTGGCTTGTATGAATATGCCAATGTTTTGATTTGTTCTATAAGGAGCTTTAAATCATGCTTCATCCACCCAAAGTTGAATGTTCTAATGTTTTTTTAGTTCATATTTCGAAAAGCTGGTATGGTTTAGAACTAACCCAAGTTAACTATTTAGAAAGGGGCCTCATGAAATGTTTTTGAAGTTGTGAAGCCGTTTTGTCCTTTCTGGGAAAAGCATAAAGGTGCATTGGATCTTGTGTAACTCTTCAGCTGCAGGTCAGTGGGGTTAAAGGGTTTTGTTAAACTTCAGTGCACCATTTTCTACTTGTTTTCATTCAACCCTAATCTGTTCTTACGAACATTTATGAGCAGCATTGACATAATTGACATATTTAGATCCGGGGCACCATTTTTAGTTTCCACAGGGACAATAAGTCAGGTCAAACCAGCATGGGGTTGAAACCCTTAACCTTTTTCATTCTCTTTGCAATGCCATTAATACATTGTTAGAGCACATGATGTTTTTAGCTGGACATGTCACAAGGTCCTCTGTGTTCATTTCTGTCCAGAGATGAGGACTAAATCACGAGGGAAAGATCATGTTATCTGTCGGTGTCTCATGGCAAGAAGTGGGCCTTTGTGAATAACTTTATTGGATTTGGCACTGGCAGAATGTGCCCTACTGAGGCAAGGCATGCAGGCAGTTTAATCTAGGAGGAACTAGCATGCCTTGCAAGAGTACCCTATAGGAGTCTCATTCCCAGCTGAGAGGGGCATTCTAGTCCTGCCTGGCTCACCTAACTCAAGATATTAGATCCAGTAGAAATAAAGGGGCCATATTCGGTGTCTGTTGCTGATTATGAGGAAGTAGTGGCATACTGAAACTGAATAGGACAGCTTTGTGTTATTAGGTAGAATGTAGCTGGGAAAAGTGAAGTTCTTCCAAGAAAAATATGAACGAGGAAAATAATGCAGCAAGAAGTTACACTGACACTGATAGTAAGCACGATCGGTTCATTAACACTGAGAGATCATTAGGGCCATGCTTGTTTTGTGAAATATTGTGCCAACTCCATCTAGCCCACCCAGCCCTGCTGACACTGCTAGTATGTAGCCACTCAATCAGGCCTAAACCGACCCTAAATGTGCTCTGAATAGCACTCATTAAGGAAAGACGTCTTTAGCTTTGCTGTATTTATGGGTATCACAGTGCTAATTTACGGCCCTTAAAGGTCTAGGGAGTTATAATAGGCATATGCAATTAAAGCTAATTGTCTTTCCAATCAATCAACCAGGCCTGCCTAAACATAACCGTTACAATAGTCTTGGGTTGCCTGGCCAGCTGCTCTCTCAGTCAGAACCTCTTAACCCCCCACCCTTTCTAACCTACCCTTTCCACCCCACCTTCCATGTAGGGCTGTGCGATATGGCCATACATATCATAGGATGATAGACAACTGTCTATTGATAGATATTTTCGTATATAAATTTCGTAGATCACCAATGTCGCAAAACGGTAGCCAATTAAGTCATTACGGTTGGAGCTAGGAGCTACTAGTGGTGCGCTGTAATAACAACACGCATGCAGGAGTGTGACACAGAGCTAAACTCCCCACAGCACAACAGGCGTCCGCTAAAAGATGAGGAACTTGTACCTGAAAAGGGAGGCACTTCTTTTTGGATTTGTTTGGATTCCTAAAACTTGAAATTGAATAGAGTGTTTTAATATTTACTTTCTATATTCTGTATTCATAGAGTTCCCAATATGACAGTGATGTTTTTCTTGTTCTCATTTGTAATAGTTCTGTTCAGTGTCACTTCCAGATAAAGGAGAAAAGAAAAAGTGCCTTTCACTGGTGTTTAGTTTACAGAATTATCAGAAAGCAGTCATGAGTACATGCAGTTATTTTGTGTAGACAATTTTTTCATCAATTTTAGAGACAACAGAATACATTGTGATGTATATTGTTTAAAATTATGAAATTTCCCATACCCTGCCATAAGATTTTGTCCATATGACTAAGCCCTACTTCCAAGCCCTACTAGGCTCTCTAACCCTACCATCTCCCTAATTAACCAACCTCAATTAAATTCTAATATACTGACTAACAGGCCTTTGGTCAGGGTCATAATAGCCTGTTGCTTCCTTCTGGTTTCCCTCAGTAATGCAGGCCAGGCTTTATGTGTCCATGTCCATGGCCTGGCAGAGTGATATAAAATATGCAATGCAAAACAGAATCAAGGGAAAAATATTGCCCATTGGGTAAAATGGGTATTTTCATTGAATGAGATTCATTGAATGAGATACATTTACACAATACATACAATACAAATACAAAGTCAACATACAGCACTATACGGGAAAAGGGGAAAGTTCTGCTTATTGTTATAGACGGCTTGTTGGGAAGAGGGACTGCAGTTGGGGGGAAAAATACTCGGATGTTTTGTGGTCCTGGTTCTGATGGAGCAGTACTATTTGCCTGAGCGGAGTTTCTGAAATAGATAGTAGATGAATTTTTTCAGCTCACTTCACTGTTACTGATGTCATGTAGCTCCTGAACTGAGAACTGCTGCATTCTTTCATATGCACAAATCACTGTTTTACATTTTTTTACAGTTCCAGTCAATTGTTCTCATGTTCAAACAGCACAGCCTTACACGTATTATGTCTATTAAAATGCATATGTTTATCGCGGTCATCTAGTGCTGGAATGATGGTGGCACTATTACAGTTATTCATGACTGGGTCTTCTGCATCATTTCCAAGTATGGCATGAAAATAGACATGTCATTTACAACCCTGTTCATTTTATCCTGAGGCATGAAGATAGCATTCCTATTTTAAACTTGGATCCCAGTGTTACTTTTTTTTTTTTTTTTCCTTTTCCCAGTCAAGCCAAAGTTACTGCTGTAAACCCTTGTAAATGTTTGTATTGAAATGGCCATACTGTAATTTGAGTAATGTTTGGGCTGTATTTCAATGGTTCTTTCACGATCCAACGTTAAAGTCACTCTGCATGCGAGCGACAGCCCTTGGAGTAACATTTCCTCTCATAAATCACTGACATACGAATCTAAGCATTTCTTTTTCTTCCTCCTAACAAATGGAAAACTGTACTATGTAAAGCTCTGTGTCTACAATCACAGACCTGCTCTGCTGAAAGCAATTTTTTTTTTTTTTTTTTTTTTACATTCACGTTTATGGTTATCTTTGACGAAAACAGCTCTCAGGTTATTAAGTACTTTATCTAATGGGGCTTATGTTTTTTTTATCCAATGTCAGAGCTTGGAGTTGCGTAGGGAAGACTTTATTTATTCAGTCAGTGACCATTGAAAACGATATTTGAGTTTGATCATTACAGTCTTTTTGGATTTATGCCTCATTGATCATACTCTGACACCTCTTAATACCAACAGTCTGCTTTACAAATGCCTTCATCTCGCTTCCGTAGCGTTTCTTTCAACAGCCGGTTAAATAAGCAGTCCTTTACAGTCCAAACAAAGTGGAACCTGCAACTGCTGTGCGCCGTTCTCATGCAGATGTGTGAAAATAGAAAACAATGTTCCTAAGCTAGCTCTGTTTGTCACACAGACTCCCTCTGTGTCCTGCCCCTGACCTCCAGAGAGAGATGTAGTGCCTTTCACATTCACCTTCTCTGTTTGATTCAGGACTTCCTGCATAAACAGGGGAATTTGGTTGCCTGATATAGGCTATAACATCAGTGAGCCTGGAGGCATCTTTGGTTTGGATCAGGATTCAGAAGATTCATTGGAATCGACCATTAATAGAACAGTAGGTAGCATTACAGAAACGTTAACCAAAAAAATCAACCCTGGGCTCTGAAAATGTACTCTGCCTCCAAAACCAGCGACTCTAAAGCACAAACTGTGGTAGAAGAAACTGGCATTTAATGATGCATAAGTCAAGGAAAGTATCTCCCAGGCCTTCTAGAGAGCAACCACTCAACCTCTCGATGCTCTGATCCACAGTCAATGGCATGGTGTCAAACAAATATAGATGTTTTTGCCTGCAGTTAGCTGTTCACGTTCAGTGGCTGCATTTTTTAGGAAAGAGAGTCCCCATGAGCTCTTTGGATGGTTATTCTAAGGGATTTGACTTGAAACCTGTGTCTGAAAGGAACAGAATTGAACACTACATTGAATTCTGAAGTTTTAGGGTTTTAAATGAAGTCTTTTGAAGAAATAATGCTACATGCTGCTTATAGATACTTTCTGGTAACGTGAGAATAGTTTTTGTAAAGATTTGTAAGAGAAGAGAGTTCCCTTTTGAGTCTGGTTCTCTTAAGTGTTTTTTCCTGTCACCTCTAGCTTCCTTATTAGGAAGCTATATACATGCTAATTTCTGTAAATTTGCTTTGTGACTGCGTCTATTGTTAAAAGTGCTATACAAATCAAATTGAATTGAAATTAAAACATGACGTAGCATGCATTGCTTACTTGGATTATATTCTGTATAATTGTATATTGCATATTATGTGCAATTGTAGAAGAAAGTTAAAAGTGGAAACTCTGATCTGAATCTTTTATGAGTGCTGGAATGAGTGCTGTTTAAATCACATGTGCCTGAGATTTTCACTTTTCCATTTCTGTTCTTTTTTTTTATAGTTAATTTATTACAAAGTGTTAAAACCATAACTGCTTTGTTTGACTGTTTGTTCTCTGACTTGGCATCGCTTGTAAGGGATTCCAGATGTAACCACTAACATACAAAATAACAAGAAAATGCCAGCTTAGTATTGTAGCTGCACTTAAGGAGGAGATGTGCGTTTGTTTTCATGCTCAAGTCTTCATGCTCTGAGAGCATACCTGTCTGACTTCACACTGGGACAGAAGACAACCGCCCATTGTGGAGCTCGACTCGTTCAAAGATGGTCGACTTAATCTGTAGAGAGGTGGCGGAAATACAAGGCTGGAGATGAAACAGATCAGTCCAGAGGAGATGGTCGTTTATCTCAGTGGGGTGTGTGTGGAAGGGGTCGGGTACAGCAGGGGTGGCTTTAGTGCAAGTTCTGTCAGACAAGGTAGGTGATGTTAAATAAACCACAGCACATCTGCAGCCAGGCATCAAGTTTCGGACTGTCCTGGCAGCCTGACAAGCGTTCCTTTGTGGACTAGAGGAGACTCTGCTCTCTCTGCACAGCTATCCTCCTCTCTTTGATTTGCAACGGGTAACATTCAATGCATCATTTAGATTTATGTGAGAGATCACGGTTGCTTCTCTGTGATGTGCCTTCATCTAGCCTCATTCTGTCTAGGCAAGTCATCATGGGAGAAGTGAAAGTAATGTGTGAGTGAAAGAATTTCGCTTAACAGATGCCTAAATGATGGTTAGCCTAACATGAAGTCTGTCAAAGCTGTGAGGAGAACACATGTCGAATATCTCAGATAGCAGTGAAATCCTTTTTTATGAAATGAAGGGAGGACAGCGGGACGTGTTCTGGTCCGTAGTTTCTTGTGATTTGCTCAGTAACAGAAACTTGTATCACAATTTGTTATGCTAATATCAAACTATTTTCATATTCAGCAGGAAATTTGATATAAACACTGAGTTTTCTCTCTGGTTTGGCTTGCGTGAGAAGAGAGCTAGAGAGAGAGTGTGCGAAAAGAAATGCTGAACTCAACTGTCCCCTCAACTCCACTGCTATATCAGGGTAACAGCTGCTGTTTTCTGTGTTAAGACATGCTAGCTGCCTAAACGTTTCCCAGGCAGAGTTGCTCTTGCATAAGGTTTCGGGGTTTTTTTGTTTTTTTTTGGTGGTTTCTTGCAGTCCTCTTACAATATCACCACATTCATGGTTGCATCTACTTGGGGAATCTCGCTGATTATGAAAATAAAACAGCTGTTGGGTTCACCGTCACCTTAATTGTGTGTATTTAGCCTCACATTAGGCAGGCTGAAGGATGTACAGTACAGTGTTGAATTTCTTCAGTGGTTGTATAAGTGAGTATAGGCATGCATGGTTGTAAAGCGGAGAGTGTTTACATTGTCCATAAATGCTTAATATATTTAAAAACACTAGTAATGAATTTAATTAAGGATACTGTAAATACCTCAATACCACGTACTGACAGATTATTAGTGTGAAATAACCAGTGTAATAATTTAGCATGTTCTGTCAATCCAGACTCAGTCCAACTTTGTCAAAATTTATTCAAGCAAGTGCATTTTCATTATATTGAAATAAAGATTTTGAAATACTCTAAAATATGGAATATTATAATTGTTCATTTCAAAGTCTTACACTGAACTGTTTGCAATTTTTCATAGAAATTGCTGTGTGTGCGTGTATATATATATATATATATATATATATATATATATATATATATATATATATATATATATATAATGTATGTATGCAGTCTTATTTGTGGGACCATTCTGGTTTTGATTAGTATCTGAAGAATTTGAGGTCTTCTACAGGTTCAACATTGCTAATGTGTGAACATTTGTCAATATCATAACTAAGAACCCAGTCTAGCAAACACGTGTGGATGAACATGCTTTGAGGCCTGTGAAAAATAGACTTTATTTGGCCCCAAGGGATCAATAAGGTCATGTGCATGTTTCAGATCAGTACGATGATCCTGTTTGATGTAGATATGTGGAAGTACATATGTGCCCTCGTTCTGTCTGCCCTTATTCGATTTCACTTCAGTTTCCTGTTTGATTCTCAGAGCGGTTGAAAGCCATGCATGCAATAATATTTTCAAGCATTATCACTTGTGTTAAGCTCAGAAAATGAGAACCACATGTTTGGCTACATTCTGAAGGTATGCATAAGGGGGAAAAAAAAAAAGAGGGCGATGGAGAAATACTAGGTGAAACTCTATTTCTTTCCAAGCTTTTATATTTCCTTTAGCTCCAGGTGGCAGATACGCTGAACAACTAAGGAAGTGTATTTAGCCTTTCAGTCAGGATAGTTTTAATGCAGACATTCTAGGAGAAATCTCTCGTATTGTCTGTTCTTTGTCTTAGAAATCAAAAGAGCTTTCGCAGCTGCATACTTTTGCACAGTCCAAACAATTCGAAATTGTTGTGGTGTGAAGACACAAAAAAAAGCTTCTTTAGACTGTGATCTTGCTGATCAAACAAAAATGTGTTTTGCTGAAGTGCTTGAAAATGGAATTCCCTGTTTCTTGATGTAAGATTAACATTGCCATGTAAGGTCTTGTTGCTTCAGATTTAGTTTGCCCATAACTACTGTGTTGTGGTAGGTCTGTAGCTGGTGTTTGGTTTATTTACATAGCGTAATTTTGCAGACATTTCTGCAGACAACTTCCTTGTCACATGGGTTTATGAGCATAGACATCAAGCCTCTGTTTTAATTTAGCATATCTTAGAATAGCATGTGTACTTTATATTATTTATCCAGTTATTTTATTGCACACTTACGAAAGTCAGTGCTAGAGGCTCATTCATACTTTTACTGACAGCTCTTTCTATCTTTAAGCCCTATTTGGACTGGATTTGTTTTACATGGGGAGGTGGGGTATGCGTTTTTACTGGCGTTTTTGTCCCATCAGTTGACATGCTGGGAAAGATTGCGTCATATCTTGTAGATAGAGCTATGGAGAGACTCCAGGAAGTGTTATTTTCTCTCGTCTGCCCCTGAAATCAAGTGTTGACTGAGTTTATAAAACATGGAATTTTTTTTTTTAAAAAAAGCGTGACGTCGGAAATAAATGCGTTCCAAGGACAGGTATAGTCAGTATATGTTACGGGCATGTAATCTATTAATATTCAAGTACAGCCATGATGCATACAACAAACAGTTGTAATAAAGGGCAAAACGATCAGGTTGTATTAAATATAGTATGCTCTATGTGGCAGACATGATGTGAAGACATTTTCTTCTCTCCCATATCCACTGTGAATTATGCCCCTGCATTATTATTAACGTTATTTTTGAAAAACATGTCCCTTCTGAATAGTACGTAAGTATTTGTGCAGGCATCTGGCAGTAACTCCTCCTCATGGAGTGTGAAAAGCAGTGTTGCATGTTCCAACTGTTACTGTTTTTTTTTTTTTCGTGTGTATGGATGGCCAGGAGCTCAATTTGATCCAGTCAGACAGCTCTTATAAGCATTGTGATTACTCGTCTCTCCAGAAGACCGTAATGAAGCTGAGGGTCATTAAGGGAGCAAGGTTCACCAGTCTATCACGTGAAGTACACTGAGCCTGAGTGCGAAATGGCAGTTTAATTTCACATAGCTTGTAAAAGCTCTCTGATCTTCATGTAATGTAATGGAGAAGGAGCCATTTCCAAATGGAAATCCTATGGCTGATGACATCTTTATGATTTATAGAAATAGTGAAAAATTAGTGTGTATGTACTGTATAGTAATATATTTGGAAATATCGGTATTACGCTTTTGTTTAATTTCATACTGGGATTAATGGGATTAAAGTTTGCATTTTTGGGGAATTTATTTAACAGACCTTTGCAACAGATTGCAAATAGGTACACATTGCATTTCTCTCTCTCTTACACACACACACACACACACATTCATATGGACACCAGTGGGTCTTTCTGAGGCATAAACTTATGGCTAATGAGGCTAAATACTCCCTATCTCTGTCAAGCTGTCTAGGGCTTGAGGGCTGTGGATTTGGGTTTGGTCCTGACTGAGGTTTTAATTTGGGCTAAGTGAAGCCGGAAAAAGGCTTTCCAGTATTTGACTCTGAAATCTGTCATCCTTCACACAGGGGTGAAGCAAAATGCCTCTCACTGACCCACAAATTCACATCTGGATCAAACTTGGCGCTTGATATTTTCCTCACAATTCCTCAAATCCATAACTTAGTCTCACTTCTGTCACTCTGTGGCTACCTCCACTTCTTACATCCCCGAGAGTAGTTTCTGTCAAACATGTAATCCACATGCCCATATATTTTCACAGAATTAGATCACCAAAGCCCAGAAATACCTCTTGTGACTGCAAGTAAGTCCAAACTGTACAACTGCAATTACTGGAAACTTTTCTGCTTTGTGGTCAAACTAGCTCATTCATCAGAGAACAAATTAGATAGAAAGCCACAGACTGGCATGGGGAGTAGCTCTGCTTGTTAAGGAGCAAGGGTGGCGAGGTTTCATTCAGGGCTCACGCTGGACCTAATCTGGCTCTAGCTGTCAGACGGCAAACTAGCGGAGACGTGCACTCTGTGATTTAGATGACATGATTTATGACCTTCAGGGATCCAGACTTCTGACTCCAGCCTTGACCCAGACTTATGCGCAACCAGCGAGGGGCTGAGCATCTTCATTACAGCTTCTTTTTTAAAAAGACATGTCTTTTTTTTTTAACCCCTCTGTTTCAGAGTTTTTCTTGAGTTTTTAGCTTTTGACGTTTCTCTCTCAGGTCCATCTCTCTCCTTTACTCACTCAACCTCCGAATGGTGTTTCTAAGATTAATGAGCTATGACTCCCAAAGGAAAAAAATGCATTCTGTTCTGGTATATACTTCATCTTAGCCTGAAGTCTAAAGGAAAAGGAGCCTGTACTAAATATTAAGTCTGAAGAAATAATTAAAAATTAACTGCAGATCCCTTGATTCTAAGGAATCCTGGTTGTTTAAAGCACATGTCTGTCTAACATAACCTTTCGATTAATTTAAAATGGAATTTAAAATGGCATTATATACGGTAGATTCATGTAACATCATAAGCCAATGTAACTCACCTTAGTTTTTGTTCAACTAGCAAGAATGTGTATATAGTGTATACCTATATATCTCCAATTGGCAATCCACCACCTATAACAGGTGACACTTAAATGTCAATAACTTTTGCATTACTTACTTTTAAGATAGAGCTAGATCACACGTACATTATATTTTACTTACTGATTGGAGCACATGTAAATTATGGAATTATGGTATCATGTTGAGATACGCTGATGCATCATGTAGTCTTCACTTCACTAAATCTAAAAATAGGCCATTGGATTTCATGAGATGAAGTGTTTTAGGTTTACTATGACTCACCCAAAAAATCATAATAGTGTCATGATCTCGATTTGCTTCTCAATGCAATTCGATTCCAGATTAATGTCTATTCTGCAGCAGTTTGCTGTGGCCACTGACCACATAACCTAATAACCTCATGCACGCACCTGAAGTGCGGCGAGTCTACAGAAGTAAAAGGGGAGAAACAACCCTGCAAAGTTGCGAGTGAATTTTAAAATGACCCAAACACCCCTGTGTGGTGAAAAGGAATACATTTATCCTAAACAAGCTTTTCATATTATGTACTGAATATTACATTTTCGGTTACTTCTCCCAATTATGCTTAGAGCATTTTATACTCGTGTAGCTTATGAGTTGCTCTCAGCAGACGAACCGAAACATGGCCAATTTATTTAACCAGTCTTTAATATTGCTGGTTTTCTTTTAACTCTGGGAGGACACACTGCACTCTTGGCACCTTATATAATTAGTTTTATCTTAAATAGAAGTTATTTTTGCTCAGGATTTAGGCTGTTATGGTACAGATATGCCAGTAATTCAGGAAATTCACCATGTAGATGAAATGTTATTCACAAACTTCTACTAGGAAAATGTAGACACCATTCTCTGCTACATTATTGTATCAATTTAAGTAATATATATATATATATATATATATATATATATATATATATATATATATATGCTGTTCCATGCAATATTGGTCAGAGAATCATTACTGAGAATTGTGATCTCATTTCTAAGGCAAAAAAAACACAAAAAAAACATTGCGATTCCTATTTCATCAAGAATTGTGCAGTCTTAAGATGTAATGCATAAAAAGACAAACACAAAACTCATAAGAGGACAGATTGTGTATGGTCTCTGCATAAATTTGAGTTTATTTTATGTAGTTGACGTAAATGTAGCTCACAAACGTTAGGTGACATTGGCCCTGTCTTTCCTCCAACACCACCCCCCCCCCCCCCCAAACCCCCCTCCACCCTCCGACCTCTCCTCTGTGATCAACTGTTTTTGCTGTTTCTCTGAAAGCAAGGTTACATTTGACATTCACGGCTGACTGGTTATCCTCTGACAAAGCTACACAGACCTACGTATAGGAACAGACATGCACAGGTCACCTTGTCGTTTTTATTCTTATTGTGATGAATCAAATCAGCATACAGTAATGCTTTATAAATACTGTATACATTTTACACAGACACAGTTTCTTATATAAGCTTTCACGTTATTATTCTAATTCTTTCGCACTTTCTCGTCACACATACACAAACGCATGCATAGTCACTCGCACACACTCTCTTATAGCTGGCTTGTTAAGAGCTGTAAGTGAAGGGAAAGTGGAAAAGGAGAGAGTAGGGGAGTGAGTTAGAGGGACCCTGGCAAGCCTTAGGCACAATGGCTGCAATGAAGCAGCTAAGAAATGACAACAGCGTGCATCTTTGGGGAGTTTATTAATGAAAGATGGTTGTAACACATTGCACATACACACACACACACACACACACACACTTACTCATATGCTTATCAGTGGGTTTTTCTGAGGCTAGACTTGTGACTAATGAGACAGAATACTCCCCGGCTCTGACAGTGCAAATTAGCCAAGCTGCTTAAAGTCTGTAAGAAATGTAGCTTATGATTTGCCGAGTATATTAAATCTGATTAAGACTATGCCTCTGACTATGAATCATTTGTAGATATAAAGATATAATGATAGTTCGTTGTAGTGAATTCATCAAAAGTAGGACTTATAATGGAAGAATTAATATTGAAAGACTTTTCTCTATAACCCTATACTGCCTGTGATGAAATTGTGTTTTGGTATAGGACTGGGAAATATGATTATAATATTGACCTTGGGATAAATTATGTCACACTACACCTTTCTGAGCTATTGGGTATATTGGAGATAGCTAATTCAATGTTAACATTTTGTACTGAATGTTCAAAATTGTAAAATGTTAAACATTTTACCGAATTTCAGATTCTTTTTTCTCCTTTTCAGTGTTGTAGACATTAGATCAAGTTATATAACTGCAAGTTATATACTGTATGTAACTGTGTATATGACAAATTCAAAATCGTGAATCTTAAAAAAAAATCATTATGCTTTTTAAATGCAACTCTGTGGTTTTGCTGGGAGTTTCTTAGCGAGCTTGTACATCGTAATACATGTCGTGTAACATAGTAATGACTTTGAGTTATGATATGACATTTTTGTCGTATCGCCAACTGCAGTATGGTGTATAAGTGAAGTGAGGGTGTTGTGAGGATCTCGTGTCTCCTTTTTATTTCCCGATGTACAGATTTGCTCAAAGTATACATACCGTATACTCCGTGCTACAAGGGTAACTCGACCTCAGGAGTCTAAAATGAGCGACTTTTAAACATAACTGGCTTCCAGTGTTTTAATGGTGCTTGGGGACTTGGCTACTCTTCTAATGGGTGTGGAAACATGAGTAAATGTGAAGAGGCCATAGAAAGTGTGACGGTTATTGGGAAAGGAAGAGAGACAGAGCTGTGTATATAGAAAAGGTGATGATCACATGGATTTTTTTTTACACATGAATCTCAGAGAAGCAAAACGCATAAGCATATGGCAAGTTGTTAAGTATTGAAGGTGTGGTAATGTATAAAACAAAGGGAGAAATTCATTCATCTTCAGTTAACTGCTTTATCATTGTGAGGGTCATAATGGAACCAGAGTCTATGCTAGAAACACTGGATCCATCACAGGGCACCATACACACGCATTCACACACTCATTCAGGCAACTTAGCATATCCAGTAAACCTACTGACATGATTTTGTGAGGTGAATCTGAACTCCTAATCGAACAGCGAACCCTGGAACCGCAAATCAAAGCTATGCAACGCGCCACCATGCTGCCCGTGAAAGCGAGAAATAGGCAGGCAAATTGCAAATGACTGTTTCTGACGTTTAATCACCGACTGTAAATGCACCGTCAGAGCCTAAACACCCATGACAAAATAAGAGCTAGTTAAGGAGTATTTAATTAACAAATGTAGACCTACAGCCAAAGCCAGTCATTTTAATGCAGATGTCCCTATATATAAAGTCTGAATTGTATTCTGTTCTCTAGACTCAGTTACTTCCGTACTTACTTTTCTACATTTTTCCCCAAGTGGTTATGGGTTTTCCTGTTACTGGCCAGCCTCCTTCTACTGAGCTAATCTAAGCATATCAGGTTCAGTTCTGAACCGCCTGCTCAACGCCACGCTCAGCTGCATGCAGCAGGTTGTGTGGTCCCGTGTTACCTCAATGACAGACGCTAGTCAGCAGCACAATGGACCACCTACAGCCAGGAGAGATGCCTGCTCAGTGCCAGCTAACTCCAGCCAACCTGCTCTATGGTGGAGTGAAAGCCACCATTTTGCAGAGCCTCAGTTCAAGGTTATAAGTCTGAAAAGACTTACAGTTTAAATATTTTTATTAGGCCAAAACAGTTTTTGCTTCCCATATAATTTATTCAGAGGCTTACCCAGGTTTAAATGTTCTAGAAACCTTTTTGTTAAATGTATGTTTTTTTGAATAGCAAAATTAAAAATAGGCAAAGTTTAAAATAAGTTCTTTGGATAAATGCGCTTTTTTTTATTATAACAAAATCTTATGAAATGGAGTTGGTGCTGTGTTTGTAGCTGCTTTTTGGGCAGTGGTGGCTCAACGGTCAAGGCTCTGAGTTACTGATCAGGAGGTAGGAGGTCGGGGGTTTGAGCCCACTGTTGGGCCCTTGAGCAAGGCCCTTAACCCTCTCTGCTCTAGGGGCACTGTATCATGGCTGTCCCTGTGCTCTGATCCCAGCTTCCTAACAAGCTGGGATATGTGAAGAAAAAGAATTTCTCTGTGCTATAATGTATATGTGACAAATAAAGACTTCTTCTTCTTACCATCTTGACACTTAAACAATTTCTGTACTGATCATACTATAAACAGAAGTACTTCTCATGTGAGGTGCGTCACTGCACCTCAGAAATGTTATTGCAAAGTTACCAGCTTAGTAACAGTTTTTGCGTTAAAACTAATTGATTTGAGGAATAAAATGATGTGACTGCCCTACTCTGTCTGATTTTGATATTAAAAGCTGCATGAGATGTTGGAAAGTAGGCATCTGATGGATATAAATCTCACATTGCGGTGTTGAAAAATGCACCATGATGTGAGACCTCTTGGTCAGCATGTTGGTGGTGCCTGTGTTGGATCTGAAATGGGTCCTGTTTTAGTTCTTGAAGTTTTACTTCTTACAAAATCCTACTTATGTAAATAACTAGGACAAACCACAATTGCTAAGGCACACAATCTGTAATGAACTATGGCGTTAAATGGACAGAAATCAAGTTTTGTTGAAAGTGATCTTCATAGTTCCATCTCCAGAAAGTCGACCAGTTATCTGCAGTGACAGGTCGAACGTGTAGACCCTTGTGCCAGACTTGTTGTAATTCACAGATAGCTTCTCCGTCCAAAGCTTTGGTTAGGGTCATTCTTCACATTCTTCTATGTAGACTCTATTCTTTGAGTTTGACCTTTATGCTATCTGTCCATCAGTGGAGATTTAAGAACCATAAAAAGAACAGGGCTTGGTCGGAGGGAAAGGGGCACTTAACCCAAGTGACTTGCGTGATAGCATGAGAGATTGGAACTAGATCGTAAAAGGTAATATATTTCCACAGGAAAAAGGCAAATTGTTTTCTTCTGTTTTCTTTTGAATTCTGATTTTTTTTTTCTGAAAGCATAAAGTGTGTTAAAATGGAGTCTGGGGTAGCAGGGTGCCATTTTTGGAACATTTCACGGTATGTAACTTTGTTTAGTCTGATCCCAATGGACTGGGATGGTGTTCTCCAACTGTTATCCAAAGAGGAAATGATTTAAAAGGAAGAGTAGGCCAACTGGGACTGAGTCTACTTCAGAGCCAAGTGGAGCCCCAGTGGGAGATAGCGGTGCCGTTTGATGTGCAACACTTAAGAAGCATCGCATGATCATAGCTACTAGTGCACAAGCTCACGCAAACAGCTGGATAGAAAACAGAGTGCTCAGTAATGCAGTCATTTTGTCAAAAGTCAGGCTTCAGTCTAAATGTCACATGTAGTTTATTAAATCATTATAAGCACTTTACCATCCAAATTCAGCAATAAAACTTAGAGGACTGTATGTCAGGCAAAAAAAAAAAAAAAAAGGCCAGTGGGAGGAAAACTCAGAGTTGCAAATGACTTAATGTGACGTTATCATGATGGGAGTTGGGGTGCACTTCAGTATGACTGCTTATCTCCTATTCAGTATATTTTACACAATAAACTCAAATCCCAATCCATTTTCCAGGTTTTTTTTTTTTTTTTTTATAACCGAGGCTTTAGAACAGGGTGGGACCTCATCCTCTCATTTTGCCTGTGATTTGTGACTTTGTTTGTTACACAGTAAATTAACTGATAGTTGGGGTTGTGGATAGAGCCAATATAGTATAACACATTATTAAAATTTAGGGTGGTAGCAGGATATATCAAACAAGGCACTGGAATCTTTTTGTTTAAGATTTGTGACTTTGTTAATTTTGTATTTAAATAGGAATATAAATTCTAAATAAAACAAACTAGAGGAAAAAAATGTTCTTAATATCTTCTTTAAAGATCCATATAAATTACTCTAAACCATTTATTCCCTAACGAGCTCTTCTTATCACCACCACTAAGTCACACAAACATCATAAGTAGTTACAACTTGTCTACTTCAACGACAATGTTCATTAAATTCGAGCGTCTTCTCGGCATTACAACCTGGCTTTGCTTTTTAAAGCGTAAGAAATATAATGTAATCTCCGAATTCTTGGGCTAGAACAGTCCTGTAACTTAGAAAAGGTTATTCATTCTTTTTATTTTTTGCATGTAACATGATAATACAATTGCAAATTAAGGGAATGTTTCCTTTTTCTTTCCCCCAACCCTCCCCAGTCCTAGTGCTAGGTGTTTCTGGAGGTCTTGTAAATTGTGATCTGGTAACACGCCACAGCTAATTGGGGGGGACATGTCCCCTTGTACACAGCCACATCTGAGGTCCAGAGATGTCATGCCAACACTAATCAACATCAACTGCCTGCAAATTGCCAACACATGCTGCCTGCTTACTGCAGAAGGTGGGACTTTGTGAATTGGCCGTAAATCTTAGGGTATTGTGACTTTCCACTATCCTGGAACTGGAAACAGTGTCCCATATAAGACGCTGTTGGTTAGAAATGAAGAGTTTTAGTGTACCTAGTGTGCTTCTTTAAGACCAATTCATTAGAAAGATTGTTGCCTTTATGAAGCACATACCTGCAGAATTATCATATTGTGACCACACTCCTTTAATTTCTTTCCATTTCCTCCAATCCCACAGTCACCTTGTATGGTGAACCTCCTTACAGACGGCATTAATCCAAGACTGAGATTAGTTTTATGTAAGCTCGTGAATCGCTGCTCAAGGTTCAAGGTTCTTTATTTGTCACATACGTATTACATACATGTGATGTAGTGAAATGTTCTTCCTTAGTGCCTCGTCCCGCAGTGCAACAATGAAACATAATAAAAACAGACAATAATAAAATAAATAAATGTCTAATGCTCATGTCTAAGCTTGTGACTGCCTCATTACCAAAATGGATGGGGCAATAACCCATTACCAGTGCTCACAGATGATCCTTTCTAATTTCATTAGCAGACAATGTTCATGTTTCCTAGCTTATTAGGGAAATATGAGTGCATTTCTTAAAGGAAATACACTCATTGCACTTTGCTGGCTGTTTTTTTTTTTTTTCTTCCCCACTGTTGATTTATGTATTCTCCAAGCTGAATTCTCCTGCACTGCACTTTCAAACTTCTTTTAACCGTAATAGAGGAAGCAGATGTTGTCTTTGGCATCGGTGATGTTACATCAACATTATTTCGTTTTTAGTGAGTCGCCACCTTCATCAAAGCAGAGACACTGAGGAGATTGATCAGGTTTCTCGTGGACTCGTGCTGTGGATGGGAAGCGGTAACCCATCATAAGTCATCAATTTTATATGTGCTTCATGCAAATAGAAAAAAAAATGATCCTAGGGCAAAGGATGCAGAATTTATTATACATAAGCTTGAAGAATTTGTAGATGTTATCTACTCCTCCGCTGCGTGATCTAGATTCATGTTCGTTATCGGCATAGATTACTGCAGACTTATGAAGCTCAGTTCGAGGAAAGTTACATAATGGCCAACATCTTGTTATCTTTGGGTCTGTCTAGCATTTCTGTTTCTATGTGAATTCAGAATCTGTCTTTTACTGAAGCGGTTCTCGAAGTGTGGTCCGTGAAGCACAACTACGGGTTCCTTAGTTAGTTATTTTTCGTTTGGTGAAGTAAATCACGATCCTCCACAATCAAAGTTTTTTTTTTATTTTTGAGTCTGTAAGATCATTAGCCTGTGTTGAACTGGTCACTTGAATTGAGTGAGTTTAATGCAAAATTCAATGTCCAAAAAAACCCCAAGTTAACCTTTAAATAATGACAATTTATGCATCTAGTGTTTTCTGCAATAAAAGATTTATAGCTTCGATGAATTGCCAGAATATTACTCCACGCATTTAAATTATGAGCCTAATATTTAAATAGTTGGATAATGTTCATAAAATAAATCTGTGCTAAGGGAGGGGGGGGGTCTGTGAAATTTATTTTACAGTTAAAGGGGCCCCTAACTCCATGACATTCGAGTCTAAGTGCATGTTGAAAAGTATTGTTAAGGGAAGGGAGATTACCTCTCGTGACTCCTTCAGTAGAAAGCTTGTGCTTTGTTATAGCTGCACTCTTGTAATGTTTACCGTTATCGTGTTCTTGAGATGTTTAAATAGTTCTGCAGGGTCTTCTGCTGATACTTGAACTAGGGTTACAAGGTTGAATCACAGGTCACTGCTTTTCAGATTCCGTCTTTTGCCAGTGAAAGGCATTGTCTTAACCCCCTCCTCTTTTTCTTCTTCTTGTCTCCTATTTCCTTTTTTTTCTTCATATCTGTTTTTGTTTTTCTGTGGTTGCCATGTTTCTACACACTAACTGTTATAGTGTCTGCTGTAATTAAAAGACTGAGCATGTCTGTTGTTAAACTGCACAACCCCCTATTTGCCAAAACAGAAAAAAAAGCAAGTTTTCTCACCACATGAGTGCATTTTTCAAGTTCAAATCAAGTTATTGGATTTTCAAAGAACTAAATATAAGGTGTTCACGAGTAGATCTCTGCGATTATGTCTTCACTTACTACGTTTACGTGATTTGCTCCTTCACCCTCAACACCGTATCAAGCTTCTGAGGTGTGTAATATATCAAGAGAGTATTTTGAATGAAAAAAAAAGTCTACCAAGTCTGCTGAGCTGGAAGCCCAAGCTGCAATCATGAACACTCTGAAACCAATAGCTATCAAGAAGCAACTATGGCATGTTAGCATGCAATGTAATTTCATCCACGTGCATGTCTTTCCCAGACGATTTACGCTGATAACCACTAACGATACACCAATGTCTTGGTATACGTGTAGCTCATGTACATATGAGAAGCGTGCTGACTGATCATTAACAAATTTTATTATTATTATTATTATTCAGTCGCTGTTATTGACGTGCCGTGTGCATTTCTGCACTTATAAGTTTTCTTTTACTGTGCTATTAGGGTAACAACCCAATCAGAGACTGAATGGCAGTCTTGTTTAGCCTTTTCAAGGCCCCTTCCTGTCCTAAATCCATTAATACTGTATCAGAATGCAGCTTAGGAGGCACACACACACGCACACACACACACACACACACACACACATAGAGCTGCAGCTGTTTTCTGTGAGTTTAGGAAAGTGGAATCTTCTAGAAGTCTAATGGGAAGAGCAGAAACGAGATTTGTGTTTGTGAGCATGTTTCTATCCCTCGTTATGTGATTAGCTTTAATACCTTTAGCTTAGAGAGAGAAGTTTTTTTGTTTTTTTTTACTTGGATTTGTTTGTTTATAGCATGTGATCTTCACCAGTGGCATGCTGCTGCTGCAACCCCCCCCTGTGCGCTGAAACATGGGGTTTTAATTAAGGCCCGGTCCATACACAGGAGGTTTTTTAAATGCCCACATTCATGCTTGCCTGGAGCCTAGCGAAGCCTAACTTCTCTCAGAGACCCTGAACAGAGACGCTCTTGTGAGGCGCTGGTGGAACTGCGTCAGCTCTCACGGGAAAAAAAAATGCGAGAAATGCCTCACACAAGCTGTTAAGTATGTTTTGTGTGCGAATACTTTCTGCCAACAGGAGAGTCTTTCTGGCAACGTAAAATCGTAAATGACCTTCAGTATGTAACTCCAACTGGATCATACCTTTAAAAATGTGGATGAGCACCATGAGGTGGGTCATTTTCCACACCAACAGAGTTGGGTGCTTTTCCATGCAAGATACCGTTTAGCTAATAGTACTGCTTTTTGTAACTTTCCGAAGTAAATAACATGGATGCGCCAAAGTGGCACATATGAGTTGTCAATAATAGCAACAGAAACAGAAAATGCTTGTTCTGCACGTGTTTAATCTGATACCTTTTCACCTCATCGCCATCATCCAGAGCCTCTACGTAGACATCCTGCCTTTGAGTCACACCATGTATCATTGCCAGGGAGTGGGAGTTAATCCTCCGTCTCTCTAGTTTCCTGATGTTATTTCCATTGGCTCTGGAAATGCTATCTGCAATTTAGCACTAAATCCTCAAGTCGATTGAATGCATAAGTCACTCTAATAGCTGTATTTTGCTTAGATCCACTTTTAAAATGTAACATTTCACCAGCGGAGCATTCAAGCAGGCCTGCGGTGTCTAAAAGCAAGAACTCTAGGTGAAGGGAAGAAAGAGGCACGGTCCAGCTGTATTTGCAGCTGCAACTTGGGCTCACAGCAGACCTGGCTCTTTATAGACTTGATTGGTCACATCTGGCATCATTAATCCCATATGTAGGCCACAAAATGGAGGGCCAGGACCTCTTTTACTGCAAATACTCCTCCATCATGCAACCTCCAGCCAGGATACAAGCTGTAACGTGCGAGAATCTACCTCTGGTAGAGCAGATATCCATCAGTGTGCGGTGGTATATCTTAACCCTTGGGCTCCTATTCAAAAGTGGTAGTCATCTGATCTAGATGGAGATAGTGGCCCTTTTTTTTTTTTTCTCCCTTTTGCTATTGCCATTACTCTGAACCAGTGTGACCTTCTGATGACACAAAGGTCCTACCTCAGATTGGCCTTCATTCACTGGCAGGGTGACACCAGCCCAAGTGCGAAACGCGATACGCCCCGGTCAGAGCTCTTGGCCAGAATCCTGGTTCCACAGAAGAGCAAACAGGTCAGAGAATGGACTGAGTCGTGCTAGTGGACCGTAGTGCTGACCCAGGTTTTGTAACCGAGAAGGGGAGAGAAAAAAAAAGAAAGGTGGGCTTTGAAAATGTTTTCAAGAGAGCTTTTGGAGAGCGGACGTTTGGGTGAATTCCATGGCTATGAATCCCCCACCCCTCCCCCTAGAGGACCAGTGTTTCCTGCCTTGCTTCTCTGCTGAAATCAGATTCCAGACCTTGCTTAAGACTTGTTTTTTTGGCATAAGCCATGCACAGACACTTACAGAGAATTTCAGCTCCCACAGACTTCTTTCCCTTTTGCCCTCTTCTTTTCCAATCCTCTCTGGCTTCTTGATCATCTACTCTCATCAACTTATCAGTTTAAGAGAAAGTTATGTTCACAGCTTGATCCTCTGTCTGGGGTCCAAACCGACAGTGTAAAATGATAAAGTGTTGAGGTATGAGCTCTTAAACTGAGTTTAAGAAACACAAGGCAGACAGTTTCCAGGCCATGTTTGGCATTAGTTTGAGCTCCATTCTCATAAATCAGTAATATTTTAAAGAAACACTTCAACCATAAGTAGTGATAGTGATAATGACTGAATTTATTTTTTCAGATGTTTTAGCCCATCTAGCATTTCTGTGTGAAACCTTTTCCTCGTTTTATTTCAGTCTCAATCTGGAATGGAAGAAAAAAAAGTTTAAAAAGTGTAAGAAAAAGTGTTTATTAAAGTTTTAGGAGATAGATGTGTGAAATATAATACCAACCCTATAATACCATCTCATTGTCTGACCACTACAATTATTTATAAAACCCTCTCTTGCAGTTTGCATTTATTATTTTGACGAAATAAGAATACAAAATAACACTGTTTCTTCAACTTTGGTTTTTCTATTTAATTTTAGCACATTTTGTAAAATCTGATATTAACAGTAATTTAATTGTAGTTGCATCTCTCTCTCTCTCTCTCTCTCTCTCTCTCTCTCTCTCTCTCTCTCTCTCTCTCACTCTCTCTGGCATGGAGCAAAATTGTTATTGGTTGTGTGGCTACCAGATTAGTGGTAGTCATCTAGTGTAGTATGCAGTTTGTATGCGTATTTACATTTTGCTATCAACCAGTGTCTTGCTTTCGCATTCTGCATTAAATATATAAGGAAAAACATGACAGGGGTGTAGTGTTACAGGAAAATAATCAACAACAGGGTGGTGTAATGTGACCCAAGGTGAAACAGAAGTTGATTCTTTTACTCTCTTTTAATAGCAGCACGATCCCAGAGTGTTTTATTCCTCTTATACCACAACAATTACGATTTTTAATTTATGAATAAACGACACTTCATACTTTTTATCAGTTATATTTTATAGTAATTATATTTATTGAAATGCCCAGGAGACAAGTTAATTCCTGTTGTCACTTACATTATAGCAGCTGTAAACACTTCCGCTCACCAGTCTCTCTTTTTTTTTCTCCTCGCTCTTGAGGACAAAAAAAAAACAGCTTTTCATGTTACCGAGAAACCATAAAGCGCAAGATCTTCTGTCTTTAAGACTCTCCCATGGTGGAAAACTTATTGACGGTTACAAAGCCCTGACACTAGAAACTTCTTCCATGAATGTTAAATAAACATCAGAAAACATAAATCTTTACCATATCAATGATTATACGTCATCTTTGTTAAATAACATTTTTTAAATCCATTTATTATTAGGCTTGTGTGAATTAGCTGTTACTATGGAAACGATAATGTATTAAAATGTGCACATTACTGTTAACCTAGTAGATGGCATTACTGTCAAGAGTCGTGCTGTTGTAGAAATTTAATCAATGCCAATCAGGTTTTAGCATTCCATAGACTGAACATATGCCTTTGTAATAAGTCTTTTTAGGCAGTATGATGATATCAGGAACCCGTGATGATCAGTTTTGACCTGTCTGAACTGTCTGGAAGTGACTGAAAGGCAGTTAAGATGTTTAATTTGTATTGTTACTTAATGATGGATAATTACAAATGTTCTGTTTCTGCTTGAATATCTAAAGTACATATGTTAAACTTGAAGTGTAGCTGTGAAAGAAGTCAGTGCTATACCTTGAAACCAGTGCCAGCTATGCATAAGTCCTGGTTGGTCTGTTTGTCGTTAGTGTTGACATACCAGAAGACTTTTTCTCCCTCCACTTGCCCGAGTGGCAACATGGCCATGTTTACATTTGACGAGCTGTAAAAGGTGCACTGTGTCATTTGGCCAGTTAGTGAATTGGACACTGAGTGCGTCTTATTTACACTGACTGAAATTATGTGTGCGTGGGAGGGAGGATCGAACCTGACAGACTTGGCTCATCAGGAAAGTTAAACAATGCCATATTTTAGGGAGGACGGAGGTGGAAAAACTCGACTCCTGGGCTGCATTTAGTTGTCAATGCACTGTTTAAGCATTTATACAACCAACTGTTGCTAGCACAACAGAAAGCATTGAATCAGACTTAGAAATTTGGTAATCTGTGGATCTTTGGCCGAGTCTTTGCACTTCCTCCCCCCACTATTTCTCTCGTACCTACAGCAGCGCTTAAATGAACTCCATATGACTATCTGTCACGGCTGCACGTTAGCAAATCGAAAAAAAAAAATCACCCTAGAGTTTGGCATGCTCTTTCATACTACTCATGCGATGTTTTCCATTGTTTTTAAAGCCCTCGCTTTAGTCGAGGGAGCGGGAGGGGATTGGCGGTTGGTCTAGGGGTCAAACGTTGCGTCACATTGTCTGTTCTGCCCTGCGGTTGAGTTATCGCACAATTACAGCTGTTTATAAATAGACAGGGCTTGTAAACCGGCTCGATTGTCCCACCAGTTTCCCCAAACACAGAGAGCAGTCAGACGACCTAATGCCTTGAGGGGGGGAAAAGAGAGGGAGACAGAGAGACGGAGATGTCTTCAGACGAGTGGAAAAACAGAAATAAATCTTACCGCGCAGTACGCCCCTTTTTACACCCCTAATGTCTGGGATGCCATCATTAATAACAGTGGTTGTTGGCACTTGTGCTTCATTCTGTACAATTCTGTCATAACTACTTAAAGTATTTGGGCGGGGTGGACGAGAAGCATCAGTACACGATGAACGTACACACATACGAACACTTAGGCAGAGCAGTGCTTGTCTCCACAGCGCTGACCAAATTGAAAGGCTTGGTCCTTGCATTCACTAGCAATTAAAAGCTCCCCTTTGTGGCTGTGCAGAAACAGCTGCATCGACTCCACGGAGTCTGTTAAGACGAGACTAGAGCCAAGGCTTCCTTTACACTCCAAAACACACATGTAGAGAGCCACAAAGACAGACACACTCACACTTGCTACATCACTCATACTACATACTTTTCTGGCCTGTATAATAAAGGACAATTATAGAAGAGACAAAAGTGCGCTGACAACAGACCAGGAAACAGATAATGGCTACTAACCAATCACTTTGATCTTTGATATAAAAAAAAAATAAAAAGACAGAGAGAGAGAGAGAGAGAGAGAGAGAGAGAGAGAGACACGATTCAGCCAAAGGCAGTGCGAGTGCAGTTTTTTTTTCCTGTTGTTTGTGTATTTTTCTCCAGACTTATCTGAGACTAATCTGCATGTAACAGAGAATTTTTTATCACACTGAGGAAAAGATTATTTTTTCAGACAGAAGTTTGATTGCAAATATACCGACAAAAAAACAAACTGTATCCATCAAGGTCACCAGAGTACCATTTGGTTTTCCTTGGCTTCTGTAACTCAAAAGCTGCTTTGGAGTCCAGGCCACTTTGTTTTAATGTCGGGTTCAGCGCGTGATGTTTTCCGGTTGCTGGTTCGACTCTGTCGTGCTCTTGGCCTGGTAGCGTCTCTTGCGGCAGACCGGGTAAGCGATGATAATGCTCCTCTCGATGGTCGGGCACATCGCTTGCACTGATTGGGGCTAAATTTAAACCTGTGGACAGACAAGGCGTGCCAGAGAGCCATGTCCTCAGTCCACTTACTGTTCCTTCATGCAACACAGCAGTATAAGCTGAACTCTCGCAAGAACTCTGGAATTTTAAAGGATCCAGTACGAGTATATGAGCAGGATTAACTTTATTAACAAAATAATGAAAGGTAGTAGCTGCTATGCCTGAACTTGTGTCGTCTACATTGTGGCTCAACGTGGATCAGATATGGAGCTGCGGAGAATAGGAAAGGAAGGTGAACGGGGACGTTTAACGATTAAGTTGACCAACAGTACTAATGATAAGAAGTAATTAGCATGTTCACAGGTGTCGAATACTAAACAGTGGGTACTAGCTTTGATTTTTTTTGTCAAGTCAAGGTCTTTCTTTGACAGAATCTGAGAGAACTTAGAGCGTTAAGCTACGTGGACAATGAGCCCCAGAAATTTTCTGCTAGCTTGACTTTAAGACAGATTGATTATCTTCTCAGACGTAGGGAGAAACTTTCTAGGTCACACAATGGACCCATACTGGAAGATCTATATATTTTCCAGTCAAGTCAGTGGAAACAAGGTTCCACTGATCCCGCAGGAAGTAGTAAAAGTTCTGAACAACGCTGCTATGTTTAAGTCTATGGAATGTTTGATAGGATAAAAACTGCAGCCCATAATTTTTAGGAATATGCAAGCAAACATATGTGCACACACACACACACACACGTCTCTTAAGAGTGGCGAAACCAGCTCTGTGAAAGCCTCTTTCATTAAACACAACCAGCCAGCTCACCAAATAAGGCCAGCGCTGCACCCTTACCACTCAATACAGACTGACAGACTGTTAAAGTACCGGCATGTCAGCAATATCAGCCTGAGAAACCTGTCCTCAACGTTGTAAAAACCCTCCATGGCCAGTTAGTAATTTCTCCCGCCCCCCAAAAAAGATTCTGATGATCCATCTATTAGGAAGACAATAGACTCGACGTTAGAAGTCGTCGTAAAGCAATAAATATGTATCAATTTAAAAAAAGATATATTTGCTATATCTTGCTTTATGTATTTATTTTCTTAAATCACTTATTATTTCTGTTTTTTAATATTCAAATTCAGTATGCATGTTAGGGCTGGATGGTTAGAAAATCAATAAAATTCAAATGTTTTGTCTTTTTTTTTTAAATACGTAAATAGATGCTCTGTTCTAAATACTGGTCAAAAGTAACAGTTTGAATTTTTTTTCCCTAAGCATCTATGATTAATGTGTGTCCTGGTTTATCAGCAGTATAAAGTGTGTTTATATTGCGTGTTACTGTACAAACATGTGAAGGCGTTATTCTTTCTCTCTTTCTATTTACAGGTAAGACTTGAAACTCCTCATCCGTACAGTGCATGATCTTCTGTGTAAGTAGCTTTAAGATTCGTGTTGACTGCAACAATAATATTGTTTTGACAAAGGCTTGAGCAACCTGCCTCCACAAAAAGGTGTGTCTACATGTGCGGATAGAACAGAACACACACTCTGCACCCTACTGTAATCCTACTGTCAGTCAAACAAAGCTGATGATTGCAAGCATGAGTCGAATTTATCTCCTCTTTCTCGATCCACCTAACTTCACAAACAGCTGTGATTTTTTTTTCCCCAAGCCGCTATTGGCTCAGCTGTAATAGACACTTAACCTTTATTGACTGTGCTGTTTGCGTAATTCCCAGCTAGAATGCAGCTTCCCTAGAGTGTCTGTAATTACTTTCGCAGTGAGAGCGTCAAGATGAGAGCATCTGCCCAACACTTAACCCCCATGATGATTATATATTTTAGATTTCAGAAGTGGAATTTTATTTTCGGACGTGTCACTTTATATATGTGGATCGATTTCTGTAATGAACATTTAGAGATTTTTTTTTTTTAACATTACATATTGACTTGGATTTAATTTTTGAATACAATGCAAGGGTAAGGGTCTTGCACAGGGGCTCAACCATTGTTTCCTGGCTGTCCTGAAATTTAAACTCGACACCTTCCCATTACTTATACAGAGGCTTAGCTATCTCGAGTAAGTCTATAGATGTGGCTTTTACTAGGTGGCATGGTGGTGCAGTGGGTAGTAGCATTGCTGCCTCACAGCTCCAAGGTCCTCGGGTTGATTCTGAGCTCGGGTTACTCTCTGTGTATAGTTTCACATGTTCTCCCCATGCCTGTGTAGGTTTCTTCCGGTTCTTTGGTTTCTCCCAGCCACCTGCCAAAAACTTGTAAGTGTATTGGCTGCTCCAGATTGCCCCTAGGTGTGAATGAGTGTGTGAATTCTAGTGCGAGTGCATGGTGCAGATGGATTGGCGTCCCATCCGGAGTGTATTCCTGCATAAAGCCCAGTGTTCCTAGTATAGGTTCCAGATCCACCAAGACTGTGACTAAGATAAAGTGGTTACTAAAGATGAATGAATTTTACTTTTTGCATCTCCTCTGCCTCTTATTTGCATTTCCAATTATAGTCCCACATCCGCACGCACACACACACACACCCCTTATATCAGGAGGAACCCCAAGCACTTGAAGGTATTGTGTGTGTCTTGTTGTAAAAATGACAAAAAATTTGGCATGAAGAAGTGATAGGACTTGAAGTTGTATTGCAGTATAAATGAAACAAAATGGCCTACAATAACAGTGCACCCATTAAACAGTGAATAGAACATGAGTGTTAAGGCCTATTGAGAGTGACATGTAAGGTTTGGCACGATAAAGCAGTAAGACAGCTTCATTGTATTCTACACTGAGGAGGCTGAAAGATCAAGGTAGTGAAAATGTGAATGTGTCAGCTGTGGCTGTTTGGTCACTCTGGGTTTTTGTGAAAAGCACTTAACTTTAGGACCATCCTCTGCCCTCCATTTGCTCAAACACACACACATGCTCACAATGCCAGGTTTACATAATCTTTCCCAGACAGAACCTGGGAGGACATGCTTGACTAGAAATAACAGACAGAGAAAAGGTTCACAGAAGACGGACGGAAAAGAAAAACCCAAACCCACACTCTGGAGAATAGCAGGGAGAGAGGTGGAGTGCATGGGAATGAGTAATATCAACTCTCCAATGCTTATTGCAATGCTTTGTAAAGACGCTTAAAAGACATATGCATCTCTAGTGTCATCTTCTGTACATAAAAATTAAACGGTACTAAAGAAATCTTTAGTATTCTGGGTTTTCTACATGTAGTGTATTGCTGTCTTCCTAGGTTGGTTGTATATCATGTACTGAGAAAAGACACTAGCCTTTAGCTGCACCAGTGAGACCATAGCCTATTATATTTAGACTCTGGATTTAGAAGTGCCATTGGCATGTTTATTGGAGCCATAACGCCACAGCCCATGTGTCCAGGAACACTGCGTAAAACCTCCCATTCCACTTTGTTTCATTTCCAAACCTCGGTGCACCTCGCCCAGACCACACAAACGGTCCTGTGACCGCTATTGCTGATTCTTTCTTTCCACTCTCCGTTCACTTCATATAGCGAGTTGTTTCTTACATCAATGAAGCCAATTAGAACTATCAACCCAGATCATTTTCAAAACTATATTTTGCACTATTTATAAATGTTTGCAATTATGAACGCTCAACTAAACATTCTGAGATTAGCCAGCGTTCTGCAGGTCAGCACTGTGATCCACACCAAGCGCAAAAACGGCATTTATGGGGTTTCGCCTGATCTAATTGTGTTTATGGGAGTTGGGCCGGCCTGTGGTGAAGAGAATTCTGGGTAAAATGGAGAGAAGAAAGAGCAAAGTGCTAGAGAACCAGTGGGCTCTGGATTCAATTTTACAAAATGCAAGCACATCTGGGCGTGCTTGTTTTCCGGCCAGTGGATGATGGGTAAAGCCATGGTTAGTGCTCACGTCGGGATCTAGCTCATTCTTCATGCCTGTTCAGTTGTCTTTATATGGTATCTGAACTTGGACAAGCAGAGGTAGGTCTGGCGAGCTCTATTTGGCAATAAAATGAGTTTAGAAGGAAGGGCTCATCCACAGCTGTGGCAAATAAGACAATGAAATCAGAACAGAGGAGCTTGAACTAAATGGCCTAAATACATGGGGACTTAGAAAGTGGTGTGTGTGTGTGTGTGTGTGTGTGTGTGTGTGTGTGTGTCAGCAGTCAGGAAGCGTTGCTTAATAAGACAAGCAGTCAGATAGGGGATAAATAACTCCCTCTGGCCTCTGCTGTGCTGATGGTTTAGCCTGAACTATTCTCTCTCTCTCTCTCCCCATATCTCCTTCTTGTTCTCTTTCTCTGAGACACACTCATACTTTCCCTTTTTTCACCACTCTGATTTTGGAAAGTTTGGAAAGATCAGTGTGGTCAAAGGGTCAAGCCAAGTGTATTTCTCTAAGACCAGCAATATTTTTAACCACTTTTACTCATATCTGGCCTTTGCTTGCATCCTCATTCGGTTTCAGCCCTGACTGACAGCACGCAGAGGTTTGCTGGTTTGTTGGTCTTGTTTTTTTTTTTTTTGTTTTTTTTAAACTGGCTCTCTGGAAAGACTAGCACTTTTGATTTCCACGAAACAGACATCCAAAACCTCCATCAAGTTCTATTTCTAGTTCAAAGACGGTAATTTAACATGGAGCAAGGGAATATATGAACTGGAGGCTGACGGAGACTACATGAAAAATATGCGAAGCCAAAAAAAAAAAAAAAAAGGGCAGTGAAATGGAACAAGAAGACTGCTTTTGTTGAGGTATTTGGTTGTATTGTCTCTCTCTCTCTCTCTCTCTCTCTCTTCTGTCTGGTGTTTGCTGTCAGGAGATAAAGCTTCGGGACAAGTTGAGAGTGAGGGATTGTGATATTGAGATACCAGCAGGGATTTGGTGTAGAAGAAAATGGGTTAAATTTACCACAGTGGTGGTGATTTTTGCCTTGAATTTGTTCTTTCAAATAATAATAAACCTAACATGCATTAGGAGTATCGATGTCCAAAAACCAGAGAGACAGCTTGGTTTTGGAGGCTGAAGTGTAGCCTTAAAAAAGACAGGCCATGTCAGCAGCATACTCAATGGCCTGTTGTTAGCTCAGTGTTGGACGAATTGGTCAGAGTCTTTCCTCACGGTTGCCAAGACAAGCAGCAGAGAGCTGAAATTGCTGAGCACACTATGAGTCTCTTCAGTTCAGCAGCGCTGGTAGGGTGCTTGAGGCCATTTAGCTTGGCTGGGCAGTACTGCATTTACATTTCTAATCAAGTGGGCTCTGGTTATGGACTCGGGCTGCTTTGTTGAAGTGGACTCAATGAGCCTCTGAGGCTTTCGCTGCTTCTTTGATGTTACGACCTTTAGCCTGTGCCAAGTCTGAGAAGTAGAGCCTCCGTCTCCCGGCTGCCTGTGGTCATGTATATATACAAGCTACTCCGCTGACATACTGTCTTTCATTCAGTGTCTTTATCTCTCTCTTTTTTTTTTGCCCTTAATAAACACACATTCTCTGTGAAATGAGCTGGATCTTGCCCAAGAGGCTTCCATTAGGTAAAGAAGACCTACCTCACTGGACCCCAGTTGCTGTAACTATGCCAGGAGACAACTACGACTTTTATTCAATTTCAAGAGTGAGAGCGACAGCAGAATTAGGCGTAAGGACCTGCTAAAGCCCGACTTGACCTCTGATACTCAGGCTGTAGCTCTGCCCCTGGGGACCTGGTGCTCTGGGGGATTTCTTTTTATTCCACCCAGCTGAGCCGTCTTCAAAGGCCCTACAGGCTCCATTGCACACACCCCTGTTTTCATTAGCCAAGAGATTAGCGTTAATCTGTACCAGTGCACCTCACGTTCAACTGAGCCTCTCCAGCCTGGAGTTGAGGGAGGCTGCAGTCCAGGAGTAAACCTGATCTGTTAATTTGTTAATTAGGTGCAGACAGACAGAGGGGGTGTAGTCAGGTTTAGTGGAATTATGATGCGTTAATAGGTACAGTTAACTGCGGTATTATGGGCAACCTCCACAAAAGTAAGGAAAAAACACAGGAGCTGCAGGCAGTCAGACAAAAGAGGGCACATTTGAGAGTGAAAATAAACCAAACAGAAGTCTGATGTTATAAGTGTAGATTGGATTCAAGCCATTAAGGCATTTATTTGCTCTGTAATTTGGTTGGAAGTTGATGAATGACCATCAGCTGATTTATTCTCCTTTTGGGGACATTTATGCCATTAGCCAGTTGTTTTAACTAGCTGGCTGGGGCTAGCGGGCACGCTTGATGTGTTATGAGTATTTTTGCTTTGCAGACAAATTGGGCAAGAGCAACTAGTCAGTCGATATTTCTGTTCGCTCTTGGTGTTTGTAATTTTGACAGATCTGTGTGTGTTTTTCCTGAACTGTTTTAGCTAGCGTAATAATATAGGCCATCTAATGGCTGACATTTTTTGGTGTATTTCTTTTTGGTAAAGTGGTATGCATTAATTTTTTTTTTTAAATTTTTTTTTTTTTTAACTGATCTTTGTTTTAGCTATCATGCTAACGTTTGTTGGCGAGTGGCTAATGCTTTTGCAGACTTGACCAGACAACAGTAACAGCAGATAAAAACCAGTAGGGTGTTACTACCAGAGAGAGCAAAAAATCTTGCATCTTTCCACTTTAGTGTGTTTAGTGTATAGTTCATAGAACATGTATGGCCTCAGCCCTTTTTCACTCCAAAGAAAAGTTCAAACTGTGAACATAATGATGTTATAAACACGGACCTTAACTTGGGTCTAAATGAAATTCTCACATTGCTAATAACGAGTAAAACAACAGGTGCCTTTTTTTCTAAACAGCTAGTGTAACTAATCTCATTAGCCTTTAATCAGTTTGGCACATTTGGGGGAAATGTTCCTTTAAGCCATGACCATTTGAGCCATTTTGCTTCATCTCTTCGCTCTTTGCATTCTAGCCACTGACCCCTGACCAGCACTGACAAGCTCTCTTGGGTCCTTGACTAACATTAGTCTGTGGACTTTTACATTTGATGGATTCTTAAATGAATGAACTCAATGGCAAGTACATATATACAAGTATGTTTGCCCCTTTTCCTGTAATGTTTGCTTACACATTTTCAAGCCTATGTTTACCCAAAGTAAATCTTTACACAGAGAACATGTTCACTGTCAATTGTCTACTGGTGATTATAGATTACTTTTTTCCCTCGAGCATTTTCTTATAGAAAACTGTCAATTATAGTAGTAACCTTTCATTCTGCTGCTAGAGTGGTTGCTTTTAAGGATGTGGAAGTTGAGTGAGAAGCATGCCATTTTAACCTGCGGCCTGTTTCACAAGTGTCGTGTATCATTAACTGCCACGACTGTGTGAAATGGTTAACATCAGAGGCTTCGCTGCTGCAGAGGACTGTTATATGGTGTTAAATAATAACCTCAAGTCCAAAGCCAAGTTGAATCGTAGACTGCATCAGACACAGTGTCTTAAATGACATTGATTTTGGAAGTAAGGTATGTGCTCTAGAGATTTTGCCAGAGTATACTGGTTTCAGAGCACATTAAACTGTCTGGAAGGAGCATGATGTAACTGACAATGTATGAGAACTCAAAGAGTTGGTCTAACTAAAGGAAACAGCAGTACATTAGCAAACATTACTCTATCGTATGCTGGCGTCATTTAGCTGGGCTTAATCCAAACGTGTAGCATCTGAAGACAATTTTTGCCCGAACTTGTGGTTCGGAATGCACGTTCGTAAAAGATGGGTTTGGAAAAGCCAAATCAAGAGACCTCCATTG
This sequence comes from Pangasianodon hypophthalmus, assembly GCF_027358585.1. Lineage (NCBI taxonomy): Eukaryota > Metazoa > Chordata > Actinopteri > Siluriformes > Pangasiidae > Pangasianodon > Pangasianodon hypophthalmus. Next base: position 7,657,784 of record NC_069711.1, read on the forward strand.
CCAACACACACACACACACATTTACACAAACATGCACACAGGGCTTTGGGGGTGGAAGATTTCTTAGAGGCTGTCATTTGTGGCAGAAGGCCCCTTTGTGCAAGTGGATAAGAAGCTTGTTTACTTTGGGTCACCAGCCTCTGTCTGCTGCAGCCACGAGCGAATCCCAGCATGAGCTTAGCCACATGCCACACACACACCATTGTGCCAGCAGTGCTGCGACAAACATTATGAAACCTCAACAACAGCTAGCAAAGGCCTGGACAATCTTCTGGTGCCACATGCCAACTAAGCTGACTGTGCTTTGTTGAGTGTGTGCAGGCACACAGACACACTCAGTGGTCACTTTGGTTGGTACACCTACAGTGTAAATGCTATATGCCCTGGTCTACCCTGTTCAAAGAACAACACTGACCAGCTATGATTTGGATCATCATTTGCAGTATAGCAGTGACACTAACATGATAGTTTTTATGTGCCACTGGCATGAGTGTATGACATACAGCATGAGTGCTTGTCCATGGTTATGTCCTCTGGCATGAGTGTATGTCCATGGTGCTTGCTGTATCTCATACTGGCATGAGTGAGATTACAGCAAGCACCATGGACATACGGCAAGCCCAGGTGCCCGGGCCAGGCATATTTCATGTCTGGGCTATTAGGTTTTTATTCGTAGCCCAGTGGACAAGTAGATTCAATATATATATATATATATATATATATATATAAAGCTCACTGTCACCCTTTTCAGGCAGAAGCTAATACATACAGTTTTTAAGGGAAAAAAATTAAGGTTGTAAGTGAACTAGCAGATACATGTTTTGTTTGTATACTAACACTTATACATACATATACATACATATGGACTATGTATGTCAGCACCACGTCAGCTGTGCCTTCGTCAGCGGATGTTCGTGGACGTCCGCTTCTCAGTTGGCCCACAACACTTCCAGTCTTTTTGAATTTGTTAACAAGTTTGGCAACAGTGTGAGTGTGTGATGTGCTTGCCATGTTTCCTGTTGAGGTCCATCGCAACCTTGCAACAGCTGATCCAACCATGAGAATGATTTCAGTATGTTCTGAAATCTGAAAAAATATGCAATATAAACAATGTATGAAAAATTTTGGAATTGACTTTTTTGGCCGAAAAGTGCTAATTTTCCCCCATATATGGAGATCTTTGGGACACCCTGTACCCATGTATATGTATATATATATACAGAGTGTGTATTAAAAAGTGTGTGTTAAAAGTGTTTCACTTTCTTTCTTTTTTTTTTTTTTTTGCTCCCCTGCACAATTTGCTTATCGTTGTATAGCCTCATCACCAGTGTACATTTCTGACAACAGCACCACTGTTGGCTGGATATTTTTGGTTCGTCAACTATTTCTCAACCCAGAAGTGAAATTCAGGTGTCATAATGTCAGCAAAACACACCCCCATACCCCCAAACACACACACACACACTCCATTAGGCCAGTATCAGTGTCACTACTGTGCTGAGATCCACCAGCCAAACATCAGGTCAGCAGTGCTCCCTTTCTACTGATGGATTGGGTAAGACAAATCGTACATAGCCACAGATGGAGATACCTACAGTAGGGATAACGTGCACCTATATGGTAGTTTTACCTGACGAAATGGTCGATCTTTGTAGCTAGAAGGTAGGTGTGTTTAAAATAGTGACCACAGAACGTATAAACACACTCGCATACTCAGAATTCAGAGCTCGAGACAAAGCCGAGTGGTTGTTGTACTGCTGGAAGGGCAGAGTGTTTATGTAAACTGGGTGGCCGGGTGTTGAGCAACCGGCTCATGAAAGTGCACAAGCAAACACACACACACACACACAGAGAAAGAGTTTTAATTCCATTCAGATTGCTGCTCATATGTTGAGTGCAGCAGACGCCAAGTGTTTCCGTTCTGCTTAGTAGACGCAAGTGATTTATTTTTTTTTTTTTATCTTTAGTGCTTCTTTTCCCATGTCTCTCCTCCTTAAAGCCCCCTTTCTCTGCCCTTCTGTTACATTTAAACAGTGAACTCACTGGCCACATTTAGGTTAGTGGGTTGAAAGCTAAGCATTATTTGTTTATGGTTTGTCAGCGGTGAACCATATAATCTGTGACTGCACAGTGTATAAACCCAAACTCACTGTCATTTGACTCCCTGGACTTTTTACGGTACAATCCATTCATGCCTTTGCAATGCTTCCTACATATACTTATATGTGCGTGTATATATGTGTGTGTGTGTGTATATGTATATATATATATATATATATATATATATATATATATATATATACACACCACACAAACACATACATACATATACATACATATATATATATGTGTGTGTGTGTGGTTTACATCAGTATTGCAGTGCTCTATGTAGTGATACTACACTGAGTTGAAAGATGTTTTTTTTAAGAGAGAGTAATGAGTTACGCGCCCCTGTGTAGTGTCATCATAAAATATTTACATGCTCACTGAAACATGCAGGTTTTTTATGTCATAAGAGAAGTATTTCAGCAGGCCTCCGTTAACTCTCGAGTGGATCTTGTTTTCAGAGAGGCCCAGAGAATTTCACCTCCTTCCTCAACGTATTGCCAAGAGGCCAGCTGAACTCAACTGATGAAGGATGGAAAAAGCGCAAGAACAGAGGAGAGCAGTGTCCCCTAGTGGACCTGCTGTAAAGAAATCGTCTCAATCACTCACACACTCAGGAGTGTGTGAAACCAGCCTTTCTTCCCCACGCGGTTTTAAATGCTTGTGTTTTTCCCCTCCTGAGATAGCGTTCGCTCTGGCTACAGCTTGGAGGATGTTTTGAGAAAGTAAAGTCTGTCGTTAAGTCTGTCTTGAGCTGAGTGTTGCGAGTTGCAACATGTTGGGTAAACACCAGGTGTAGCGTCTGACAAAACAGGCTGTTATGTTCTGTTTAGGAAGCCTTGGCTTGTTTGGTTGTAAATGGCTTACTATAGTATATTCCAGGCAAGCATTATAATGGTGTAGTCCAAAAAAAAAGAAGAAGAACAACAGATGTGCTCATCAGCAGCATAGAGCCACTTATCATTTTTCATCACCTCAATGTCACTTCAGCTGCTGCGTGTGTGTTCAGCAAGACTACACTACATCTATATGAATCATTACGTTGTTCATTTCTAGGCACCTGCTGCTTTTGAGAGTCTTTCAGTTGAATGCAAATCCTTTCACAAGCAGATCTAATACATTCTGGTTTTGACTAGTAAAACTATACAGGCTTGTTTACCTGCTGATTTAGAGTATCATGCCTGGTTCAACACCACACCCACTTTTCAGTACTTCAGGTGTTAATTTGGACTCAAATATCGCCATTTCACCTTAAATACTTCTCTCAGTTTTCCATTAGAGACACTTACACACTCGCTTTTCAGCTTGTACTTGTACTTGTCTTATTTCTGCGTATATATATATTCTGCAGTTTCTCTATCAGACATTGTTAAGGAATACTAAAATAAAATCATTTGTGATCTGTAAAATTATATTGATAAGTGTGACACACTCGTGCATTCTGGGTATGCCAGTGGAGATTCCATGAATTTGTTATTGAGTCATTTAAGGCACATCATCGTCCATCATCGTGGCATATTAATAACATTGCTATAATATTATAATACTTTAATGCCTTTATGACGGTTCCACAAAAAATACTTAAAATAACATGGTAGTAATAAGAAAAAATGGTATTTAATTAGGGCTGCACGATATATATCGAAATTATCGAAATATCGGAAATGTAAATGTCATGATACGTATATCGCAAGGGCTTGCGATAACGGAATGATTTTAATACTTCAAAACGTTACGAAAAGTCAGTTGACGCACATAGCAGAGAATGCTTTCTTTTCCTCAAAAGAACATGAAACGTATGTTGAATATATATAAATATAAGTTGATTTGATTTTACACACTTATAGCATTATCGTACCACGTATCGCATATCACGTTATTTAATAAGTCATCGCATATCGCATTTTTCTTCAATATCGTGCAGCCCTACATTTAATCTAAAAAAAAAATAAATACAGATATGGATTTATTTTCTCCTAGCACAGTAAACCTCCTGCACTTCATCGGCTGTTTACTCAAAATCCCTAAAGAAACTACCAGCATAGCTAGCTGGTAGTTCCTTCTTCTGTCTGAAAAAAAGAACTATACACAATGGCCCAAGCAGAAGAAGTGGGATTGTTCAACTCTACATTTTAGAATTATCACAAGAGACTACACTCAATAGGTGCCATCACTTACGTTGCTCAGAGATGAATGGGCCACTGCATACACTTTGTCAGAGAGACGTGACATCAGCCTTATGATTGTTGAGAGTTTATGTAAGCTTTACTCATAATTAGTCCCACCATATTTACATTAAATTGGCATAAATTCTGGTAAATGGCACATACTGACATTAGAACATCAGTTATTCTTATGCTGTATATGCATATTGTGTGTACAGAAGACCAACCTACTTGGAAAGCAATCACAGATTTGACTGTAAGGATTTAAGACTAATATGTTTAGCTGTAATTTTAGCAGTTTGAAAGCTGTACAAACTAATACAGCCTAATATATTATTCACAAAGCTGCTGCTTGTTGTTGTGGTTGTGGTGTCATTTAATTTATCTGGTCATACATGTGTTAAGTGGGCAGCACAGGTAGCCTTGCCACCTCACAGCTCCAGGGTCTCCAGTTCGATCCTGACCTCCACGCTGTATGTGTGGAGGTTTGCATGTTCTCTGTGTGTTTGTTTCTTTGGTTCCTCCCACTTTCCAAAATTATGCTGGGAAGTGGATTGAAGTTCAAGTGGATTAGAAGTTCATCACTACTGCTTTCCTTAAATGCTACAGTTTGATCTTGAATAATGATGGATTTGTTATTTTTGTTGGTTTTCCCGAACTGACTGAATCGAAGCAGATCTTGGTGGAAGATGCTACTTTTGGACAACCTGTGTGACACACCAAGATCAGAACCAGGGTATTGTGGCTGAAGGACAGACTGAAGGGTTGAGGTGGAGATTTAAATTTTCTCTCACTTGGACATGCCATGGTCCAAATGGCATCTATAGTATAGATATATATAGTATCTCTACATGTGTATCATACATACTGAACATTTAGTGAAATATATTAAGCACTGGTTAAGCAGATGAGCATGGAAAATAAAACATGCTGAAATTTTAATTTTCCTGTTTGGCTTCAAAACCTTTCTGAAGGTCACTCTTCTATGGTTTATTGATAAGTAGAATGTGTTATGAGCTTTCTTTGTTTTAAGCAGAGCAAGACACACACCGCACATTAGCATAGGGTAAGAAATTCTTTTTTCGTTGCTGGTTTTTTTTTGTTTGTTTTGTTTAAATATTTGAGAGAGTTGAGTAAAGAGAGACAGCAGCCGCAGGTTTTTAGTGATAAGTATAAAGGAGGAGGAGATGGTGAGGTGTTTTGGGAGCCTGATTCTCCCCGGAGACATCCTTATTCACAGCACTGACGGTGTGGAATGTTAAGTGTGAACACACACATTCATGCAGGATAATTCAGTATATATAGGATTTTTTTTTTTTATTTATTTCTTAGCAGCTGTAACTGCTGCAAATACTTTTCATATAAACAGTTTTTTTTTTTTTTTTGGTGTTTCTTCAAGCTCCACTGCAGTGAACCTGTGTGGAGCTGATTGAACGCCTCCCTCTCTTGAACCCTTCGATCTAACTTTTCCCAGAGCACTTTGGGTGCTTTAAGGTCATTTCATTACACACAGCACAATATCTCTAGCACAGCCATCAAACATTACATATGATCCCCAAACATTTGACACACAGTCTACAGATAGCACAGAATGATGTGAGCAGTCGGTAGAGGAGGAGCAGGAGCTGAAGTGGGTAAAGTGTATTTGGGTACACAGTGGTTAGTTCAGGGAAGATTTATAGAGTGTTGTAGAATGTAGTGAGTAGACAGTAGACCTCCTTTCTCCTTCGCTCTCTTTCTCTCTCAGACACTGTTTGCACAGATATTCAGTTTGCGTGAAAATAACTGTCATCTCTCTTCCTCTGTACACACATACACGTCTGTAAAGTTTCATAATCGTTTAGAAAATTAAAAAATTGTAGAATATGAATAATTTTAGCACAGTACTATCTATCTATCTATCTATCTATGTGTGTGTGTGTGTGCATGTGTGTGTGTGTGTATATATATATATATATATATATATATATATATATATATATATATATATATATATGAGAGAGAGAGTATGTTTAAATGAATTGTGACTTAGTTGGCACTATAGGAAGTACACAAGCTTTTCCAGGATAACACATCATCTGATTTGATGCCCCTTTTTTTTTTGTCCTAGTTTTAATGTAGTACCACTTTCTGCCTATGGGGGGAAATATAACCTCACCAATAACATGATTATAATGGCTCCTCTTCAAATGAGCTAATGTGTTCCATCTGTTTTTCCATTTGCTCACTGCTGAACTCTCTCTCTCTCTCACACACACACACACACACACACACACGTATATGTTTGGACCATGTGCTGCCAGAGCTTCAATACACCTCTGCAAGTCTCTGGTAATGTACTGGAGGGATGAAACACCATTCCTCCAAAATATATATATATATATATATATATATATATATATATATATATATATATATGTGTGTGTGTGTGTGTGTGTGTATGTGTGTGTATGTATGTATATATCCACTTGCACTGCTTTTCTGCTTTACTCCATTACTCCATTCTCCAGTGCAAGATTCACCCACTGAACATTATCAGACTACTAACATCCATCAAAAGTACCTCTTCACCTGAGAGAACTCTCTATCCAACTCTATCTCTCTTTAAATCTCACTCTAACAGAGAGATTTAGGGCTGTGGAGAGTGAAAGGCCGTCTGTAGTGCACCTCTGGTAGTATTGTGCCTATGACTGAATAGTCATTATCGTTATCACCTATACTGTTTTTTAATTACCAATTATGAAAGACATACAATTGGCCTAAAGACAAAATTTTTACAGCATACATCTGAAATGTTCACTGTTCAAATAAACACATTTAATATTCTAAATGGTTCCACATTAGTAGAGCATGGTTCACTACACTCTTAGAAATATTCATTAGGGGTTCTTTGGATGGTTAATCGTTCTTTTCAGAGAAACCATCTGTTATAGGAATATACATAGAAACATAAAGGTTCCTCAAAAGGCAAATAAGGTCTTAAATAGGTGTATATTATTAGTAGAGTAATAATCATTATGGTACTTCTTTTTTTTTTTAAAAATCAGAGGCCTTCTGTGGTCTCCTAGTGGTGTGAAAAGACAGAGTGCTATAAAGTAAAATGAGGCGGAATGAGTCACGTCTCTTATTGAAATATTTTTCACCAAGCACCAGGGTTGCCAAGATCATGTTATTTACACCAAATTGGGCTGGTTTTGGAACAAGGTTGTGGGTGGGTGGGTGTTGGTGGGGACCAAGTCCACAGATGGTGTTTTTTGGGGGGCTGGTTTAAAAACAGTCCACGGCTACTAAGATCTTGTTTTAAAGCAAATATATGGAATTAAGTCTAATAAACTTCCTGAAAACCAAGGGAACCAGTAAGTGCTGACAGTGCGTGTATGCTGTACAGAAGCTTTTCTGTTGTAAGGTATATTGCTAAGCTTGGGAAAGGGATAGTGAGATTATGGAGTGGATAATATCCATGACAGGCGATGATTAAAAAAAAAAAAAAGGCATATTGGAGATATTGCAAATCAAAAATTCTAATAGAAAAATTCACCACAGTGAACATGTTTCCCATGCAAAGACTTGGGGGAGCTTTTCCAGAACCCAAACATTCTGGGCTAGTTTCAGGTCTTTTGTGTGGTTTTCGAGATGTAGCTGGGCTCAAAATTTTGCTGAGACCTTGCAACGCTGCCAAGCACTGTCTCTCTTCATATCTGGCATTGAGGCCGCAATGTCAGCATGTTTTACTAACCCTTTCGGTTTTTGTTTGAACTCGCATTCTTCATAGCTGATTAGTTTGATGTGGTGTGTGTTTTCAGGCAATAGCAGCCATCCGACAAGAGCGCTTCTAAAGAAGAGAATGCTATAGCAACACACAATAACAACCAGCTGCCCTGGCTGCTACTTAAAGAAGATGCGAACTCTGGCTGTTTTCGTTTCGTACCCTTTCTGCGTAGTGTCTGTTAGTGTGTTTTGGACAGCAGAGATTAGTTTTGTGTGTGTTATGTTTCTTACAAGTCTGTGGCTCTCCTCTGCAGGGAAGATGTCAGCTTTTCCCTTTTTCAACGTGTTTTTTTTTCCCTCATGCAGTTTTCAAAGAGCTTTTATCTGGTTCAGATGTTATGGTTCTCATGTTCACTCTTCCTTGTGTGTGTGTGTGGATGTGTGTGTGTGTGTGGATGTTGTAATCCCTCTCACCTGTTTGCCTCATTATCGGCTGGTGTGTGGTGAAGTGTGACGGAGCATGAAAGCAAAGGGAGTTTGGAGTAATGAGCATCCATCACTCCCTGTCCCACTACCACTGAGCACTACAAATCCCCACTGAGAGACAGACAGACTGAAAGAGAGAGGGAACGCAAACATACACACAGCTGCTGTTACGTTACAATGCTAATAATTATAACTGAAGTTTGAACAGCCAATTAGAATCACAATGTAAGGCAAATCACCACCTGAGCTGCAGTCGCGAATAAAATCTTAATTTAATGAATTATCCATGTGGAAAAAATGCATCAAAGATGGCTCAAGACATTAAAAACAAGACATGAGCCTGGGACGCAACTGTCGCTTTTGAAGAGGTGGACTGCTGCAATTCCTACTCAGACACAGATTCAAAGAGAGAGGTTAGAAAAAGTTGGAAAGGGGGTAGAGAAAATTGGACCCAAATAATGAGCATGGCTTGCCGACATGCTGTGTGCTGTGTAAATATATGACAGTGACAACTTTCGCTCTTTTAACTCCTTTGGATTCAGAATAAAAATGCAGAATTTTAGCTTTCCCTGTCCTATCAGGTGAACCATCAAGGAACAGCTATTTGTATGTACATAGAACAACGTTGTTTTCCATCTGACCATAAATGCCGTCCAAGATATAGGCATCAAGTTTAAAAGGCTGCCACAGAGCAGAATGCCAGATTCGTTTGATAAAACATACTTAAAAAATGCATAGCATCCTGGGACACAATCTTATGGACTGATTGTCTTGAAGATTAATAAATTATGGATAAAATTATGAATTAGCTTAACGAGCTGTAAGTGTAGCAGATGAGCGCTTAATCAGCTTAACCTTGGCATGTTTTCTATACAGGAGAGTGCATTGAATTTCTAAATCATTATTTAATTAATACACAACTCAAAATATCAAATTAAAAGCATTATAAAATAGCTTATTCCTCACACACACAATACGATTTTATGACCTCAGTTTAGCGTCTCATGGCTCCATTAAGTTGTGTGCACTGTGAGTTACTGTCAGAGCAACATAATGGGAGGTGCTGGATCAAGTGCTATTTTATAAACTGCCCAATAATGACTGGAAGCCATGTTGTTTAAGTTAATCTAGGACTATTCATGCAGCAATATTTTGGTGATATACTAGACTCCTATTAGATGTTTATTTCAGTGCTTACCATCTTATCAAATTAGTCTTTTAAATTGTCTCTTGCTTTGATATTACATTTGGTAGCAAATGGGGAAAAAGCGTGATCATCATCTTCAGTCCTCATTTTCTATCCCTAATTTTTTGGGGGTTTAAAGACAAGGGCTTGTGCTTAATTGTGATGGTCTAGACGCTATTGAGAAATCCTTTCTCTGAAACTTCCGTTTAAGAAAAATCTGCCAACCTCAGACGCGCAAACAACAAGCAGGTAATTTGCATAATCTGAATGGAGCACCTAGAAAATCGACTTGTGTGTGCGTAACCCAACTCTGAATATGAGAAACTATGAATAAATATTGCTGTAACTTTTGGACTCAAGTCACCAACTCTGAATACGTCCCTTAGTGACAGTATAACGTGGACGTAAGTATGCGTTGATTAAATCTAAAATGCTGCACAGTAACCCGATGTTACCAAAGTTACCAACCAAAGTTCTGGTTTTGTCAGAACAAGACTGCATCACTGTCCAAACTGCACTGCGCACAAACAAAAGAATAACGATCACGCATATCACAAATGACATAATAATAATAGATCTGCGATCCGAATTATGTCTCACTGTAATGACTGTTCTAGCTGACAGCAAATCCCGATCGACCCATGTTCAAGTGTTTGGCATGAACTCAAAGCTCAATATTGTGCACAGTCTCTCTGGGTTTGCTGTATTGATTGTTGAATATTGAGAAGATTCAAAACATTTGCTCGTATTACCAGCAGTCATGGTCTGTTAATTCCCTGTGGCCTGTAATTATTTTTCCAACAATGCTTAACTCACTCTGTGTAGTAGTAGATCAGGTCACTCGAGCTGTGTGTGTTGATAAACTGATCTTCAGTATATTATAAAGTCTTCAGATACTGAAGTTCAGTATATTATAAAGTCTTCAGATACTGAACTTCAGTATATTATAAAGTCTAATACATTTAGGACAGGATTGGAAAGTCTTAAATAAACAAGCATAGTGTGGAGTGTGTGCTGTGAGGAAAATAGTCTGTTGGCAGTTAATTACTGTATATTTTCATTCATTCAGTGTATGTTTATTTTGGTTTTAATAGGCATTTAAATATGCTGCCATTTTAGTTGCATTGTGTATAGTGTGGTCTTGGTTATGAAGAATTTGTTAACAAAGAAAAGGGAACGCCATCTGGCAAATGTCTTTTCTGAGGGTCTGTTTTAAGGGTGTGTCCTGCTGGGAAGGGGCCATGGTCAACAGCCCTTTCACCCTACCTCATCTCTCATATACACACACTCACACACACACACTCACACACACACACACACACACACACACACAGAAGGCTGTGCAAGGTCCTGGTGTCAACATTTGAGTGACGGGTACAAAGTAAGCATTTGCCACTCAGGGAACCAAGAGAGAGAAGCAGAACAAGCACTGTCAGTCAACCGTTACCATGACAATGGGAGGGCTTGCCCCGTCCCCTGGCCCCTTTGTGTCTTTATTGAATTAGCACACAGGTTGCCTTTGTGGGTCCGGGCAATGGTAATTGAAAACACATCACGAGAAGAGGGCTCAAAAAAGGAAGGATGCGCTTCAGTGCACTCCATTAGATCAGCCGATGTTGAAGAGAAAAGGAATGATTAATATATCAGAGTGACAGGAGAAGTAAAATGAAAAAGGAAAAAGAAAAGGAAAAATGTTGCATCTAGGGATTTGAGAATAGGTTTGAGAATGTCACTGATGCTTTGACATAAGCAACTGTATGAAAAATTCACTCATGGAGGGCAATATAAAATGACCTTTAATACTGCAGAGGCAGTTTGTGTATAAAAAAATTTTATTATGGGGATTATTTTATTATGGGGATTAATTATTGGGAAGAAGCTACTTTTGATTTGTGCTTGTTTTTTTTTTTTAATAAAGTAGGATACCCTGTTTTAAAACTTTTTAAGTTCTGATGTATAGTACCATAACATAACAGTATTTCCTCAGCATCGTATTTTCTCACAGTGCTATACTGTCACACAGAAGCCATGCAAGAAAAAAATAAATCCCCATCAGCAGGGATTTACACTCGGCGTCCACCTGTACTGCTGATCTCCTGGGAATTTCACTCACAACAGTCTCTAGAGTTTATACAGAAGAGTGTGATAAACAGACGAAGAGCACATTGGGTTCCACTCTGTCAGCCAAGAACAGGAATCTGAAGTTATCATGGGCCCTGGCTCAACGAAACTGGACAGTTGAAGATTAGAAAAAAAAATCACTTGGTCTTTTTCCAGTCTTCAGCTCCAGTTTGGGTGAGTCTTTGCCCATGATAGCATCAGATTCTTGTTCTTGGCTGGCAGGAGTGGAACCTGGTGTGGTATTCTGCTGTCGTACCCCATTCACCTCAAGGTTTGATGTATTGTGCATTCTGAGATGCTTTTCTGCTCACCACGGTTGTAAAGAGTGATTATTTGAGTTACTATAGGCTTGCTGTCAGCTCAAACCAGTCTGGTCATTCTCCTCTGATCTCTCTCATCAACAAGCTGTTTCATCCTGCAGACCCTCTGCACACAGGATGCTTTTTTTTTTTGCACCATTCTTTGTAAACTCTAGAGACTGTTGTGTATTAAAAACCCGGGAGAACAGCAGTTTATGAGCTACTCAAACCAGTCCATCTGGTACCTACAACCATGCTACAGTTAAGTCACAGAGATCACATTTTTTCTTCATTCTAATGTTTGATGTGAACATTACCTGAAGCTCTTGACCTGATTTTATGCATTGTGCTGCTGCCAATGGCTGATTGGATAACTGCATGAATGTACAGGTTTTCCTAATAAAGTGGACAGTGGGTGTAGATTACAAGATCTGTTTCTTGTCATTACGAGAAAACAGTTTAAGAGAAAAAGCATCTCCTAATGGTGAGGAAATTTCACGTAACTTTGAGAAACCGTCTTGTTACTACTAAGTATGTTTTTTTTTTTTTTTCACTCGTCTGATGATTGACAGTTACGCTATGTAAACTACCTTAAATAGCTACAAATATGTACAAAAAAACACATTGCTGCCAAGAAAAAAGAAATCCCTATCCATATTAAGATGATGATTTCTAATAATAACATGCTTATACTGTAATAACAATATGTTTTCTAATAATAATGAGATATATATCACATGTCTATGCTGGTGGGGACTGTTTTTTTCTTGCTTGGCAGCAGTGTGCTTCCATACAGTCATGTCATCCTGTCTCGTCCGCCACCTCTATCCCATTACTTCAAATACACAGACTCCATGACATGACAGACAAGAGCTCATTTTAAAAGCAACGACGTAGAAATAGCAGTGAAGGCCAAGTCCTGTGTTATGGACAGCAGGGAGACAGAACCAGTCAAAGAGTTTGATTTCTCATTTCCGTATTACGGCACCTACATCAGTTCCACAGATGCAACCCAGTTTCTGAGTACTAGTGGCCCTGCTGATGTGGTTTCTCTTAATCGTGGGCAGCATAGAAGGAGCACATAGGAGTTTATTCGTTGAAAATGTGCTCTCCGAGCAGGACCTATTATGATCGGTTTAGTTAGGAGACCAGTCCATTTCAGCTACATATGCCAAAAGGGTTGACCTATCAAGCAGCATTTATAAACACAGCGTAGAGTGTTTTGGTCTGCATTAGTGTATGTCTGCCTTTTTTAGTCAGGTTTTGATCATATTTATACACTAATATAAGATATATACCCTAAAGTTTTTTTATATTGGTATATGTGATGACTAAAGAGCACACCCTGCTCTTTCCCCCTGGTCTACCTTGTCTCATTGTCTGGCCAGGAAAGAATGGTGCAGGCTTTCCTGGCCAAGCTTAATGGATTCATGATGTCTCTCCTAATTGAGCTGAGCCATTGTACTCCAAAAAAAAATGATAGCAGGAGTGTTCCAGTGCAAATGCAGTTTGAATTGGAGCAAAATTACAGGGCCTGTGGTCTTTTTATAGAAAAGAGAAAGCCCTGATGTCCATTTTCCTCCCATTCACCATCTTGTAACAGGGGGTGGACAGGGTAGGAGGACGGAATTATCTACAAACAAACAGAAGGCTTTCGATAGCTGTGTTGAGGGAAACAGCTAGCAGGGAATAATGGTCAGGATAATAAGACAGGCTGTAAGAGAAATGGTGACACTGGCTAAGTGCACCCTGTGTCTGTTTTCGCTCTTTAAAGGAGGTCTGAGTGGTTCTTTGAGGCTCCCAAATGATGCGGTATTGACAAGCTTTTGTGGCGGTTTAAGAAGCCTCTTAAAATGGCTCTCGGAGGAAATTTACTAGTCTTGTTTTCCCATTTGAATAGTTAACACATGTTAATTTTCTAGTCTGAGATACGACTTTAAAAAAAAAAAAAAAGTCATACAGCTATCAATTAAACAGGCTTAAGTCCAAGTGGATAATCCAATATAGTATTTAATTCTTTCTCCAATACTCTTTCTCCTTACACATCCTGAATTACGCTAGCACTTTTCATGCTCGTCATGCACGGCCTTTCATTAGCCCATCGATTAAGTGCAGGAAATTGAAGAGTTCAATAGGTAGCTGGTACAAATTTATTTTTCATATCTTCTACTAAAAAGATTAGGGACTGGCACTTAAAAAGCACCCTTTTGTGCATAAGCAGGCAGGGTGACACATGGGAACTGGAGATGTGAAAAACTGGACTTTGTCATGCTAGTTGACTGGATAATCCCATTGATTTAATGTGCTAATTGGATTTGTATTGATAAGGGTTGAACATTGTAGATAATCAACAGTGAAACAGTGTCAGAATTTCAAAAGGGCTGCACAATCTTTTGTATATTGTTATTGCATGGTGTCTGACACTGATCATAATAATCGACTCTGAACTTTCAGTATCAGAGGCTCATCAGTTTTTTTAATGTACTGCAAAGCATTTCATAATCATAGTATATAGCAATATCATTACCATATCATATTTTGCCCATGTGCGGTGTCATATAATGAATAAATAAATCAGTGATTGTAACGTAGATGTTATCTTTTTAGTCCACAGCAGCAATCTATGGTAAGGGTAAAAATGGAAACTAAACCTCTGCAAAGAAGCTCCACCAGGAACTGATGTATTTAATACTCACCTTTAAAAAAGAAGAAAGAAAAAAAAACAATATCTAAACAGCTTATTGTTATCCCTTGTGCTGTATATACTTTATTATATTAACAGAAATCCAGAACACTAGGAATAACATGCACATTACAGACTACCCAATATGCCTTTTTGTTTATCTGTATGCCGTCATTTTTATCTTAACCAGCATATATCCAAACAAAATATTTCCTCATCTATAGCTTTTTTGCTCGAAAAACCATGCTGTCGCCACCAAAAACCTGGCTTCTTTCCAGGTCTGACAGAAAGCAAAGGTGTCCAGCACTCTTCTCCCCACAATATGAGACCCCATTTCCATCTCATTAAAGCTGACAGATGAAATATGAACACGTTTAATATCCAGCCTAATAGCTAGCGTTGACAAGCCACATAAGTTAGCTGGCTAGAGGACTGTCATGGCATTTGGATAATGAACTGTAAATAGGATTTTATTAGGCTTCACTATAGCCGTCTAGAGTGGGGTGAAAGGATGGCTTATTGTGGCAAAGGTCAGGACCCGATTTTAATGCCCTTATTATAGACGTTCATGCTGCTTTAACCAGCAGGGGCGATTCGGTGTTCATTGGAAACGTGCCAAGACTGAAGACATATTAGTAATGCCAGTCAGACAGAGAATACACTAACCTGGGCCAAGTCCCACCTCGCTCATCACCTCAGCCAATTTATTTACGTTTAAATCCATTCTTATCCTCCTCACTAAGAACCCTGTGCCTGACAGCTTTTCATTGGCGCTTCTTCATTTTCTGTGATTTTAGACCGTTTCGTGCAATTTTTTTTGGCTTTGTCACATTGAAAACATCTCTCGTGTAGTCAGGGATTAGTGGTGAATATGGTGGGAAATATTCTGAATGTAACTCAGAGCTACTCGGGCTACAAAAGTCGATCACAAGCTGGTTATGCATTTCCCACTGGATCATCATCCAGCACAGCACCATCAGATTGTTTCCCCACTTATTTCCGTTTACTAGAGCCCCCTCCTTCAAAATCTTTTGCAGACAAAGATCCCTATTCTAATCAGTTCTAATATTCTATTCAAATGTGTATAGTGGCTATTTACTAGATTTTTTTTCTCTGAACTTTCCACCAACAGAACAAATCCAAGCCTAGTTGTAACGCAGGTTTGAGCCCGTGTAATTCAAGTTACCGGTGAAATAGGCTTTAAAAAAATACTATAAGAATTCAATAATAAATACAGCTTTCATTAGGGGTGGTTGTGATTTCCACTACTGTAACCTCTAAACAAGCTGCATTATAGCTTTTAAATATCAGTTCACTGAGAAATCTTCTGTTTACATTCACTTTGCTAGCATTTCTCCCTTTTTATGTGTTTCATTATCATACCTGAGCTATTGTCAGTTCACGGTCTCTTTCATTTGGTCAGTAACTCTCGTGTCTCTTAAGCAGCACGGCTACTTCCAGAGATTTGTACATGTTGGTGAGTATTTGTGGTGTGTACATTCTCCCCCTCACCCCGGAGCCAGTATTGATCTGTTATGTAGTACTGATACATCATGTCTAGCCAAGATCTATTTTTTTTTGTGCTGATATTTAAAAAGCGGCACATGAAATATAACCATAATGCTCTAGTGTCAGCTAACTAACTATTCTTGGTTGCTTTGTAGACTACAATTCTTGGTCTTAGTAATAAAGATTAGCTAAAATTTGTTTCAACTCTGCTAACTGCCACATTGTCTACCAGTGAATCACCCAGAAATAACCAAGATGTTAGCTTACAGCATTGGAATATTGGCAATGAAATGTTCTCGAGTCAGCATTTTGGAAATCTCCTCATATCCTCTCTCTAACAAGACAATTTGTCCTAAATGTTTTGTTTTTCCTGCTTGCCCCCCAAATTGCGATTGGACTGGTTGGGAGATTTTTTTTTTTTTTTAAATGCTTGACGTCACTATGTATTAAACTTCTTGAAGTTTTGGAAGCACTACTTTTCATCTTGTGGGCACTTCAAAAATCAGAGGATACTAGCAGCACTTGGTGCAGGAAGAATCGCCATCCTGGATCACACTGTTGATTACACCAGGCATCCATGTGACATTGTAATTCAGAAAGAGCAAGTGTGGTCAGATGTGTCAGGGGGCAATTCTAGTCTAGCCAGTGCATTACAGTAAAAAGTCCTCTCTCTCTCTCTCTCTCTCTCTCTCTCTCCCCCATATGCTGGGTTTGTCTGATTCATATCCACTCTGACCGTGTTGTTACCTGGACCAGTGTCTGTTAATTATCTGTTTGTCTCCTCTCTTTGTCTCTTGATCTTGCTGTAGCTCAGAGAGATGGATAGCATGGCATTTCCTCTAGTGTTTGGCTGAAATGTTGAGGGCATGGCTCTATTAACTGGAGTCTGAACTCTGATCTCCACAGAGTGTATTAAAGGGAGGAAGATAAATTCCCTTGCACAGCTGGAGCCACGTTATAGAGCACTTTTATCCTCATGCACTTAGAGTTTATAGAGGTAGCCAAGGTTATACTGACAAAGATGTAGAATTTCTAAAACCATTAATGGACATTTAACAGTTGAGATTTAAGAAACATAGCATATTGCCTTATTGATATTGGCCAGACTGATCTTAATGATGCAATGATGCATTTTTGTGGCATTAAATTATCTGTGTTGACTCAGTTAATACAACCTGAGAGTGAGATTCAGACAGTGTGTATTTTCAGGAGCATGCATCTGGCTCCTGACCCCTCTGTAGTGGCAGTTAAAGTAACAGCATAGCCAACTGTTAAGGCTGCTCCCGTGGCGCAACAGTGTGCAGTTTAAGTAAGACCGGGCCATGAATATGGATGGCGTATCAGAACAAATGTCCAGACAGGAGGGGTCACTGCCTGTGCTGCTTTAATTAAAGTGGGGATAAAGCAGCGGCTGTCCTCCCCTAGATAAACCCTCCCACCACCAGCAGCTAGAATGCCTTCCCATGTTTTCCTTTGTCGCATCCTAATCCTGCATTATTTCCATTGGGAGATCTTTTCTCTGTTTCTGTGTGTTCAGTGTGCAGAGATCATACTGCTAATTAATGGTATGTTATCTCTGAATAAGACTACTGTGGTCCTTAAGGTTGGGGTGGTTACACTCCTTTCGTTTACGTACTTTAGTGTGAAGCTTCATCTGCTGTGGTTTTGGTATGATGGTATAGAAAGATGCAGAGCTGATATAAGATGAGTAAGGGATCAGACTGTAAGAAGACGCCCTTGCTCCTGAGGAGCACAACAGACAAGCGTTCAGCAGCAATCGCAATTTCGAATCATGGCGATGCAATAGGCGTTCATGTCTGGGGGATCAAGAGAGCTAAATGGCTGTGCTCTCAGGGTGGGCGGGATGGTGTTACTCTCTCCCCTGTCAATTACAGTGGCACTAGCCAATCGTGGGCAGCAGTGAGCTCATGTATGTGGAAGAGGGCAGATAGCGCTTTCCTCCGAGTATGTTCAGATGCCTTGTGATGTAGCGTGAGCAGCAGGTCAAAAAAGATGTGATGGCTGGCAAGTCTTGAAAGGAGGCACATGCTAGCCTTTCATCCTACCTGGTTTGTAGCTGTCATGTGAAAGGGAAGAGTTAGCTAGTGTAGTAGGAAATGACTCTAGTGGGAGAAAATTTTGGGGAAAAAAATTAAGAAGACACCCTTTGTATGTTTGCATGTGTTTATAAGTGATTTAAATTAGTGAGAATATAACAACAATGCTCATTTGCATCATCAGTTTCTTTAGTTTCACACAAACACAAAGCATTCCGCTAGACCAAACAACTACCCATGTATCCATTTACCCAAGGAAACTAGGACATTACCCGGAAAATCCTCCATTTTTTCCCACATACTGTATTTCAACAATGGTAGTTGTATTCATTGGTTTCGGCAAGCTGTGATAACATCATCTGATCTCAGTGGTGAAAAGAACACTCAGTGTTGACAGATAGATGATAAAAGGAAGAGTCTCAAAACAACAGGATCACTGGGATTGATTGGATTTTGGGAGTTCATGACTCTACCACACACAGGAAACACTGAAGACCTGGGACCCTAAACCTGGTACAGATCATATGGAAACATCTGGCCTGAGCCTCAGGAAATCCCACCTCTGGCACCAACACCCAAACAGAGTGTCACATTGGCCATCATCCTAGCCCATGTAAGAGAGACAGGTATGAGAACTGTACACTGACAAGCCAACTTCCTGTCTACTGAGGTGTTAGGCCATCCAGGGTGGAGGCCATATTAGCCTCCCTGTCTGAAATAATATTTCCTCAAGTGATAACCTCATACATCCAGCAGAGGAAAGAATTCACACCCCACTGATATCTTTGGCACACTCTGTGCAACGTGTGAAAATACAATGGCATGTGTGGAATGCTAAGTGGTGGGATATTTAGCTCAATGAAATTTGTTGAACTTGTTGACTGAACAGTGCCTTTTTATTAACTTGTATTCATGTTCTTAATAAATAAAATTATTTGATATGTAATTTTTTTTACTGTTTCTTGTAGTGGTTAGATATTTTGCACCCTTCTGTTGCTTTAGGCATTTGTGCAGATAAGGCATTACTGGGAACATTACTGTTCCACCATTAAGTGTCCATCCACATGGCTAATGTTCAGTGTAAGAGGTTTACCTGGCAGTCCTTGTGTTCCAATCCACCTTGATATCCTGCCTTTTTTACTAAATATTTCCTTAAATATTTCCATATTTTTAAGAACCATTCATTTACACTTCATCTATACAAGTCATTTTCCATTTAACTCATACAGGGACCGAAGGGAAATGGTTAACTTCGAACTGAGGTTGAATTCCAGATAAGAGTTTTCCTCTATTGCTTTTATACCACTGTAATGCAATCAACGCAATGAGCCTCATTTATGATTTTTTTTTAACGATTAAGCTTAAGTTCCCGGTGGTGCAGCGTTGCCACCTCACAGCTCCGGGTTCCTCACTTTGATCCTGAGCTCGGGTCACTGTCTCTTCTCCTTGTGTGTGCATGGGTTTCTTCTGGGTTCTCCGGTTTCCTCCCACTGTTTGAAAACATGCAGGTTGGTGGATTGGTTATGCTAAATTGCCCCTAGGTGTAAATGAGTGTGTGAATGTGTGTGCGCATGGTGCCCTGCAATAGACTGGCATCCCATCCAGGGTGAATTCTCCCACCTTGCGCTTTGATGTTCTGTTTGAACTGATGTGCACAGTAAGATTTAGGAAACCAGAAATGTGAAAACGTTGGCAAATGACAAATGTTGTCATCAAACTTGTATGATATGACCCTTTCGTTTTTGCCCGTTGAATGGTGAAGTAACGTGTGCTCACCCTTAACTGATGGTACACCTAGTCACGTGACTGATTCATTTATTTAATGAATGAATAGACTACAGACATTAGTCTAATGTTAGGTCTAATGTTATCAGTCCTTATTTAAAGAAATAGTGAAGTGCCACGGCAATACTCACTCCCTTGGAGGACTTTGGCAGTGGTGCATTATGCAGAGTAGACTTTTTCGCCCATTATGAGTGGATCCCAGCTACTAAATTATTTTAATAATTTTAACAGAACAATTAACCAGCCATTAGTATGAATTGTGGCTTCCCAAAAAAAGATATTTGGCAATATTTGGTTTCCTAGGTGGAGGTGAGGCACCTGTTCGCATGTGTAATTTTAAGATAATTTGCAATTAATAAACAGGCAACAGATGGCATGGACTTAGTATTGATCAAACATAATAATCGCACATTGACATTTAACACACAGACCTGTAATTGCCAGTTCCAAAGGGGGAGGTGCTGATGGTGATTGTGTGACATTGCAGAAAAGAACCTGTAGTCCAAATGTGTGTGTGTGTGTGTGTGTGTGTGTGTGTGTGCAAGTAAAACTGTCGGTCTTGATGCCGCTGCTCTCTAATTGGAGTTTAAGTATGGTTGGCTGAGTGGCACCAGAGTGATGTGTCAGGAGGGTGCCAGGTCTACGTTGTCCTTTTGTTAAACACGGCGTCGGAAAGCGCGGGCAATGAACAAGCGAACGCTATTCAGAAGGCTACGTTGTTTTACATCAATCAGCCTCGTTTGGCAGTGTACTACATGCCTTGTTGATGAGGCAGAGAGTAGTTCAGTCTGTCTGTTTGTTTGGTTATGGGCCAAGCCATTAGTGGGAGCAAGTGGTGGGGCAGTCGGCTGCTGGATTGTCTTTGTTTCTGGTTTGTGTGAAAATGCATTAAAGGTCACTGAAAACATGACTAACTCAATGGCTCACTGCGTTTCGTCCATTTCTGCCATATTTGTTTCACTTGTACGACATTTAGCCTATATTGTGTTTCTGATGTAGCCTTGTTTTTAAGAATAACTGTAAATATGTTCATCTAAAATGGGAAGTGGGAAAACCCTTCACATGGTCAAATTTTGAAATTATCTCAAATATGTTTCTTTCTCGTGTATCTCTACCAATGCAATGTTGGAAAGGAGCCTAAATAAAACATTTCCACGTTGTTTCGGTGACATATTTCTTAAAGTAGAGATGTCAGAGTATGATATTTGCATAAATAATAAATAGAAATAGGGATTTATATCAGAATTTAGCCGTAGCAACATCTAACAGGTTTTCCCAATCTGCCTCACATATTGTTTCATCTTTTTTAGTGATATAATAATATAAATGATCTGTTTCATTAATTATGCAGAGGAAAGAAAATGCGAGGGTTTTGTGGTTGTGTTGAAGAGAGATTACTAATTAGTGTTTTTTGTTAGTTATAAGAGCATTCCCAATTTCCTTCGCATTCGTTGTGGCTCATCCCTCTTATGAATATTCAATGAACCTGGTGCTTAATATGCATGAGTGGGTGTGTATAAGCAGAAGTGTGTTAGTGGTATAAAAGCATAAAAGGCAGAGAGAGTGAGAGAGAGAGAGAGGGCAGGAAATGACTGCACTTGCACACTTGGATGTGTTCACACACAGAGAACACTGCATCGTGGAGTGTGTATAAATCTTCACTAGTGAGGGAGAGTGAGAGAGAGAGGCTTCCAGGAAGGAGGGAGAGAGCATACAGAGTTACTGCTCTCCTCCAGAAGGAAGGCTGGATGGTGTGAACTCTTCATCATGGGATGCAGCCTCTGTACTTTACAGAAGCCAGCAGAGCGATACAAACTACTGTATGAAGTGTGCCGGGTAACTGACTTTCATTCACTTGTGCATTTGTTGAAAACATTTTGAATCAGTTCTAGATTATTCAGAGAATGTAAATGTTGAAATAATTAAAATAGAGCCTTGTTTGTTGTTCCATGCACTGACTAATATCCAATTTTTATGATATTTTATCACGTAAAATATTTTCCAATCGCTTATTTCATGGTCTGGTGATGTCCTCTGGTGACACGGTACACTTGCTATTTCATGTTATTTTAAGATTCTGATATTCCCTTGTTGTAGTTATATGGGTGTTAAAGGCAGAAGTTCGTGAACCCAGTTTTAGCTGCTGCTGGTGTTGTAATGTGTACAGGTCGATGAGAATAATCTGAGCCATTCACCATGTAATGTCTATTTCAACTTAGTCTATGTTTATAGATAACATCGAAACACTTTAGAACTTAAGCTTTTTTCTGCTTACTTTGGTAGCTGTCCAATTTTTATGTGTGTTTTTTTTCTAACTATTTTCAGTGCTGGTCTATTTGTGAGTGTTCCCATTCATTCCCATTCAATTTAAGATCTCAAATTGTTCTTGGGTTTCCGTCCTCATTCGTATAGATTCGAACGTTTGCTCTTAAGATTGAAGATTTTAATGAAGGTACAACACAACAAATGTAATTAAAGAAGACTAGATTTGTCCATGCGGTTTTATTTTGTTTTCAGGCAACACATTTACACATACAAGAAGTATGGAAATGTTAGTACTGTGTGGTTTTTTTTAATATTGTCTCATGGTCTGTTATATTGGTTTTTCTTCTGTTGTGTCTTGGGATGCTGAGATCTACTGTTGCAAATGGTCGATAAGGCTGTAATTGAGCCAGCAGGGGGCTATGTAGAGCCTGTTCACTTGTTTAATTACTGACACACACACACACACACACACACACACACACACACATACACACACACAGGCACACTCATTGTGACCTACCATTAACATAATTATTAATGCAGTTAATTAATGCTATGCCTATGCCTTAACCCCAGTAACAAAAAATAAATATTTGGCACTTTTTTTTTTTTTTTTCTTTTTTTTTTTTAAATAAAAGCTGCAGTTGTTAAAAAAAAAAAAAAAAAAAAAAAAAAAAGCAGTTTCCTTGTGGGGACCAGCCAGATGTCCCAAAAAGTTCAAAACTGTCAAATATTCCTGTACTTGTGGGGAGCATAGAGTCCGAATCTGAAAGCATGTTTGTTTCATACAACAAACATCAAGGAACTCCAGAAAGAGCATTGTATTAGCTGCTTTGTGTGTGTGTGTGTGTGGGTGTGTGTGCACGCAAAGGGAAAGCTAATAGGTACCCACTATGTGTATTTCTCATTTGTAATAGCTTCTGTAGGTGTTCCTCTGATGACAACGTTCTTTCACTAGTGTGTCTGCAGACGAACTCTGCTTTGATCAAAACCATGTGAGAGTGGAACTAAAAGCCTTATCTCATATTGAGGGAAGTGTGTGTATGTGTGTGTGTGTGTGCTCTAACAGTAAATTATGTTTTCAGTCCAGCTTTTTCTTTACGGAGAAAAAAGAAATATAGGGCCACCAGAATAGATCACAATCCTTTGTCCTACTCTTCCCATTCTCTATAGAGACTCTCTCATGAGACCTGTCAATTAGGTTTGATTGGCAGACTGTTAGCTAAGGGCACCATGCTGTTAGTCATATGGCCCCTTGCCTTGCCAATTACTCCTAGCAGGGCTACCACCTGAGTGGACTGAGCTTCAGCACACAAAGGCAGTCACCCATGTTTACCATCAAACTCTATTTATCACTACTCAAATAAGGCATCCGGTATGCCTTGAATTCTCCCCTCCAGCTTTCTCGTCAAATGATAAGTAAAGAGAGACGTTTTATCTCTAAAGACATGTAAGGGATAAGCAGTTAACTCAGTGTGACATTGCCAAAGCAAGTGACAAGCAACTTGATTAAATTTCACCAATAAATGTTACCCATTGATGCATCAAGACAAGAGCTGGTTCTGGGAGTCTGCTTGCATTTTTTTGTGTGTCAGTCTGCTTCTGTAAGGGGTGATTTATGGTTATTGTCCATGTGATACAGTATGAAATTTTCTTTCTCATACATGAGAAAGATCATGATGTAAATTTTCTTTCTCATGCATGTAGTGAGCTGTCTTCTGAGGACATGGTCACTGAGAGATTCTGTTTTTGGTCGGTGTTTTTTCAGACCCGAGTAAACCCAGGAAAGAGTAGCAAGGTGGCATTGGTGGGTTATTCTTTTAACCAAAATTTGATTTGCCAGTCCCCACCACTTTCCTATCACACACCAGCTAGGTGAAGGCTAGCATATGCTTCCTCCAAGACACAGGAAGCAAGCCAATGCATCTTTTCAAACTGCTGAGCATACTCTGCGAAAAGCACTTGCTGCCTTCCTCAGCATACATGAGCTCATAGACGCCTACAACTGGATAGTGTTGCTCATGATTGACAGAGAAGAGTAACACCATATCTTCCACCCAGAAAGTACAGCTATGGATGGCTATGGCATCATCAGGATTCAAACTCATGATCTCCCACCAATAGAAGGAACGTTTTCTGTTTCACCGGATGGTAGCCCGGCACCGGTGATTTAATGAACAGAGCCCAAAGTTTGATTGAAATGTGAAAGTCTCACCCTATCGTCAGGCATATTTCCCACAATATATTCCATGTGTGCTTGTGGTATTCATAGACCTGTGTGGGAATACGTGGACTTGACTGTCTTTTGGTGGATATTTCAAAGGCAGAAGACAGAGAGAGAGTGAGCCAGGACGTGTCTGGTGTGGAAGGAGTGGGTGTGTTTGTGGGAGAATGGATGGGTTACACAGAGGTTCAGGCTCCAGGCTGGCCTCATCCTCAGATAATACACACAGATCCTATTCATTAGGGTGTCTGGCATATTGCCCACCCCCTAGCTTTTCCCTCTATCACTTTCTTTCTCCATCTACTCTGGTCCAGAATTATGTCTCAGTGCCTCCGTCGACCACAGAGAGGAGGAAAACGTACTCCCAGATCTCAATTCTTCTTCAGGGTCCACACAGGACACATAAGGTCTCCCTTAACACTTTCATAAGCCTAGAAACCTACAGTATGAGAGTTGTCATGATGCCATGGCATCACTCAGCTAGAAGGGCATATTTCCATCCTCCAGTCCACTTCCCTAAGCTCAGACATTCATCATTAAAGGACAGCTTAACCTCCTCAGTGCCTTTGTAATATGCTTAGGCAAAGCTTAAACAATGCTTACTCTAGTGTTTTGAAAATAGCACTTTATTGTACCCACCGATTCCTGAGAAAGGAGCCTATTCGGAAAAAAAACACTATTAGGAAAAGCGTATTAGCACTGGAGTCCCTGAAAGCGTACAAGGGGAGAGAAAAGCCATTTCTCCTCCAGTTAAGATAATTAAAGCCCAGACTAGGCACAGTGTGATTTTGTCTTGCTGTCCTTGCAAAAGGTTGACCTCACTAAGTGCACCACAACCACCTGCTGACAGCTTCAAAGCTGGAAAGGTATGCACCATGTGGAGATCCAAGTTCCTCCATTGCTGTTCGCCCTTAATCTGGCTGCATGGCTAAAACTATGTGACGGTATGGCGCCTGTATTTTATTTTCCTTATAGCTTCCACACTGACTAGCTGCTAAGGTTCTGCAAAGATCTTGGCTTCATGATGTGTGCTCTGTCCAAGAGTGCTTTTGATGCGATTAGAACAAATTGTCTTACGGAAGAATAGGAAAAGGTCATTTTGGTCGGAAATGAACGTAAATCTAATTAAATTTCATGTAGAGATAAGGAGCATATCTTGTGCAAGATAGAGGAGAGTGGGAAATAGATTTAGGATGCTACTTGTTTAGACAATCTAATTAACTGTTAAGAATAATATGAGCTTTTCCCTGGAAACCGCAATTTGTTTATCACTCATTAAGGAACACCAAGCTAAGATTTTATTAATGCCCCTAATAAGACAGGGATCTGACAGTGAAGAACATCCTCACTCTGGAATCCCTGTGCTAATGTGGCTTGACAGAGCCATGGTGAAGCAATGGTAAGCTTATGTTGAATGAGTTGAAGCAAATCGGGAGAGAGAAGGACACTAAGCTTAATCAGAGACAGATTGAGGCCGCAGCGCCTCCACAGCTGTTTCACACTGGAGCAGGTGGCCAGCAGTCACTGGGGACAGATCAGTACACTCTGGACCAGCCGAGACATAACAATCTCTCTCGCATGACAAGATACACAAGTGACACGGACAAGGCACAGATGTAATGTGATGGCTACGGACATGATGTCTAGACAAAACAAGGGTACAGCATAATAAACAGGCAAACAAAACACTTTGTACTTAAGAGAGAAACTAAGATTATTCAGAACAGGATTATGCAAGACGTAACATGACATTTTTCAAGCAGGTCACAGACATAATATGACAGCAGTTGATGAGAGGCTAATGTAACAAATCCAAAAAAAAAAAGTAACCCAAACAGTACATGCAGGCTTCACATATATCATAGAACATAAAGTGCAGCTCAAAAAAAAAAAAAACAGTCTGTAAGTTATGTTTAAACCAGATATTACATTGTCTTTTCAAGTTATTACAAGCAAATTATCTTATCTATTGTAGATAAATTAAACTTTTATGAATACCTCATGGAGAAATGAAAGTATTATAGCACCATAACAGGTAAGAATAATAAAATAGAAAAATAAATGGAAATAGGACAATAGAAGTGTGTTAATTAAGTGTAAGTATATAGATATTATTAGATGAGATATATGTATATATATACATATCATCTATAAGATATTATAGATGATAAGTATATAGATTTACCAGTAGCAGCATGGTATGTATATACATAATATGAATGTAGAATACAAAATGAAAATATGCAAAACAGGAGTACTAGTGCAGTATATGAGATGAATAATAATATAACAACAATATAATACTATAAGCCGTTATATTTTAGACTGAAATGTAGTACAGATGTGGTGTTGTGTGAGGACATACAGGAGCAGGTGTGATTGGGTCTTTTTTTTTTTTTTATGAGTGATGTATTTGAACAGATGCTCACAAGTGCTTTGTGTCGATCCTCAAAAATAACAAAGACATCAGGGCAGATTAAGTGTGCCGTCTGCTTTTCCCAGTGTATGATGTTAAGTCTTTTGTTGGCATGTCTTTGTTCTTCCAGTTGTATGATCAGAAGTACCATGATTGCAGTATGTCGTGCTTTGGATGTTCCTTTTTTATTAACGGTTAACAGTCAATATTCTGACAACAGTCTATGAATTGATGATTTCATTTGTAGACTCCTTTGTATTAACACCTTCAGTGCTTTGCTCCAGAGGCTTGTTACTCACTGGTAAATGATGGGACATGATTAACGATATAAATCACATGTGTGAACACATGTATCAGAGGTGAAAAGCGGGATGTGTCCGTGGTGTACATGCCGAGTGATGAATAAAACATGCTGACAGAGAGGTCTAATCTCTTGTTAGAGCTGTGGGCCCCTTTTAAATGCAGATGATGGAGAGCCATTACGTCTCATTATTCCTCGTCAGCCTGAGTACTCCCTCAGAGCCTAATCATCGCTATCCCTCTGGGCCGGACAGCTGATATTTAGGACACGCAGTGGAGGCAGTGAAGAACCCAACTAAAATAATATTTTAACATCTTTTAAAATGACGCTTTTTTAGTAAGACTTTAATATTGTCATCATTTAATAATGGTTATAGTCCTGTGGTTGTTTGAGCGGATGAAATCCAGTACAGTAATTATTCTTCCTCTTTTTTTTTTAATAACACCTACATGTTGCTGCATTATTTCTGACCTATATACATAGTACAGTAAGTAAAACAATATTCAGAAAGTACATATTTCTTACAAACTAATGCTTGCACCTACTTCAAATTACTACGCATTTAAAAATTTTAGTCATCGCAAAATATTAGTGCCTTTATACTGTCTGGATTGTGAATGAGCTCAATGCATACTTGGTGCTTGAAAATGGCAAACTTGCTTGTTTACACTAAAAAAAAAATCATTACCCATAAACCACAGTAGCCAAATTAAGTTCATTCTACTCTATACTTCATGCATACTGTGTTACTTTTGTTTAAAATGCATTTTAATAGAGTGATATAACCCAGGAAATCACGTAACTGTTGTTCTAAGACTTTCTTCTTTTTTGTGCGGCAGATATTTTTGATTCAGAGCAACAGTCAGGTAGGAACTGAGGCTGTGAGAGCAGAGAGTTGGGGAGTCAGCAGACAACCTGCAAGATGTGATTGGCTCCCAGAAAAAACTCAGAACAATCATTTGGATTTGTCACTTTATAATGACTTGTACCACAGTGCTGTTGAATTCTC
This sequence comes from Pangasianodon hypophthalmus, assembly GCF_027358585.1. NCBI lineage: Eukaryota > Metazoa > Chordata > Actinopteri > Siluriformes > Pangasiidae > Pangasianodon > Pangasianodon hypophthalmus. The sequence continues at coordinate 7,686,104 of NC_069711.1, forward strand.
AATTCACCTGGTCAGGTGTTGATTAATTTTAGATAACAGCATCTCTGACAGTACTGCAGCTGTTAATTCAAATCACAGGTTTATATTAATGCACTGATTATAATATGTAATTTTTTTTTTAGTAGTAATAGCTTCACATGGACTGGTATGGAAGTCATGTTGCATGTTAACCTAAGACTAATAATGAGCCTGACTAAAAAGTGCTGTCTGTGCCCCAAGTCTGTGCTCTCACATCCTCAGTTCCTAGCTGACTGTAGTTCCAAATCAAAAATATCTGCCGCACAAAAAAGAAGAAAGTCTTGGAACAACAGTTACGTGATTTCCTGGGTTATATCACTCTATTAAAGCGCATTTTAAACAAAAGTAACACGGTACACATGAAGTATAGAGTAGTATGAACTTGTAGGAAAATGTGTCCTTGATACAGTGAAACCTTTAGTCCCTCCTTTGCTGTTATAATAACCTCCATTCTTCCAGGAAGACTTTCTACTAGTTTTTGGAGCATGGCTCTGGGGATTTGCTCCTTCAGCCACAAGAGCATTAGTGAGGTTGGGCATTGATGTGGGCGAGAAGTCCTGGGGTGCAGTCTGCATTCCAGTTCATCCAACACTAAGGTGTTCAGTGGGGTTGAGGTCAGGGCTCTGTGCAGGCCACTCCAGTTCTTCCACTCCAACCTTGGCAAACGATTTCTTCATGGAGCTCGCTCTATGCACAGGGTCATTGTCATGCTAGAACATGTTTAGGCCTCTTAGTTCCAGTGAAGGGACATTGTAATGGTACAGCATACGGTTGTGTGCTGAATGTCTCATGCCAACTTTGTGGCAACAGTTTGGGGAAGGTCCACATATGGGTGTGTAAGGTGTCCACAAACCTTTGACCATATGATGTATGACAAATTTGTCACAGAATTGTAATTCTGTTACAGACATATTTTGCACATGATTGCTTGCTTGTCTATTTGGTGCTTGCTATTGTGAATGCAGATTTAGGCAACAGCAAGTCCTCCTCTCTGTTGTGTTGAGATTTCGTCTACCCTTCTATGGTTAAGGGCCATTCATCAAGCTAGCAGAATGAGAAACCACCTCTAATTAAGGGTGATGTAGGTGTAAGCTTCTGGCCTTTTCACATCATTATTGGCAAAATGAGTCAATCCTGCCTTTCCCCTGAATTTAAATCCCACTGAATTTTTTCTTACAAGACTCTGAGAATGACCAACATGGCTTTACTCTTTCCTTCAGGCTGAATTGAGAGGCTGAATTGCTACTGTTTAACTAAATTTAATACAATATTGTTCAGTTCAACACTTTATGATTTCTCATTACCTTCCGGCAGCTTGAACAAAATATCCGCTCACAAGAAACCTCTGGTCTCTATGGCACCTCAGACTCTGTGAATGGGAGATAAAATAAATGATGTGTATTAAACCACTTTCAGCCAATCAGCACAATGAGTCATCTTTAGTTTCCTGTTGGTCATGTTGCCAGCCGATGTCTTCATCTTCAGCGAAGATTTTTTATAATTAGTGACCTTCTTGCATACCTTTCATCACAGTAACACATTTTCCATAAAAATGTTCAAGATGTTAAAAGATACGAATCAGAGATCACTGAGGACGCTCAGTGCTTCTTGGTTGATTTGCATTAATAAATGTTGCAACAGTTTCATGGGGAGACTGGTATCTTGATGCAGCAATTCAACTCTATATTTTACATCACGTACTAATTTTGTCTCGCCTGACCGTGAGAAAGTTTGTTCTCAACAAACACCTGAAGCAATGCTTGTTAAGCCATGCATAAAGGCCAAGGAGAGCTTGGAGGAAGTGACCATTTTCCTTTTAGCATTCTCCTGTGGAAAATGCAGTGTCTCATGCTTTAACAAGATTAAGTGGAAATAAATAATGCTGTATTTTTCCAAGCTGCTTATGCCTATCACAAGCGGCCTGTCTTTGCTGCCTAATCCACATCAAGAATGCATGCCACTGGAGAAGAAAAGTTGCTTGGTCTCACGCTGTCCAAAGAAGCTCCCCTTGCCACCATTAGGCATTGCCTGACAACTCTAAAAGGAGAAAAACACCAGCACCAGTTCTGCTGGGTTTGTTCTTGTGACCAGACTGCTAAACATGTAAGAAAAAGAGGATTAAAGGCAACTGTAGACAGACCTCCCCTGTAACGAGAATCTTTGCCAAGCCATTTCTCCAGGATCTTCCTGAGTCGTCCAGCTCCGACTTCTGTCCATACCTCAAACATCTTTGCCTTCTGTTCTTCTCTTATGGATCAACAATCTTGAAGAATTTGATCAGGAAACAGAGCCTTAAAACCTCTGTTTAGAAGAGCTGACGTACTGCCACATTTTCCCAAGGACTAGCTTGAATCAAAGCGTGTGCAGAATGAATTAGATCAATACTTACACTGCAAAAAATAACCGGCTAAATATAAGAAACAAATGCATGATTTAAGAAGAAACAGACGTCAAATTATCTGCCAGTGCAGTAAGATAATTACACATGGTAAGATTTCTTGAAATAAGAAAACATATCTAGGCTTTAGAAAAGAACAAAATGTCTTAAAAATAAGAATTAAAACACTTATTCCAAGCAGTGTATTTAGTCTAATTAACTTAAAACTAGATTTTTAATTTTTTTTAAACAGTTTGCTTATCTTAATTTGTGTGAAAATATCTTAAAACCAGAGCTACTAAACAAGATAATTCCTCTTAATTTAAGAATTGTCATCTGACTTAAAATGAGACAAAGCATTTAAACTTAAAACAAGACTATTAAAATCAAGATCACGCGTTCATATTGTCAACAATTATTTATTCAAATGAAGACTCTTGTAACACACAGTAGTTACCATGCAAAAACAAAGCAAAATCATTACTTGCTGCTTCTCAAAATACCAGGCAACAGAGTTTATAGATGCTGAAAAACCAGTTATTACAGCTACAACAAAGTCTTAAAAGACACAAGACTGGCCTCAAATGATGCCTGTGATGGTAAATAAGCTTCATTTGCAGGTAAAATAACTAACTTTAAGCTTTGCAAACTAAGTAAGAAAATCATAATAATCTTACACAATCTGCTCTTGCATAGTATTTTATTCTTTAAATAAGATCAATAAGATTTTATGGCTAGAAATAAGATTGTAAGTCTTGACTAGATGAGGAGTTTTTGCAGTGTACAAGCTATTGCTCATACTAGTTACTCAAAACACATCAGTTTGACTGTTCATCCAAAGTCAGGCCCTTGCTACCTGCAGCACTGGAAATGCAGAGCAGTGTTTTATTGCTCATTATTATTGTTCATCATTATTGCTCATTATCATTCCAGCCAAAGAGTGTGCGCTGTGGCCTTCTGCCATTACCAAGGACTCAGCTGAATATTAACATTTACCCAGCTGCCTGATTTAACATAAAAATCCTCTGAGGCATTAATAGCCTAAGACATGTAAGATTGAACAGAACGTCAAGAAATAAAGGTCATTCCATAACCAATTTTGAGCAGTTTGTCAGTGTAACATTCCTGTTCACTGGCTTTGAGTTAATGAAAAGCTGTTTGAGCAGCGATGTCATTGCTAGTGTTCTCAAGGGGTTGACCATCTCTGTAGTTCAGCAGGGTGAAGAGTATTGGTTCACAGAGTTACAAGTGACTAGAGGCTACAGCTCCCAGCCATTGTAGGCTGTGTCAAAGGTGAGATTGTTGAATGGGGGTTCTGGTAGAGTGTATTCCCTGGTGGGGAGCTGGATAAGGGAGGATGCTGGGTGTAGAGCTATGGCTGCATGGCCAGTGCTTTGTCTCAGGGGTCATGGGTTCTAGAGAGGAAAGAGATTCCTAGGGAGGTCTTGCAGGGAACTGAGCACAGCGAGAGGAGTGATTGTTTTTTTTTAACTCAGAAAAAAGGGGAGTCTCAGATGGAATAAAAGCACAAAGGAAGACACTGAAAAGTGGATAGAAAGAGAAAGGGAATGTACAGAGTAATTCTCAAAGAATGAATGAGAGAGTCGGTCTTCATGAGTAGAATTTGTCCTGTGGCAGTATGTTTTAGAATTTAGCAAAGTATTGAGTAACATTAAATGCCTGTATCATTTATTATTGTTTTAACGTAACTTTACCATAGTCCTAACTTTTCTAATGGTTTTTTAAGGACTTTAAAAACTAATTATGTTAGCGAATTGCTCTGACGGTTGTTACTTATTATAAAATGGTCTTTTCTGACTTCTGACATTTCATAATTTGACGTCGAGCTCATTTCAATTGATCCAGTTTGCCTTCAAGATAGGATTAGAGTTAATCCTTTCTGGTTATAAATGATCACATAAAGGCTTCAAAGTTAAAAGTGCATGACTCCTCAGTGAGCTTCCTCTTTTCTGTCTCTTTGACAGTCAGATATCCTTATGACTGTAATAATGTCTTTAGACATCTCCTTACTGAGAGTTTTAAGTAGGCAAGGTCAAGGATACAACTCCTTTTTAATGATTACAGTGGACAGTGCTTGGATACCTTGAGAGAGGGTTTGTTTATATGGCTTTCATGCAGCAATCTTTGTTATGACAGGTATCAGATGAAATGTGTGTTTATGCTCATCAGAAAACTAATTTTGTGCACTCAAGAAACACTGGATACCACCATATTGTATTAATGTCAAGGTAAATTATAGAAATGGCTTGTTGCACGTCAGTTTCTTATGAATTCACATCAGTTTCATCATCCTCGGAATGTGCATTTGTGCTTTGCTCAGCTGTAAAACTGCGAGTTGTGTGTGGATGTATAAATTCCCCAGGCGGAGATCCTATCAAAGCTGTCTCTCATCCAGAAATCACAAATGAACTTATTGGGATTGCTGTGGATGGTGAAGCGCCGAGGGAAAAGCTCTGTTAGTGCTGTGATAAGAGAGGCAGCTGACCCTGGGTTTAATATCCAGTTAGCAGGAGCACTAAAATAGCCTCGGGCTCCTTAGTACATTAATTAAGCTAGCTAAGGTACTCTTTCAGCTTGTAGAAAACCACAACCCAGAAATGTGTATTTTTCCCGGGAATGGGCCGACACGTAGCCTGAAATACGTTCCAATATATCACTGTATATTTCCATTATATCAGTTCACTGTACACTGTGGACTATATTCTGAAATGTATATTCAGCATATTTATCAAAATTTAACAAAATTAGCCTGGTAGATATTGCTTCCATGAAATACCAGTTTAACATAGCGCTACTTAGCTTAACATAGCGCTACTAAGCTGTGACCTGTCTACTACCAGCTGTTGTAGTCTACTAATTCATAGCTGTTCATTAACTTAGCTATATATGATATGTCTCTAAATAATATTCATTACAATTATAGCCTTACTGGCATTGCCTTTGAAGCATCACCTTGGTAAGAACAACTTTTCAAGGTTTTTTTCTATAAGACTTGTGCTGTTAAAAACACTTCAGCTTTCTTTCTTTATTTCTTTCTTTATTTTTTTTTTTACAATGGTTTTGTTTCTGATCCAATTTATAGTTATAGTAATTCATTGACAAATAGGGCTACCTGTTTTTGTTCAGATATCCCTAAGAAATACATCAGACCCTGGTGGTTTCCGATTAGTTAATTAGTCATTTAGGCAGCCCGCTGACAGCAAGTCAAATTTAAAGAGATGTCTTTTTGCACGTCCTACTTTTTGTAATTAACTGTCTCCGGCCCGCTATTGGCGTGTTGCGCATATTAATCTCCGCAGGTTAACATATTGCGCTCACTTAATCTCCCAGGGTGGCGCCATATTTCACTGGCCCTAAAATTGCTCAGCTAAAGAAATCTGTTTCTCGACACACCCCCACTCCATTCCGCACAATCTGGTTTCCCTAAGAGCCCTGATTAATTAAGAAAGGGCTCGTTCTAATTAACTTTTCCATTCTGCGTCATTTGTCTCTGACCCTGAAAAGAAGCAACGTGAAATTATTACAATTCATCCTTGGTTAGGGGCAAACTGATCAAAACGGTCAATCTGTGCAGCCATATTGTATGCAAATACTCTACAGACCTAGTGTTTATGTTGCCCTGTGCTGTTCTATGGATTATCCAGAGATTTTTTTTTTTTTTTTTTGCGCATCCCTGTGATTGAAGCATGACTGATGAAGAGAGAAAAGCCTGCTGAGGTAGAAAAAAAGGCTCCTGGGAGCTCAGGGATGGGTGACTGCACCAGCTGTGTTTCAGAAGGAATTCTAGAAAAGGGATAGACCTTTAGACTGAGCAGTCTCTACTACTACCAAGTCTGCTCTCCCTGTGTGAATGTTAACATTTTTCAGCCTGAGAGAAAACGCACACTTTATAATATTGTAATAATGATCATGAATTGGGGCAGCATTTGAATGTACACTGTTTTTTATATATAATATATATATATATATATAAACCATAATGACTATTACGGTTTGTTGTATGTGTCTGTCATACAACTAGATTCCTCGCTCTCAATCCTTCAATACTCATCAAAGCAACAGATTAGCACTAACAGATTTTTCCATTCTCTCAATGTCCAGGTAAATGGCAAAGACCTGTCCAACGCTACTCATGAGCAGGCAGTAGAGGCCTTCCGCACAGCCAAAGAGCCTATCATGGTGCAGGTGTTGCGCAGGACACCGAGGCCCAAACCGGCAGGACCTGAAGGGGACGCACAGCTGACGGACATCAGTACGCAGACAGACATCACCTTCCAGCATATTATGGCCCTCAGTAAGCTGCCTGCCTCCACGCCTCCTGTACTTGATCAGTACATTCTACCTGAAGGGTGAGTGGCACGTCTTCTGGCCAATCTGAATGCACAGAGTGGAGTAACTATATTTTTGAGGACCAGTCACATAGAATAGGGCTGATCCCAAATGACACACATTGCACACATGAGTAACTAAATAGCTAAAATAATTTGTCCATTGTGCTTTGAAGCTCTGTAGCAGGGGTATTCAAATAAAACGGTCCAATGGGACTGGTCCAGTTACATAAAATTATTTGCTTACAAAGGTCTGGATAAGCAACTAAAAAGACTGGTGACAAGTTACCTTTTAATGCTTAACCATTAACAATTAGATCATGGCTATAAATAAGACGATTTGAAGTGGTTATGTTTGGCACTATAAGTGGCGCTTCAGTGGCACAGACTCAGAGAAAGCACATCTGTTTTGAATTTGATACAGGGAGAAGAAATACAGTGTTTAAATCGTTTACAAATCACACCAGAGAGTGTCAGTAAAATTAAAAACGTATGAAAATTCTCCCTTTTCTGATTTAATGGTTTAGCTGGTCTCTGGTCCAATGAGCTGCCTTCATTCAGCTAAGTAACTTACATACATGCTTGTGATTAAATAATCCGCAGACATGGATCTGCTACAGAAGCCGAGCTGGTATATGTTTAGAAAACTGGATTCCCGAAACTACGACCAGTTTTTTATTTTGTTTTGTTTTTCATATGCGTGTCGACTCTGCTACAGTATTTTCTCTAGTACTTAGTTTGATACGCTGAAATACTTCACTGGATTCTCAGTCCACTGGTTGACAACCCATTCCCTATAAGATAAATTACTGTTTAAAGGTAATTAAGCCTAAAAATAGTGAGCTCCTCATGCCACTAGACACAAGACATGCCACGAGACATGAGCATTTTCATACTTTACAAGGGTAAAGGTTTATTCTAGGCAATTTTACTTTTTTTTGGGACTAAAACATATTAATTAATCTATTAATCAAAATAGATTATTTTTAATGGTATAAAATTACACATTGCGGTTTACTTTAGGCGGCAGGAACACAGTTTCTGTCCATCAGTAATGAGAGAACCCGAAATGTCAAGCAAAGAAGCACTCAGGTTCCAGTCTTTCACTTATGCCTTGATTAGCACCAGAAGCTCTACAGAACTTTTGCGCAGCTGCGTCTTACTGTAGGAATTAAGCAGCACTTGTTCATTTTACTTTGCATTTTCTCCAGAAGCATGTGTCCCTTCTCTCCTCTCTCCATATGACCTAAAGCTCCATTTCTCTCTCACATTCACGGCACCGTTACTTCTCCTTCACTGATAAGGACTGATCAGTTTGTAATGGTTTTGCAGCTCAGTGAAATTAAACAGCTCTCACATTTCCAGTGCATGATTAAGGCTGATATTTTTATGTTTTCACTTAATTAACCACCCTTCTTTCTTTTTACCCCGGAACATTAATGTATCGGATCATGTGGGATTCTGAAGGTTAATTACGACAGCTTTCACTGAAGCATATGTTGGTTGGTAATACGTTATTTTGAAATGAAGAATGTGTTTGTCTTTTGAGGAATGAGTCTATGTCTTTTTTTTTTTTTTTTTTTTTTTTTTTTTTTAATCATGGACTGGAAGTAATTTTAGGGCCTACAATAAAAGAGGCACCTTGGCCAAAAGCATTTGTAATGAGATGTCGTAGAGGAAATATGTTTAGCATAACAAGAAACCTCTAAAACTTTGAAAAAAAATATTTTATAAGCTGTTTTATGATGGTGGAATTATTTTCACAGACACTCTCCCGGGCATGAGTATTTTGACCCGAATGATTACCTTGAGACCATGCAACAAGATATGGAAAGAGAGGAACTTGAGTATGAGGTAACGCGCACACACACACACACACACACACACCTGACTTAGTCCTTTATTTACTCTATTTCTTACTTGTACTTCTTCTCCACTCTCACTTTATCTCTGTTTTGCCCTCTGTCTTTCATTTTCCCTCTCTAGCTCTTCCCCTAAACGTAAATGAAGATATATGTCTAGTGTGCTGTCACTGTAGCCTTCTAACAGCGCAGCATAAAGCCTGTCTGTCTCCAGCGCAATAACATTAAGAAGGTTTACTCGGTGTGCACTCCTGCAGAAGATCCATTCTATTGACAAAGCCAGTCCATTTGAACACTCACCAAGCCAGTCCCATTGAACACACAACACAGCGAGATTGCTCATTTACAAATATCACTGATTTCTAAGTCTCTGAACTGAAGTGATTCATGGAACGATTAGAATTAGATGAGTGGGAGACAGAAACTGTGATGCAGTTGCAGTCAAAATGCAGAGGCAGTAGAAAAATAAAGTGTCAGTAGGGTCATCAGTGTATTAATAATGCGGTGAAGTTCAGTTTTTTTTGGACAGATGTTCAGCACACAGTTCTGCTTTGACCTTTCATTGGCCCTGAAGAGTGTTCATAAGTCCCCATGGGGCCACAGAAACACATGAATGATTAATAGAATGCCAAAGCAATACTGCCTGTTTCTCACAACCAAATAAAAAGCTTTCCCTAATGACTGTTGATCCAAGTCATGCCTTCAGGTGCAAGTTTATACTGGAGAAATCCATATTCCTCTATGTTTATTTTTTAGATTTGTGTTTCCACACATTGGGCCTCATGTATCAAGCTGGTTATGAAAGAATTTATTCGTTTGCAAGAACATTTACACAATAAATGTGGTATTCATGTTAGTAAAATCCAGTTAGTTCGTAAAATTTCCACCAGAAGTCCTTGGTTTGTGAACATTTATGAATAAGGTGACTCACCAGTGTGAACCTCATTTGATAGGCTTCAAGTCATATAGTTGCTGCAATGATATGTACAGATTATGTTGTCGAGTTTAAATTGCTTATCAATTTTAAACGCACAAACAAATTTAATGACAATTTGAGCAAAACTCTTTTGGTTCATATTAATGACTTGAAAGAAAACAATTCAGCAAATCCACAAATTAATCCACAAATAGCTGTTCATTTAGGATAAAAGAAATGCCACTATGTAAAAGGAGGATTAGTTGCTGTATGTCTGTTGCAGTCAATGCACTGCAGTGGCTGAGCTGCATTAGTGGAGGATTTAGCGCATGCTTTAGTTGTCATTTTGTTGTTTTCAGCTGTCTGTAAGCTTTATCTTTTATGGATTTTTTTGGGCATCACTAAATGCAAATCTGTGCACTTGGTAATTTATAGATGACTGGCATTTATCAGCATACACACTTGAGTATGAAGAAAATCAGTGTTAACTTTTGTCAAACTTTAGTAAATCTGGCCTGAATTTTTAGTTCAGTTTGGCCTACGAAAACATTTGCACACACCTTGACTCAAAGACTGATAAATGATTCCCATTGCTGGCAGGCGTTAGATATCTTAATCATGTTGTACTATTAGATTATGCCAAAAAAAAAAAAAAAAAAAAAAAAAGGATGATGAAACACTGACTGTAAAATATGGATAAGAAAGATTTATTTAAGGATAAGGCACTTCATAAGCACAAGTGTGTTTAGTGGAAATTGAGGCTGAACTAGTGCGCTGAAGTGCAGGCAGAGAAGATTGAAGGAGATTTGGGTAGTCAGCCGTTCGATCTGCCTCCATTCTTGGAAATAGCAATCTGTATTTTACAGATTACAGGTGTTGACAAGTGATAAACGAGGCTCGACTCTAGTGCCGTCCCGAGCTCTTCATTCATCCTGTCAGCCCTGACACTGAAAAATAAATGGCTCCAATCCAGTTAAAAGCCTGTGAGACTGATAAGAGGGGCCTTGTCTGTGTTGTTCTGCTGATGTCTATCTGCCTGTTAATGCTGGTAATGTACTATATATGCTAATATGCTATATATAGACACAGTTAAAAACAAGTTGTTATGTTCTCTGTAGGAAGTGGATTTGTACAGGACGAATATCCAGGACAAGCTGGGCTTGACTGTGTGCTATAGGACGGATGACGAGGATGAAACTGGGATATACGTCAGTGAGGTGCGCACTCAAAACTCTCTTTTTCCATCTCCCTCTGTGATCGTCTTCATTTTGTATTCAGAGACAGACAATCTACTCATTTAGTTATGAATGGATGATTAACTGATGAGACATTTTTCTGTGCTGTTTCAGTGTCATCTTGAAATTGTGCCCTATAACAATGATTATAATGATCATCATTGCACTTATTATTTTTGGAAATGTATTCAGAATGTCTGAAAAGTTATTATCTTGTTATATCTTATATTATCTATAAAATTAGAACTATTATAAAGTTGCTGAGGAGTGGCTTGTTTTTACTTCCTTGAACAGATTGATCCAAACAGCATTGCTGCAAGAGATGGTCGAATCAGGGAAGGGGACAGAATCATCCAGGTTTGTACTGGGTTATATATATATTAGAACCCATATTAGAATACATATTAGAACTCCAGTGTATGTTGACATTGAGGCTAAAGCACAAGTTGTACATTTGTTCATTATTCAGATCAATGGTATAGAGGTGCAGAATCGGGAGGAGGCGGTGGCTCTGCTCACGAGTGAAGAGAACCAGAACGTGTGCCTTCTGGTGGCTCGGCCAGAGATACAGGTACGTAAACACTTTCAAACCCGTTCACGCCATGACGGGACAGGATATGAAAATGAACAGGGATTTAGCATAGACTTCATCTGTAGGTCTGAGGGCATCGGTAGAGGTCATTGGAATTTTAGCTTTGTTTTTTTTTTAAGCAATTTGGGGGAAAAAACTTGATGGAACCTGGGCTTTTATACTAGGTTGAGGCTTACCATGTTAATTAGTTAATACATTTAAGTTATGCACTTCATAGCAGGACACTATGACCTACATTTTTGAAATACCAAATACCAAAGCTGCCCACTGTGTTGGCTCAGGGTTTGGTGTTTCATGACTCATGACTCAAAAAAATGTAAGAGGTTAGGATAGTTTAGTTTTTTTTTTCTTTTTACAGCATGCCTGAAAATTTATTTGGATTGCTGCAATGTAATGGAATACTCAAAATGAGAGCAATGGGGAAGGAAAGTGCAGTAAATCAGGACTGAACAAATGATTTGTGACTGGCAGTGAAACATTCAGGGCTTGAGTTCTGAAATTCCACCCCTAAAAATCCCCCATTAACACTATGACTGTCTTGCTCTAAAAAGACAGCTGTAATTCTCAAATACTGTTAAAATCTCTGAAATGTGTCTAAGTTTAGGACAAATGTAACCACTCTTATTAGGCTTGGACTGACAGCTCTTCCCATTTGTTTTCTGACGCAGCTCGACGACGGATGGATGGAGGATGATAGAAATGATTTCCTGGATGATCTGCATATGGACATGCTCGAGCAGCAGCATCATCAAGCCATGCAGTTCACTGCCAGCATGCTCCAACAGGTAAAGTAGTCCATCAGCGACACATCCGTCAGATATCAAAAATTCATATCTCCAACTCGGTCATCAGTCGGTTATGTTGTCGAACAACTCTGTCACAGCAGATAAATGACCATGAATTGTATGAATTTTGGGTGTCTTTGTGAATTATTCCTTTAATTGCCTACATGTCCCTTTTTATCTATTAATTTTTAATGAATTCCTATACAATTTAAGACTGACTATAGAAGAATGAGGATACTTGACTGGCACAGTTCTGTAAGGAGTATGGGAGAAAGACCACACCTGAAGCTCCACCTTCTTTCTATAAATTTCCATCTGTCTCTTTTTCCACTACAGACATAGTCTCTGTACCCTCCATCTCCCTGTCTCCTCCACTATTCAACAACTCCTTCCCAAGAGTCTTTAGTGGGGGGGCATGGCTATCTAGTGCAAAGCAGAATCTGCTCAGAACTCCAGCCCAAGTTTTCAAGCCAAAGAGTTCTGTCCACTTTTTTATACAGTTCCCCAATCACTCTTAACGCCATTTAGTTAAGGGTGTGTTCTGTACTCTCAGACTGACAATTCTGTGACCACATTCTGTGACCACATTTTTTGTCTTGTCAGCAGTATCCTGGCGTAAAACTCCAAAACTTTTATTTAGTGGTATGTAAATAATATATGAAGATAGCATAGCTAAATTTTGGCAAATCTGTCAAGTAGAACCTAACAATTCTTAGGTCTTATTTCTTGGACATTTTTTCTCTCAGAAAAAGCCCGTGGAGGATGGCAGCATGATGGACACAGGAACGCTGCTCTCACAGCAGCATGAGAAGGACAGTGGCGTGGGCCGCACGGATGAAAGCACCCGCAATGATGAGAGCTCAGAGCAGGAGAACCTCTGCGATGACCAGACCAGTGCCTCTACCACGCTGGGCAGTCACAGGCGCCTGGCATACAGTCAGGACACACTGGGAAGCAGTGACCTTCCCTTCAGCAACGAATCCTTCATCTCAGCCGACTACACCGATGCAGACTTCCTGGGAGACTTCCCAGCTGATGAGTGTGAGCGCTTCAGGGAGCTGTTGGAGCTCAAATGCCAGGTGAGGAGTGGGGGTGGCTTGGGCATAAGCTGGCCCAGCTTCGGCGTTGATGCAGGTGCAGGGGATGATGTTGTTGACAAGGAGCTGGAGCTTCTTAATGCAGAGCTGCGTAATATCGAACTAGAATGCCTGAGCATTGTGCGGGCACACCGTACACAGCAGTTACGTGAACAGCCATGGATGTTGCATAACAGCGGTTTCCGCAACTACAACACAAGTGTGGATGCACGGCGCCACGAGCTGGCCGATATCAGCGAGCTGCCCGAGAAGTCAGACAAGGACAGCTCAAGTGCCTACAATACAGGAGAGAGCTGCCGCAGCACACCACTTACCCTCGAGCTCTCACCGGACAACTCTTTACGCCGAGCCAATGAAGGGCTTGCAGAAGCCAGTGCAGGAAGTACTGTAACAGGTCCCAACACCAGAGCCTTAAGGCCCCTGCTATCACCTGTCCAAGAGGCTTCTGGCTCAGGCAGGAGCCACACTGGTCCTCCCAAAGAGCCTGATGCGGGCCACCATTCTGAGGCCAAAGAACGCAAGCCGAGTCGCCTCAGCCATCCGCACTCACCCTACAAACATGCCCACATCCCAGCACATGCTCAGCATTATCAAAGCTACATGCACTTGATTCAGCAAAAGTCAGCTGTAGAGTACGCACAGAGCCAGATGAGTCTTGCCAGCATGTGCCGGGATCCGGTGTCTGCCGAGCCCAAAGCAGAATGGAAGGTGAAGATCCGCAGCGATGGTACTCGGTACATCACCAAGAGACCAGCACGTGACCGCCTGTTGAAGGAGCGTGCTCTGCGCATCCGAGAGGAACGCAGTGGAGGCATGACCACGGACGATGACGCAGCCAGTGAGCTGAAGATGGGCCGTTACTGGAGCAAGGAGGAGCGTAAGCAACACGTCGTACGTGCCAAGGAACAGCGTCAACGGCGCGAGTTCATGAAGCAGAGTCGCACAGACTGGCTGAAGGAGCAGAGTGGGAGTGGCGCTGATGACAAAAAGGAGGTCAACATCATTGAACTTAGTCACAAAAAAATGATGAAGAAGCGCAACAAGAAGATCTTCGATAACTGGATGACCATCCAGGAACTGCTCACGCATGGTGCAAGGTCTCCAGACGGGACACGAGTGTACAACTCGCTGCTGTCGGTGACCACAGTGTGAACTGGTGGCTCTGGCTGCTGTACATAGGACACTACCGATTGGGGTAGAGTATCCTGCCTCGTTCAATGTGGCAATGTTTGTAAATAAGGAAGTAGTATCTTTGTTTGAAGGGGTTTTGTGATCAGCAGTTAAGAGAAGGTACGATGAGAGTTTCAGAGAATGGACTAGGAGGAGAGAAAAGAGACACAAATGGGTTTGCATAATACTTTCTACGTCATGCTTGCTTTTTGAGTAATTATAAAGGAACTGTTTCTTAACATTTGGGCCTTTCTGAAAGATTTCTGAAAACAGTTTAAAGACCACTTGTCATAAAACAACCACCGGCAACATTTTTACAAGTCACTTTTATCAGTATTCTACTTATCGTACATACATTTTGCTTATTTAAAGTAATACATTGTATTTAGCTTCATGGCCAACACAATACCTTGGGAGGACATTGTTACATTTTTCCAACGACACTACAAACAACTATGTTTTTAATATTTTTAAGGTGCTGTTTAAAACAATTGCATTATAAACAGTTTGTACCATTGTGTTACAGCTGTTAAATAGGTCAAGATAACTTAAGGTGCGTACCTCTGAGAGCAAGTTCTCCTTTTGGTAATTTGATCAACTGTAAATCAATTTGCATTGTAAAGGTACATTCTGTGTTTTTTTTTTTTTTCTTGAACAACATAATGAAGACCTAGTCGCTAATCTGCTGAAATAATCAGTTTTAAGTACAGTTCTCAAAATCTTAGAAATCTTGAGACACAGGAAGCAGTATTGCAAAAACACCTTTCAAAGTGTTACTCGCTTTGTGTGCGTTATCATTGTGCAAAAGACATTTAATATGATTTATATTGTATGTATATAGCATACCATAAAAGATGTAAACAAACTGGTCTTAAACAAATTCAGTGTCAAGCTTTGCCCTTTACAGAATTCTTTATGGTCAAAAAAAGAAAAAAAAAGTCTTTTGTATTGGACTCCATGTATCAAATCAAAATAACACAACCTAACAAATCCTTAGTTACCAACACAATTTGATGTCTTGTAAAATGGGAGAAATAATAAATTATTGTTTTATATTTGATAAGCTTTGTTACATGTTGTCTTATTTGTGTCAGAAATGTTTTATGATGAACGTGGGTTAAACCTGAAAATTAATGCAGAAAGAAATTTTTTCAAGAATTTTGGACCTAGAGATTAATATATTTCTATAATTCTAACCACCAACAACTAACTTGTGTTTCAGACACATTTGACATCACCTTATCCTCAAGCCACTGACCATATTAATTAAGTGGTTAGGTGTCAAATCAACTAATTAGCAAATGAAAGTTTTTTTTTTTTTTTTGGTTTTTTTTCTTTTTTAAATACAAGGTTTGCGAACATATGTCTGTATGTAGTAAAGTTCCCAGAAAGCACCTGTAATGAAAATGTTCAATTTGCACAGGATAAGTGATCACTATATAAAACATGGGATTACGTGTAAACATCTGTACATCTGTTTTCACACCAAAAAAATAAGGAAATATAACACATTCTCCATCTAGAGTTATAAAGAACTGGAAGAAGGTTACTTATTTTTCTAGCCAAGTACCACATTTACAAGCTAGACAGTACTCCTAAAAGTGTACACTATATGGCCAAAAGTTTGTGGACACTTGACCATCACATCTGTATGTGGTTCTTCCCCAAACTGTTGACACAAAGTTCGAAGCACACAATTGTCTTTGTATGCTGTAGCAGTAAGATTTCCCTTCACTGGAACTAACGGGTGAAAAACCTCTTTCAGCAATGACAGTGCCCCTGTGTACAAAGTGAGCTCCGTGAAGACATGATTTGCCAATTTGGTGTGAAACTCAAGTGGCCTTCACAGGGCCCTGACCTCAAGTCCACTGAATACTTTTAGGAAGAACTGCAACCCTGACTGTGCCTCAGACCTTCTTGCCCAGGATCAGTAATGCTCGTGTGGCTGAAGCAGAAAAAATTCCCAGAGCCACATTCCAAAATCTAATGGGAAGCCTTCCCAAAAGAGTGGAGCAAAGTGGGGACCAAATCCATATTAATTGCCATAGATTTGGAATGAGATTTTCAACAAGCACACAGGGCTGTGATGGTCGGGTGTCTACATACTGTTAGCTGCATAAAGTAGCTTTAATGCAACTAACTTCTTTCACTATTATAAGCACTGTTTTAGGGTGTATTTTAGCGCTAGTTGAGCTTGATCAATAGCAAACGACTTGGGCATAACGTATGTAGGATATACCTATGCTATTATAACAATAACTTACCTAACGAAGTGTCACTCCTCTGGCAAGTCCTTTTAAACATTGTGTATATTTTGTTGTTTGGCATTTGAAACTTGGCCAGTCCCTGGTTTTGGTTTGGTTTCAGTGGAAGACAAGAGAAAAGAGCACTTCCTGGAGTGTGTCCATACTGTATTTAAGAAATGCGCAAAAACTTTTACCACAGACTGTGATTGATTCTTTATGAACATAGAATCTATATGAACATACATTCACCATTCACTTTATTAGAAACACCTGTACATCTGCACATTCATGCAGTTATCAAATCAGCCAATCAGGAGACAGCATTGCAATGCAAAAAATCATGCAGATACAGGTCAAGAGATTGAGGTAATGTTCACATCATACATCAGAATGAAGAAAATGTGTGATTGCTATGATTTTAACCGTGGCATGGTTGTTGGTACCGGATGGTTTGAGTATTTCATAAACTGCTGATCTCCTGCGAATTTCACACACAACAGTCTGTAGAGTTTACACAGAATGGTGCAGGCTGAAACACCTTGTTGATGAGAGACATTAGAGGAGAATGACTAGACTGGTCTGAGCTGACAGGAAGTCTATAGTAACTCAAATAAGGACTCGTTGCAATAGTGGTGAGCAGAAAAGTATTTCAGAATGCACAGCACATCAAACCTTGAGGTGGATGGGACCATGATAGCCTCAGGTCCCAGGAGTGGAACCTGATGTGGTCTTCTGCTGTTGTAACTTATCCACTTCAAGGTTCAATGTTTTGTGCATGCCGAGATGCTCTTCTGCTCACCCCAGTTGTAAAGAGTAATTATATGAGTTACTATATCCTTCTGGGCAGCTCGAACCAATCTGGCCGTTTTCCCCTGATCTCTCTTATCAACAAGACGTTTCCACCCACAGGACTGTCACTCATACGATGTATTTTGTTTTTCACACCATTCTGTGTAAACTCGAGAATGTTGTGTGTGAAAATTCCAGGAGATTTCAGTTCCCGAAATACTCAAACCAGCCCATCTGGTACCAACATCCATGCTATGATCAAAGTCACAGATATCAAATGTTTTCTTCATTCTGATGTTTGATGTGAACATTCACTGAAGCTCGACCTTATCTGCATGATTTTATGCATTGTGCTGCTGCATGATTGGCTGATTAGATAACTGCATGAATGTGCAGGTGTACAGGTGTTCCTATTAAAGTGGATGATGAGTGTATATTACATGGGATTATTTCTACTGGTTATTTTATAGAAGCTAAAATACACTGTAAGATGCAGACAGACACAGTCTGTTAAAACTGTCTGCTAATAATTATTCAAGGAATATTTACATTGATAATTAATTGCAATAATTACCCCATGCAAAACTAGTCGAATCCAAATATGGCTACAGACATGGAAAGGACTGAGTACGCCTCCTAATAGTATTACAAGGTTTTTTTGTTTTTTTTTTGTTAGTGAAGCTATATTAAATACCCAAGGAGGTCTTTGCTATATTAGAATCAACTTTCTCCTAATGTTAGTTTTGGTGCTATCAAAATGTTGACAGGAACTATGCACCATGTATGCAAACTGGTAGGCTGTGTTCAGTGTTTAAAGATCATATATCAGTTAATGATTCAATAAGACTGAATTATGGCAAATCCGCCTAAGAACAATTTTGAAGGTGCACATACAATCTTGCATGTGAACAACACAAATCCATGTGCAAGCAGGATAAATTGCAATGTGGTTGTTTACTTGAAAGCATTAAACAGTCGTGCTGTTGACTTGTAGCAGTAAAATAACACCATAGTTTTTTTTTGTTTTTTTTTAAAAAGGCACTAATGGAGCTGCATTGTTTAAGTGTTCCTCCAGCTGTGAGCAGAAACATCCTCAGTGAATGAGCTCAACAAATCCTTGCTGCTTGTTTTAAACCTTTCCCTTTGCATGGCAATTCAAAATGGCATATCCACACAAAAAAGCAAGTCCTCAAACATGTAATTCGTTGTACTTTAGTAATATTGCACACGTTTAAAGTTGTGAGAGCCCTGTTTTAGAGCTTTTCAGAGCTCTACTTGAGTGCAAAAGAGTAATTATGCTAATAGTAGTGGTAAGGTAGATTCAGTCTCACCCTCGTCTGTGTCTTTTGGAACGTAATTGATGGCTCTTCCCCAGGGTTGATGCAGACCACTGCGTGTGATTTATTTCCCCAGAGAATGATTCACACACACACAAAGAAGCACACGCATTGTTTAATAGGAGATAACAATATGCCATGCAAGCCAAACAAAGAGCTGCTTGCATTCAATTTCAAAATGGTTTGTTCTCTTGATGCAGACTGAGATTACTTTGATCGCTCTCTGCAGTTTGTCGCCCCTGGCGTGTTTTCATATCGGTATCGAATTAAACCAGGCAGTCCGGGAAGGCCATCCTCATCTCGTTTGTTTAAATGCCACACCAGAAGAATGCAAGAGTGAAGCAGCTGTTGACTGATAAGGCCAGTGCTTGGGTTTCTTGGCTCATTCTCAGCCTTTCCTGAGGAGACAAGGTCAAGGGCCTGTTTTTACTGAGAAAATGCAGGAGGTGTTAGTATTGAGAGAACCTGTATTTCGTTTGTAAATATGCCGTACATTCTTTGTAGTATCCACGCCTCCAATGGCAACAACATTAAGCGTGAAAAACATTACGTTAAAAAGTTCATAGGCCTAAATGATTAAACACTGAGGCAAATTCATTCAGTTGTAATGTATGACAAGTATTTTAGCAGACACACTATTGGACCTGATTTCTTATTTTCGAAGAATTCTTGATTTTTTTTCTGCACATAAATGATCATCACTGTAATTATAATTACATGTAATTTATTATATTTACATATATTTTTATGTTTATCCATTAATCCATCAAGCAGCCCCATATGGGTTGTGACCCCTAGTTTGGGAACCCCTGGGTTTATATTAACATATTAAACGAGGGGTTCCCAAACTAGGGGTCATGACCCCATATGAGGTTGCTTGATTTACAGTACAAATGGAGTAAAACTCAAAGGAGAGAAACTTATGATCTCTCCTTTTGCTTTGTTCAATTATTTTAGTTAACATTAGAAATGTTAAAGGCAGATTTTGTGTGCAAATATTATGAAATGTGACTGGGAGTCACATTCAGACAAGCCGCATTTAAATTAATACATTCTATTTTAGTCTTTTTCACTGTCCTGACACACTGCATTAGCCATAAAAAATTACCTCAGCTAAACAAACGAGCATTTTGTATCAAATTGTGTACGTATGTACTATTCTAGGCTGTTACTAACTACCGAGTACTAACATTAACCAGTTTTCTTATTACAGTTATTACGGTTCCTATTACCAGTTTCTGGAATACTCAAACACACCAATCTGGTACCAACATCCATGCCTCGATTAAAGTCACAGACATCACACTTTTTCTTCATTCTGATGTTTGATGTGAACATTAACTGAAGCTCTTAACTGACCTATATCTGCATGATTTTATGCATTGTTCTGCTGCCACACATATATATACACAGACACACGCACACACATTGGGTTTTCTTATTTAACTGCTCACAAGCAGCTTCTTGTACAGTATAAATTATAATACCCTGCAGCTTTTAATTGTTTAACCGGTTCCCACACGTTTGTTTTCTATCAAAACAATGTGGCCCAGACTGAATTAATTACTGTGGACATATTAATATTATGCTCAGGGTGAACACAGGAAGTCTGTGGGGCATGTAGAAACTGATATCATTGGGAAAATGAAGTGTGAAAGTAATTAATGGTTTCTGATGAAGCATCACTGCAGCTGATAATTCATCTCTTAATACTCTTGTCTCTTGACCGTAGAGGACCTACTTTTGATTTTTATGCCCCACATTTAGTGCCTGAATAGATACTATCACAGCTATTTTGTCAAACATAAATGAAGTCAGTATGTTGCTACATGATAATATCTATATAATATTTGCCATTCTGCAAGTCTAATTCTTTTCTCAACAGGCACAACAGTGCTGGCTCAGATTGCGTTGTGTTGTGTTCAAATCCCAGAGAGCCACTATTGCGCCCTTGACTAAGACACTTAACCCTCACCTGCTCAGCTAAAGCATCAAGCTAATGAGCAAATATAACTGAAAGATGCGCAACAGAAAAATAAGTCTTTTTAGTTCTTTGGATAATTGTACCTCAGTGGGAGTATGAATATCTAAAGCATTTGGGTGGTATAATGACTGTTATGTTTAATCAGATTAAAAAGTAAACACAAGTCCAGTAGCAAAAATTGTTGAAACACTTCTGATGTATGATGTCATGCATTAAGGTGTTGCTGTCCATCATCACCTATGAATTGATACCACAGCATTGTTGATTTCTTGAATGTGATTGGTCAGAAGGTGTTGATTAATTTTCAATAACCACATAGCTCTGTAGTCTCTGTTGTACTCATGCAGTACTCAGGTAGTACCACCTGTAATTCAAATCACACGTTTATGTTAACGTACTTGTTCTAATATGTTACCGTTTCTATAGTAACAGGTAATTGGCAGGTACTTGTATGGTGGATGCTTAGTCTAATACTAACAGATTTTTAAAAAATGCTGGACAACAAATATTTTGCTATCTGAAAAGCTTTGGGTGTATTTTATGGATTTTGGGCCTGAAACTCACCCTGAAATTTTCCTGTCACATACCTTTTTTTTTTTTCTTAAAATTACCTATTTTGTGTTTTCAATCATTCATTTCAACGATGCCCACAATGCAAGTAAAGAAATGTTTTCACACAATGTAAATCACGTCACACGCTAGGACTGCAGCTTAGATACACCAAGTTCCATTGTTTCATTTGTGAGTAGGACAGCCTTGCTAAAGGGTCTCATTACATCTATAAAAACAACTGGCCATGCTGTAAGCAGATGGTTCCAGGGCAGAAAAGTGTGGCGCATAAAGCACTTGTCAACCCAACAAAGATATTTATGCCTTCTTTTCATATAAACCTTGGGCTGATGAAAAAATTTTATGAAAGCAATGTACAAGGAAATTGAAGGATTTCAATACTTGAGACAGATGTTTTCCAAAATAACTGATGCCAAGATAAAGGAAGGATTTATTGGTCCAGAAATCAAACAGGTCTTCAATGACAGGCAGTTTGAAGTAGGGAACTTCTAGTGGGGCTGGAGAGAATTACATGGAAGACATTCAAGAATGTTTCTGAAAATTCTCTTGGGAACTATAGAGCACCAAAATACATGCAGCTGGTTGACAAAATGCAACCAAGCATATGCTTTAAGCATACAAAACCACTAAAGATTAATTTTCTATACTCGCATTTACTGACTTCTGTGGAGATCTCAGTGTAGTGAATGATAAACTTAGTCTCAAGACATTGCAATGATTGAAAAATGGCAGCAGAGCAACTGGAATCCAAAAATGTTGGTAGATTATTGTTGTACACCTCAATGAGAAGCATCAGACACTAGTGATAATCAGCAACGAACATTTTTTTTAGGTCAGTGGAATTATTTTAATGTGCTAACACTATCAAATGATTTCAATAAAAGTGTTAAATTTGTGTTTCTCCAAATTCCTATATGATACAATGTAAAATTATATTTGTGTTTGAAGAGTTTGAAGAGCTCGGTCATTATCAGCAAATATTTCTGACACTTTTGTAAAACAAAAAAATGTCAAGTGTAATCATTGTTATGGTGAAGTGTTCTGTGACGTGATTATTTAACATTTATGGAAGGAGTCTCCACTTTCAGGGCTTTCTAATAATCAGAGGTAAACCTGTTACTTCAAATTTTCTCCTCTGGAAAGTCTAAGCTCAGAGATAGTGAGCTTACGACTGTTTATAGCTGCTGTAATGTGATAAAGGGCACTAACTTGTTTGTTGATGTTCCACAACATTCAGTGTAACTATAAATGGATAAAAAGTATGATGTGTCATTTTTAATAAATAAAAGCAGAATTTTACAAATTGGCAAACTGTAGTTGTATAATAGGAATAAAACACTTTGGGACATGCTGTTATTGAAAAATATAATAATAATCCATAATCAAAGCACTAACAGTAAATCTAGTAGCTTTGTGTTGGGTTACATCACACCACCCCATCACTGATTTTTTTCCTACAACAGCACACCCTGTTGTGTTATTATGCAGAATATAGATATGATACTGGACTTTTTTCGGTCAAAGACATCAGTACTGGTGGTGTTCTGTAGCGCACTGAATGTGCTTTAATTTGTCGGCCAACACAAAAAAAAAGCTAGTCAAAAATTACATCACATTTGCATGTTGAAATCAATTTTTTTTTCTATGAAGAGAAGAAAGGTCTTTAATCATGGGAAATGTGGTTGGTATCATATCATCAACCTGTGCCAGAGGATAAAATTCAATTGTTTGAAATCGACATGCCTTTAAAAAGCATGCTGTTATACTGAGGTAGCAAATCTTTAAAAGACGTGTGTAATTCCCATCAGTCCGAGACATGATTTGGTTGATGGCATACATATTCATGAGTATTCATTATTCCTTTGGCTCAAGCTTTGAGTTATTCAGTAAACTAGAATGTTTCTTGCCTGCATGTTAGAGAATATTGCTGTAATGCTTCTAGACCATGAGCCCATCGAAAATCACTGTTTAATCAGAGCAACAGCTGTACAGTTAAATGCTGTGATATCACATTAATCACATGCATGTTCTTAGGTAATATATTGAATGAGTAACTTGCATTACAAAATGTGTTTTCAAAAAAAATGCAAGAAACAACAATATACTAAGATATGTGACTTGTTTTCATTAGATGTCATAAAATTGTAGAACCTCGTACCTGTTAGTGTGAGTTAGTGTCTTTACTCAATTTAAAACCCGGCTTCTCAGCTGT
This sequence comes from Pangasianodon hypophthalmus, assembly GCF_027358585.1. Taxonomy (NCBI): domain Eukaryota; kingdom Metazoa; phylum Chordata; class Actinopteri; order Siluriformes; family Pangasiidae; genus Pangasianodon; species Pangasianodon hypophthalmus. The sequence goes on from NC_069711.1 coordinate 7,709,643, forward strand.
CCATCACTTTGTATCAATGAATTCTGAATGTTGACACTTCAATATACTTACAAGAGTGTACTTTATGAGTTTTTTTTTGTGTATGTATGTGTGTGTATGTGTGTGTAGGCCTGTAGTGAAACACAAATCATCTTAAAAGTAGGACAGCAATAACTGCAGGCTCATTTTACTGAGCACTTTTAACTATTTGAGTAAGTGAATGGCCATGTCCTTGAATATTAAGTGCTCCTTTAATTTGAAGGGAAGAAGAGTAGAGAATCACGAACTGCATTGGCATTTCTGCTTTCAGAAGCATTTTGAATTAGAGTCTTCTGTAAAAGGATAATGTTGGTTTCCTTCTTTTCTACTGCTTTCAAAATTCATTTGCTCTTTTTTTTTCATTTTTTAGGAACAATTCTAATTTATTCATCTTGGCTGTAAGATGGGAAGCTTAAGAAATATTAAGCTTTGTTCTCTTTCTAAAGGACATCTCTGATACTGTGTTTTAGTAGACCTTGGAGAAAAACTCTATAAACCATTTTGCAGCAGCATGTACCACTTAGTTATTATGGTGTCTTCCAAGGAGCGAATTCAAGCATTTATGAGAACACTCAGGAAAATATCATTTTAGCAAGGCTTTTTAAAATGTACAACTTGTAAAACGGTTTATTTCAGATGGTGATCTGTTGTCCTTTAAAGGTCAGAGGAATACAGGATATTGGAAAAAACACAGCTGCAGCTTCAAACAAAGCCCATCCATAATATAGGTTAATATAATAGCAGATGGGTACATCAGTGTAACCCTACAATCTGAGATGCTTAGTCAAATAATGTAAATGAGTTATGCCTTTACCTATCCTATCATATTAGCAATGAGCTATTCAGAGCTTTCCTAAAGCAAAAAAAAAAATTAAACCTCTGTGTTGGATGTTGCATTTTTAACCATAAACTTTGTATTTGACCAAATAATAAGAGAAATCAGTGGAACTGCTTACCTGATGTTGAAGCAGTAGATTTGTTACTGGTGGGCGTAATCATTTGGGCTCGGTGGGTGGATAAAGAGTACACAATAAAGAGGTGGAAAGGACAGAAAGAAAATGTGCTCATACAGTGAATGATGATATAGGCGAATGGTCAGCCATGATACGGCCCCTGGAGCAATTAGATTTAAGGGTTTTGCTCTAGGTCCCAACTGTGGTAGCTCGGCAGTGCTTGGGCTCAAATACCCAACTTCTGATCAGTAACCCAGTGTCTTAATCACCAAGCCACCAATTTACCAAAATAAGTACATTTTTTGCTTTGGGTTCTCTGGTTTCCTTCTGTGATCAAGATAAGGGTTACTGAAGAGGAACGACCGAATGAAAGTACATCTCTGAAAATTTGGGAACCAGTTCATCTCTGGTCTACTATTATCCGGAGACACAACTGGAACATGGGCCTGATCTCTTCAACTAAATCACTGCACATTTTTCATTGCCGTATTCCTCATGCAGATTCTGGGGTTTGAGTGAGGTTTGAACTGCTATATATGATTCTTAATCAAAGTAGAGAACAGCGCTGGGGCCAGGTTCTATTAAAATGTGAATATTTTTTCTAATATTAACAAGCATGATTCCCAGGTAGAGGTTCTCAGGTAGGTCAGTATCAATAATTATTTGACAAAATGTGATAAAAGTCATGCCAGTGTAGTAAAATCTGTGATAATATGAGGTTGTCCATTCCTAATTCCTAATAAATCTTCATATTGATGCTGATCTTTAGTGTGTGAAGGAAATGATGGTGTGATTGGTGAATGCTTATAATGACAGTGAATTGCAGTGAATTAAAAACCAATAAGAGCATTATTTAGCACTTATTAGCACTTAACATTATAATAAGTTTGGATTGAGAGGTCAAGCTTGGTACTAAATGTAAATCCTCATGCAGCACAGCCTTAGTGCATTTTAAGTTGTATGAAAATTGAGCTAAGCACTTCAAAGATTGAAGAGCCCAAGAAAGTGCTGCTAAACAACACGTACCATATTTGTCTCAGTTGTGCTATAACAAGGATAATTTCGATATGGACAATATGCACAATAACACATTCCCTTGTTGTATTATTAATTCTGCAATATATAGGATTGGATTTCATACTGACTTTCAGACAGACATACATGTATCTCTCCATTGTTAAGCATGATAGAAAAGAAATAACACTATCTTCATGCAAGTCAAGCCACTGTTGTGAAAGCACAGGGATAAACAGAAAACACAGAATGCTTTTCACTGCAGAATGGTCCACTAACATAAATTGTCTTCACTAGCTGTTTGACCCTTGACCAGTGCGTGGACTTGTTCGCAAAGATCTGTAGTCTCTTGTTGTTTTATGACTTTGCAGGGAAAGTAACAAACAACAGAATGCCATCAAATCAAGCACAGTTTTTCATATGTGCTGAAAATATGTATATATATATATATATATATATATATATATATATATATAAGGTGCGAGGTGGGCCCTCCATGGATCGGACTTGTTTGTCCAGCACATCCCTCAGTGGAACATTGCCCAGAGCATCACACTGCCTCCGCCGGCTTGCCTTCTTCCCATAGTGCATCCTGTTGCCATCTCTTCCCTGGGTAAGGGATGCACCCAGCTGTCCACAGGATGTAAAAGAAAATATGATTCATCAGACCAGGCCACCTTCTTCCATTTCTCCATGGCCCGGTTCTGATGCCCATTGTAGGATCTTTCGGTGGTGGACAGGGGTCAGCATGGGCACTGTGACCGGTCCGAAGCTATGCAGCCCTACACGCAGCAAGCTGCGATGCAAGTGCAAGCTGTGGACACCTTTCTGTCATAGCCAGCATTAACTTTTTCAGCAATTTGTGCTGCATTAGCTCTTCTGTGGGATCGGAGCAGACGGGCTAGCCTTCGCTCCCCACGGGCATCAGTGAGCCTTGGGCGCCCTTGACCCTGTTGCTGCTTCACCGGTTTTCTTTCCTTGGACCACTTTTGGTAGGTACTAACCACTGCATACCAGGAACATCCCACAAGACCTGCCATTTTGGAGATGCCCTGACCCAGTCATCTAGCCATCACAATTTTGCCCTTGTCAAAGTCGCTCAGATCCTTACACTTGCCCATTTTTCCGGCTTCCAATACATCACCTTCGAGAACTGACTGTTTACTTGCTGCCAAATATATCCCACCCCACGAAGGGGGCCATTGTAACAAGATATATGCATACATTGTACACGCCATGTATATATGTTTTATTTACCAGCATTCCTATGGTCCATTTTATTGGTTGTTCATGTGGGTTGGTCTTGAAAGTGCTCTGCATACACTGTCTGTTTTTAAGATCAGTGAGTCTGCTCAGTACATTACTGCCCCAAGCATGTGAAGTTTCCTAGGCTGAAAGCAAAGTGTCATTTCAGTCACAGTCTATATTACAATATTGGTGCTGCTGTAGAGATGAAAGGCCTCGAGTTTCCTCTGATATTTATTACATTATTATTGTACTGTACATTCCATTGATGTATCTTTGGACAATCAAATCTGGACCAAAGTATTTGCTCTTGCAACCAAGGTATTGGTGTTTGGCGGGGATAATGGCTTAGTTGCCTGTAGAAGTGACTATGATGAGTCTATTTTACAGAATTGAATATGTTTGAACCTGTCAGTTACTTGGGCTCAATGTCTAGTTTTTTGGAACATCCTAAGGATTGGCTGATTGTTCATCTTTCAGGTAGCTGTCAAGCACCCTTAAGGGTTCTTTAGGTGTCTCTCTGGGGAAACTCTTAAAAGTACTATGTGGTATTTCCCTGCTGGAAAGGGTTCCAACTAGTACCCATTTTGGAAGTTAAGAACCCTTATCCAAGGGTTCAATTAGCCAATGAACCCTTAAAGAAATCTTGAAGAACCAGTAGGGTAGTCTTTAAATACCCCTAATGGAATACACTCTTACACGGGATCTCCTGGCTATCACTGTAGTGCCAAGGGCAACCAGCCAGTGTCAAATGCCAAGGTTGTCATTCAAGGCTTGTAAACACACCATACTATTACACTGGGCAACGTAAATCCCAAACAAACACTCATGGAATTTGAGTTTAAAAGGAACAAAAAGGTGTCCATGCCCAGACAAAGCAAGTTATATTGCTTTGTCATGAACATTGAATGGTCTTTCAGCAATGCAACAATGCTTTGTCTAACATTTTTGTTAAATTTATTGCCGTCCTTGTCTTTGGTTAGTGTCAAAGTGTAGGAGATGTACAGCTTTTCTTTGAGTACACCAGTAAAGGCAGGATTCAAATGGTAATCTCAGAGTTCACGCATGGGCTATAATGCATTGCAGTGGAAACCTTCTTCTAAATTCCTTCTCTTTTGTCATTTCACACTACTTGTTACTGCTTTCAAATTGTATATTGTCCATGTATCATTTTTAAAGCCATTTGTTTAAACCAAAAGTGTAAGGCAGTTTAGAAATTAGATGAAACCCTGCTTCAAGCCTGGGCATAATATATTTATTCACCATTATGTAAATCCAATTGATAAGGATTTTAATAATGGCAAATTGTTCTTGTCTTAACTAAACTCTGTTGGAAAAGCCAGGCCAGACCATATTTTTAAAAAAACTGACTTAAATGCTCTCTATAATGATTTATCATTCTCTCAGTTGAGGAATTTGGACATATTCCTAAAGGAATAAATAGTTCAACAGTTTAATGTGTATAATTTATATTAATCAGAATTATTTGATCTTTATGGTTCCTGTGAGTGCAGCAAGTCAGCCAGGTCTCAGTGCAAAATCACCTTGCACAACATGTTTACAAAAACATGAATATATAATATATATATATATATATATATATATATATATATATATATATATATATATAATATGTGAGTCATATATTGTCTCAGAACACCTGAGAAGTATTTGAGTACTTTAGAACAACTTGGTATGAAATTTACTGTTTCTTGTTGCCATTATCTCACAGCTTTGGCATGAATTCACTGTCTGGAAGTTCCTGGAAGTCGTTATAGAGTTTCATGCTGTTTATAGACTTATGTCTTGAATGGCTTTATTGGAGAGTTTGTGACAAAACTAACAGGCAAATGCTAGTCTGGCAGCTATCAACAGTATTCTGGGGGACGTCTTTACAAATTTCTTTGGTATTAAAACATCCTGTTCCTTTAGGAGTCACAGCCCAGCAATTTCAACCTTGTAAGATCAGACCAATGTATTATCCTTAAATTTTAGTTGCAATCATTAGAAGGGGAATTTACCCACTGACTTTATTGTTGCATGTATAATTAACTTAAACAAACAAATGCCACAAATCGGGTTTATATGAATTTATATGATTCACTTTCAAAAATGTGCAGAATTTGAAAAAAACTCTGCAGCAAATCCTGTAAACGTTTTCCTGACGCATGTTTTTTCAGAAATCGACCCATGTGCAGCAGTGGCACATTTATTGAGCATTAAATATCCTAATGCCTCTCTTGGGAAATGATGCAATGCTGAAAGGTAAGACCAAGAGCTTGACACAAGGTTTTAAGGACAAGCTCAGAAGCCAACTCTAGTCCTACATCTAGCCAGAATCAATCCACAGACTGTATTAAGAGGTCATGAATTCACTTCTACCTGTCAAAACCATTACTGCATTACATTCACTATTATGATATAGATGCCATTTCATATAGCAGTAATGGTGGAATTTGTATCATGGCCAGTGTGTAATGTAATAATGTCATATTAAGAGAGTTTGTCATTGGACACACAGAGCTAAAGGGTTCTGCAACACAGCAATAATCAAGGCTGAACTATTACCAAAGCTGTAATTCAAGTCAAGTTCACTTGTGTTGTTACATACTGAATTATTCAGCTCAATCATTCACTTTGTTAAGCACCAGTTCAGTGTGGGGAAGCGTTTAAGCTTTCACTGTGCATTAGGTCACACCTTCTATACAACTGGTCAATTTGAGAGGTATGTCTAATGCTGGTTTTCAGCATAAAAATATGCAGGTGCACAGAGAAATCTCTCATTTTAAAAAATAAAAGTTTGTTGTGATGAATTGTGTGCACACCTTAAGCTACTGATGACAGAGAAAATTGCCCATGTTGGCCCTTTATTAGTCTTCCATTCACACTTTTTACTGCCAGTGGCAAAGAGCATCAAGCCTTCGATAAAATGGCCGCTAAAAGCTTCGTCACTAAAGCAGGTCCCTCACTGCTATTAACTTGAGAGGCTGGGGGACATCTATAAAGACAGTAGCCTTCAAAAGAGTCAATTAAAGCACTTCATTAGACTGTAATATTTCAGTGGAAGCCACAGTCTCCCAACCTCAATAATGGTGTCATTTATTTTACAAAGGAGCCACTCACTTTCCACACCACAGACTGTATGTGAATTTGGACTGGAAATCTTCTAGGCATAGGGTTCTATATAACTATATTTTACCACTATATTTGAAACTTCCCCTTAGCATTTTTGGAAACTATTGCACTTGCAATTCATGGACAGTCTTTCTTTCTTTTTTTTGTTTTGGAAAATTATATAGTTGGCACATTATTTTATAAATGGTATATACTGATAAATGCCATATGAGGCTAATATGACTAATGTACACCCGCTTTTATATTTCTAACTACCCTCTATATTCCCTGACCCCACTGACGACAACAACGAAACGTGCATTTCTTCAGTTTGTTGTTAGCTCCCGTTAGCTAATGATAGTGAATTCTTAATGCTAGTTTACTATATACACAGGCCATAGACAGATAGGGATAGTCACATTATGGTATTTTTGGTAGATGCGGATTATGAATTTGCCACACCCTAGATATACCCCTGCAGATAATTCCAGTTGAGATTATTGAGGAGTGAATAAAAAAAGAAAAAAGAAAAAGTCAGCGATGACTTTGATATGAGTTTATTTGCATTTCAGAGATCATTACACAGAAACTTTGCATTTATTCATCTGGAGTAAATTCAAGAGCAACTACAAGCACATATTAAGGATGTCCTTGCAGGTTAATCAATCTTACTCACTCTCTCTCTCTCTCTCTCTCTCTCACTCTCTCTCTCTTGCTCTCTCTTTCTCTCTCTGTTTCTCTAGGAATTACCTATTAATTGGACTGCTCAGTGTCTTTAGGAGTGGTGGCTATGTTTCTTTGGATGTGATGATTTGCTGGGGAATAAGTTGGGAAATAAAGCTGGAGATTAACTAGTATGTGCTTGTATTGCAGTTCTGGGCCTGTGTTAATACATTTATGTATTTATACATTTCAATTGCTTTAATAAGGAATAAGTATTCTTTTATAAGGGTTGGAGTGTAAATTCCCATTATTCCCATTATTCCCATTATCATTCCATTAACAAAGAATATGTTTGGTAGATTTGCAGTTGACTAGGCTTGGTGTCTTTTGCTGCAGGAAAGTTGTAAAAAGTGCTGAAAAGGACACAGTGCAAAAGACAGGAAAAGGTGACTCTACAAACCAGCAAGCAGTTTGCTGCAAATTCCCATTTCCTAACTACTGTGTGCACGACCGGAGTCAAGGAAAACGGACTTGGCAGACTGCATTCAATATGTTCCATCACCTGTTTCTGCAGAAAAAACAGATGGTGAAACACAGGTGTCGGCTAAATATGCAATATGAAGGCTATAATTTCCACATCAACATCTCTGATCAGGTTTCTCCTTGTCACCTTAGAACAGCACAAAATGATTTAAGTAGCATTTCCATTCATAATGATATATTATTAGGCCAGGGAGACTTGTGAACTAAAAGGCAGAATCTACAGTCTGTGGTTTTGGATTTTTTTTTTTTTTTTGGTCAAGTCTTGGTCAAGGTCCGTCTGGCAGGTTGGTGAGAGCTCGAACAACATGTACCCGAGAAAGGCATTTATAAATCTCACCCCCGCAATAGCCTGGCATCTCAGTACCTGAGGATATCAGCCTGACTGGGGGAATCGAGATGTTTCCACACAGGATCTCACGTTTGTTATAGTCATCTGGAGCTGTGAGGATTTTTAATGAACTCAAGTGCAACAGCAGTCACTTATGTTCTACTGTTATATTGTACAATACGCTTTATTTGTACATTTCCACTATTCTCATTTATAGAACTACTTAGCACATGAGTCTATATATACATACATAGATTAACACTGATTTATTCATTTGCTTATTTAGAATGGATGAAGGATTATCCTGGCTGTACAAAAACAAGGTTTCAGTAACACTTGCTGTTTGCCAGCTACTCTATGTGTAGAACATCTGACAACTTCTCCTGCCAGAGACTGCAACTTGACATAAACACTTCATAAACACTTCATCCTGAGTTCTCACATAAAGCGGGAGGCTGACCAAAAATGCTAATGGAGTTAGCAGTGAATAACAATGAGTTGTGTCAGATAGCATGTGATCGTGTTACATAGCACTAGCTGCTTAGATTTTGGATTTTAGACTTTAAGCCCGTCAACTCATTTAAGCTGTATAATTAGCTTATTATTGTTATCTATAACTTCTGTTGTGAATTTGCCACCAACAGCAAAAGTATTTTTTTTTTTTCATTTAAGAGATTTCTGAATTTCCTTTTTCTGATATTTTCTTTTAGCTGATTCAAGTTGGGCAGGAATATTTCTGGTACAGAGTCATGTAAAACCTACCAAAGTAATCAGAATTAGCTGCCTCCTTTCATCAGCTACTGCTTTTTCCTCAAGCACAGAAACTAAAGTGACTTTTTTTTTCCTGTTTAGTCCACCTTGCTGTGTCTGAGTGTGAGCAAAAACTGCATATAATTAGAATTTAATAATTTTATACACTGGTGTATTGTAGTAGTTTGTGTATGTGGCAGTGGTGATTAGTTTTATGTGTGAAAAGATCGAGAATTAGCAGACTGGCTGCACTACGATCGAGATAGTAGGGTTTTTTTTTTTTGCACATTACATTATGCAGCTGCTACAAATATTTATTATACTGTACATAGGCTGCTACTTCTATGTTTACACCTATTTCGGCAACTTATATTGTACTCTTTTTGCACTATTGTCACTGGATTCACTTTCTAATAGAACTGTGTACTGTGTAAGGCGCTGCACTGGGACTTACTGTGCCCATTGTCTATCCCAGTAGTCATTGTATTGTCTTGTGCTGTCTGCACATGTTTGCACTTGTGCACTTTATGCATAAATTTATGTAGTCCCTTGTAGCTCTGTGTTGTTCGGTGTTGTTCTGTGTTTGTCTTATGTAGCACCTTGGTCCTGGAGAAACGTTGTTTCGTTTCACTATGTACTAACTGGCTGTATATGGTTGAAATGACAATAAACTCCACTTGACTTGACTTGACTTGACTTGAGATAATCCTGGTTACTGTGCTGTAAAAGGGTAGGCAAGCTGTATTCTTGTCTAATTAACTCAATTTTATAATACGTATACTTACACATGGGCACATAGTAAAGTCAAGACTACAGTTTCTGACAATGTTTTTCATGTTTGTGTAATAAAGTCTCATGGCATGAACTCATGAACCTAAAATTATGATAAAGTTAATCTGATCTTGCTAAGCTTCAATCGGCAAAACCCCTAAACAGTTAATAATCCACTCGCCACTGTGTGATAGTAGGCAGTTAGATGAAGAGACAGTAAAACTCATTTTAATCTATTTTTATTAAACCAGCCATAGGATATGCCTGCTGCTTCTGCATGTTGCTCTGCTGATCAGAGGGGTTTTTTAACTAGCTAAAAGGGGGGTAGTAGCTGTGGAGTGCACCATGCTGCTAGCAATATGTACAAAATACAACACAAGACCACCGTCAGGACTCGTGTGAAAACAAAAAGCTCTGTAGCAGTGCTCTATCATTCCTGATGCTTTTTTAGTGCTAGGACTTTCTAACACTAGCACTTCACGTGCTTTTTACATTGCTGGGAGAAGCTGCTCTCGATCAGTAGGCAAAGGCATGCTCACACAGTTCTAATTGAGCTTTTATAGGCTTTCTGTAGCTTTTAGTTATAATTAAATTGCAATTAATGATATACTATATTTTCGAAACTAACATTTAGCAAATGCTTTTTTAATGACAAATCTTTAGTATCTATTTAGTAATGTCTTTTTTTTTTCTTAAGATTTACAATCTTGTTGCCAGGAGCTTTAAGCAATTGATACTAAACTGTGACTTTTCATCAAACTCAATTTAAAGTTCATCAAAGTATTCTAATGAAATGCAGACTTTGACTTTGCCAGCCAGCTTTTATGTACATTCAGAGCTGCGAGAGTCGAGTCTGAAGGCTGCATTGGACACACAGCCTCTGGGAGAAGAGTCCTCATCCTGTCTTCATGCTGGGTTGAGGGATAATGGAAAGAGGGATAAAGGAGGGGAAGAGGAGGAGCACAATCGTATCTCCAGCCCAGGGCACTCAGACAGACTTCTATGTCCTGGTTGAAGAGTAATCCACTTAGGAGCGGCTGGGAGACTAAACACTCCCCTCTATTGGATGATACAGAGATTTCGTATGGTTGGAGAATGACCCCCTTCTTCATATATTGAAGTGTGGACTTGCAGAAAAAAGTAGAGCACTTGCATAAAACTTTAAATCCTTTTGAACTGCATAAAATGATTGAAAGTGCAAAGACAATAATGTGAAGGGCATGAAGTGGCTTGTAATTTTTAGAGTCTATTAGATATCACTTGAGCGTTGAGAATTCTGAATACTGGACTGAGTAGATTGACTTGTGAAATGTTAAAAAAATACCTTTGTGGTACTAAAGATCTGTCATTAAATAAGCACGTACTATAGATATATACATCCGATATATACATCCCTAACTACAAATTAATTATAAATAAAAACTGCAAGAACTCTTCTCTGCCTGATGAAAATGGTGTCAGATTGCCCATTGATTGATCGCATACTATCACACAGCAGCAAGTGACTTATCAGCCATTTAGGCTTGTGAGGTTTGCCAATAAAGCCCGGCAAGATCTGATTAACTTTGTTGCATTTTTCAATTAATAATTATCTTGCATTTCAATAAGTTTGGCTTAGCTCACCTACCTTTTTCCAGAAATAGGCTTTAGGTCATGATTATTTAAATTGTAGTGCAGTCCACTCTGCTAACTTTCATTCCTTTAAAAAAAAAAAAAAAGAAAAAAGAAACCTCAGTATTACTACACATAAATTATTAGACCAAAACATGAATAGATAAGAAGTTTTCTGTGGTTGAGGTAAAATGGAGTTGATGTAATCAAATTCTGATTGGTGCTATAGTGGTCTTGATTTCACCTCTACCAAATGTAATCAGTTTAAATTGGCCAGAAGCCAATTGCAGCAGGAAAAAAAAGAAAGAAAAAGAAATTCAGTGTGGTAAATTCACCAGCAAAGCTTTAAATAACAGTAAGAAGCAAACAATTAAAATGACAAGGTCTCTAACCAAATCAATCAAACCAAGTCGAATACCAAGTCACGAAATGAAAGATCTTGTAACCGGCAAGAGCACGGTTAGTTGCTATAATGTACCGATACTTCCTCTTCTACTGCAAAGCATTTGTAATTTAAAAAGAACCTTTAAACTCATTCACCAAGACACTTTCTGAACTTCATCCTCTTATCCATACATGTGCAGTAAGTGAAAAGTAATATCAACCATTAGACATGGCCCATATTCAGAGGCCTTGTAGTAATTAAAACTAAAGTAAAGTCATAGTGCAATTAGGTAAGATTAGTTATGCACTTGGAGAGGAAAGGAGAAACCATATAGGTCCTTTTTTTTTTTTTTTTAACAAAGGACAGCTACAGGACAGTTAAAAATCAAATGTAGTATAAGGAATCAAATCAGTGGTTGTCAATCCCAGTCCCTGCTGTAACAGACATCACTGACCTCATCAGTTGATTTTCAAGCCTTTATCCAAAATGAATGTTTCAAAACAAGGATAACACAAAAAGTTAAGCGCCTCATGAGCGTCTCGTTAGCACCCAGATGAGGACGGGTTCCCTTTTGAGTCTGGATCCTGTCAAGGTTTCTTCCTCATGTCGTCTCAGGGAGTTTTTCCTTGCCACTGTCTTGCTCATTAGGGATAAATTCGTACATTTACAATTTATATCCCAAATGTATTTATTTCTGTAAAACTGCTTTGCGACAATGCATTGTTAAAAGCTCTATACAAATAAAATTGAATTGAATATGGTCTGTAGCTCTGGTGAAAGGGGGAATGATTGGTTTACAACCTGCGGGCTGCCCCTGAGACAGCATACCATTCCACCATCTATAGCTCACAGATTTTTACATTCACATTTCTCCAACCGAATATTCAGACTACCGACAATCTAGACACCCAAAAGGTCGTTGGCTAACAGCTACCTAGATAATAATTGAACACAATTATAGCAAATAAATTAGTTTATGGTTTATATACCATACAGAGCTAGCTAGCTTTCTGGGCAACTTTCTAGTTTAGCATGATAGCCAAAAATGAACAAATAGAACAAATTTATCAAGAATGTTTCTAACTACGACTAACTAGCCACCTAGTTAGTTAGCTACATTACAAACTTATGTTAAGCACTTAAAGGAGTTTATGGTTTGATAGAGTTTCCTGGGTTCACTTAGAATCAGGAAGAAGTCTGTGTGCGCGCCACTGGACCGGCCGGGGAAGAGAGTGCCAAAGAAAGACATAAAGTCAGTGTTTGAGTAGCAAAGCTCTCTGAGGCAGACAGGGAGTATTTATACAAGAAAAGTGCAGTATTCTGCGTTATCTATATGCAATATCTGCAGAGACAAAGGCGTCAGACAAAGGCGTCAGCAGAGAACAGAAGTGGCGGTTGATGTGTTTCACAAAGTGAGATTATGTCACGGAGTGTCCGCACTCAGAACATGTTTATCAGAACAGAACAGAAGAAGAACAAAAGATATCACGAGGTCAGCACAGAGCGTGCTGACATATATGCATAATACACTGCCCGGCCAAAAAAAAGTCACTGTTTAGATTTTAATAGGCGAATACATAAGAGTCTATGAATGGATCATTATTAGAGTGATTATAATGTTTCTAGCATGTTATATGTTTGGCAACAGTTCTTTTAATCTTAAAAGATGAAGTGTGTAGCTTTTTAGTTCTTTAATAACCACGTAGAAAGACGTATCATGGCCATATTCCAGGATGACACTGCCAAGATTCATCAGGGTTAAAATTGTGAAAGAATGGTTCAGAGAGCATAAAGAATCATTTTCACACATGAATTGGCACCTCTGAGTCCTGACCTTAACCTCAGTGAAAGTCTTTGGGATGTGCTGGAATGCTCATCTCTTGCATTGTCAGTACAAGATCTGGACCAAAAATTGATGCACCTCTTGATGAAAATAACATCACAACATTTATTTCCATCAAGCAGTGCATCAGTTTTTGGTCAAGATCTTGCATAGTATATGTATTTGCCTATTAAAATCTAAACAGTGACTTTTTTTTTGGCCGGGCAGTGTATATCATGGTGTATACATTTTATGGCACCAGCTAGATTTCTTGCCAACTTTCTAGTTTAACACCACTACTAAAAATGGACAAACACTAGTTTGCTAGTTATCAAGAATGTTCCTAACTAACCTACCTACCCAGCTACCAACTTAGCTATATTACAACACTAGTTTTCTAGTTGAAAGGGTTTATTAGGAAATTAACAAATGTTAACTTTTTGCTTACAGAGCATCAAAATTAAATCAAAATCAAATCACACCTCTGGGGTTGGGGTTTCAAATCCCGCCCCCCGCCCCTGCGTGCACGGAGCCTGCATTCTCTCCCTGTGCCTTGGGGGTTTCCTCCCCCAGTCCAAAGACATGGGTTGTAGGCTGATTGGCATTTCCAAACTGTCTGTAGTGTGTGAATGGGTGTGTGTGCGATTGTGGGCTGGGACCCCTTCCAAGGTGTCCCCCACTTTGTGCCCCAAGTCCCCTGGGATAGGCTCCACGCTCAGCAACAACCCCATGTAGGATAAGCGTTAAAGAGGACGAATGGACGGAATTTCCTCATGCCTCCAAGGTAGAACAATTTGCCAAGACTGGGACTGTATGAGTCCTCAATAACACTTAAACTGTCCAGTGTATCGTATTTATGATTTGTAATTAGGAGAATGCTTTGTTTGCATTTAATCCTATTAGGTAATAGTACATGAAACGGGGACAGCCATAAAATTAGATTACCGAGACTTATAAAAGGATATCTGTTTTTGAAACAAGCAAAAGCAACAAATTTTTTTACACTGATTTACAGTGTAAGATCAGAATTTCAGCTTTCATTTCCTGATATTTATATCTAGATGTGTTAAACAACTTAGAACATGGCACCTTTTGTTTGAACCCACTCATTTTTCAAGTGATCAAAAATATTGGAACATGTGACTGACAGGTGTTTCTTGCACTGTCTTTAAAAAAATGGACAAATCACACACCACTTCATCATAGGATGTGATGGATTTACACACATGGTTTCCCTTTGATTATGTGGAAACTGCCTTCTTTTATGTTCAGAATTTCTTAATTTTCTGTCAATTAAAACAAAGTGAGTTTCCGACAACCATTAACCTGATTTTGAAAGAATACTCTATTTTCAATCATTTTTAGGTTTGCTATATATTCAATCAAATGATGTTTATTACTGCACCTGCAGGTTGTAGCCACTTCAGGAGCAACACAGCATGTTCTGTTTCACCCCTCCTAATTGCCAGAGACAGTATCTATCTCCTAGAATTCTTTCTTGTGCATGTTTGTCACAAAGTGAGAAATGGCATAGTATTTGCAGTACATGCTGTTGTTGTACAGCAATCTTTCACATTCATCTCGTCACTCCATGCGATGTCTGACCTCATATATTACAATTTGAGCTACAGAACCGCCAATATAACCGCTGTTATATCCTATCATCTCCTTGGCTGCATACCTTTTCAGATTTTTGGAGACCATTCAGCACTTCATGCCTGCTAGCTTGAGTTAAGTTAAATCTAGAACTGTGCAAATCAACCCTGCAAAATCTACCCTGTGTGACAGTGTTGCACATTAGGCCTGCTGCCAAAGAAGCCCTCGAGGGCACAGATTTCAGAATTTTAAAAGCAGCACAACCAAATGGACCAGCCTGGCTCTACCCTTAGTTCACTGCAGACTGGGTATCTTTCAATGCTCACAAAAAATCCAGAAACGCAAAGATTTTCTCTTGAAAGGGGTCTCCTGAGGGGCAATGTGGTGGTGTGAGATCAGAACATATCAATCAGCTGGAACTGATGGTAGTCTATCTGGCCCTCAAGTTCACCAGGGCAGTACTAGGTCAAGACAGCACATACACTTTATCTCACTTCATGTATCAATAGCTTGGTGTGGTATCCCTCCCTTCTTCCTGGTGCTGGAGTCGCTTAAGGCCTCTCCTTATGTGCCCATGCAGGATGTCTCTAAAACTGCCTTTTTACTAGCGATCACCTCAGCAATAAGAGTGAATGCCATAGCAACGCATTGGTGCAATTCAGACGTGACTTACTGGCCAAACCTGGGGTTTCTGTCCAAGGTCATATCACCCAAGTTTGTAGCCAATTGACTGATATCACAGCGTTCCATGAAAGTGAACCTGCAGAATATTGCTTGGAATGTCCAGTATGAGATTAGGTTAGATTAGATTAGATTCAACTTTGTCAGTGTTCAAAGTACATATACAAAGCCAATGACATGCAGTTAGCATCTAACCAGAAGTGCATAAGTGGCATATTTACAATAAATTACAAATAAAAGATATACAGCTATGAGGGTGATATGTACAGGGGAATGGATGTTGAGGAGTACAGGAGGTGCAGTAGCTATTATATATAGGGATAAATGTGATCTATATATGTATGTACAATCATTGTACAGTGTACAGTGGTGAAGACATGTTAAGAATATAACAGGAATATGAACAGGATATACAAATGAATATATACATACATACATATATATATATATATATATATATATATATATATATATATATATATGTAAGGTAGGTGTGAATGCATTGTGTGATATGCATACACTCTTCTGCAGTCTACCAGCTGCAACCCACCATATGTTATTGAAGACTTTTATTAAATGTATCTATATTATCTTTAAAGTGAAAGAAAACATAAATATATACACATAAGAATATATATACACACACACATATATATATGCATGTATGTAAGTATAGTAGTGCAAAAAAACACATTATGTATGTAGTGCAAAGAAGTGAATAAGGTGAATAAACAGTGAAGTAAGTAACTGAAAACAGATATTACAGTATGTGCCCTATGGTACTATTTGGACCAAACGGTGGCTATTTAATCCTCACATTAATAGTTCATCAGTCACAGAGATAAAAAAAAACCCAGGATTCTGCCCTGTCTAAATGGCCTATAGGTTGGCTGGCCACCCAGTTTCTACTTTGACATGCCTACTCTACACTACTGTATGAGTAGTGTCTCCTCATGGGCATCGCTGAAAGGCATGCTGCTCCAGGAAGCCTGCACTGCTGCTGTCTGGATGTCATTATGCACTTTCCCCAGAATTTCGACACTCATACTTCCATACTTGAGAATAGCACTCAGAATCCATGAAAAGGTTTTTAAGGACATTTACCTAATGAAGAGATTGCATAATCATGGCTTTACTCTTATTTTGTTGTCATGTTATATTTTGAGACGTTCCTCTGCACATATCACTATTTTTAATCAGCCATGAGTAGAGCCATGACTTCACTTTGCTGGTAAACTAGTAGGTTGATTAGCTACTATTAAAATGCCAATAACACTGATTTTCATAATGTGTCTAAAAGAGAATTCATAAATGAGAAATAATTAAATACAATGCAAAGGTTTCCAAAGTTTTGTTCAGTTTATTGAGTCAGGGTTTCAGAGCCATTTGCCTGAATTAGACATTTTGATACACAGAGGTATTCTCTGGACAAAGATAGGGATTCATTTCATTTTTATGTTTTCTTTCACTTTAAAGATAATATAGATACATTTAATAAAAGTCTTCAATAACATATGGTGGGTTGCAGCTGGTAGACTGCAGAAGAGTGTGTGCATATCACACAATGCATTCATACCTACCTTACAATTCCTACAATGTTGACACTGCTGTGCTTGGCAAAATCTTCCAAGTCACAAAAGGCTCAATGTTTTTAATGAGGACAGCCTTTGGAAGATCTGTGAATTAAATGACACCTCTTTTGATTTAAGAGCTGTGTCTATTGCCCAAGTGACATTGCTTATTTCCCCAGAGACTGGCGTTCAGAGTCTACAGTTAAACACAGCAGGCTGCTAAGCACCATGGCTGGATTTGGGCAATCCACTTTTTATTTCCTCTGAGAGGAAGGGTAAATTTCAGTCAGTGTGAGGCACAGAGGTTACAGACATTCTCATGACACTGAAACCGTGCTGCAAGCTATGAAACACAGCTGTTCATTAAAATGGATAAAGCCTAATGGAGCTGTAACATGAATGCAGGCTCGGTTTAGGCAAAATTACTTTTAGGCCCAGATTACTAACCAAAACTCAGAATTATTTGGAAATAATTAAATCAAAGTTTAATTGTAGAGCTTTTATATGAAGTTACAAACATGTCATTAGAAATTTGAATTTAAATGCAAAAATCGGAATTTGAACTTTGGCACTTTTGTTTTTCAGTTTGGGAACGCACCTGTCTATGCCTCAAGTGGAAGCCCAGATACCGTGTCTCTGCCTGTCCAAATGCACACTTTTCCAGGCTTGACATAAGGCCAACCCATCTCAAAGGACTAATAATGTCATCTTGGTAGGCTGTGGCATATGCCCTTGTCAAAAAGTCACTCAGACCCTTACGCTTGCCCATTTTTCCGGCTTCCAACACATCAACTTCGAAATCTGACTGTTCACTTGCTGCCTAATATATCCCACCCCTTGACAGGTGCCACTGTAACAAGATAATCAATGTTATTCAGTGGTTTGATCTGTCAGTGGTTTCCATGTTATGGCTGATTGGGGTATATATATGTGATTATATATTACACACACATATATACATACATATATACACAAACAGAGACAGACAGAGAGAGAGAGAGAGAGACAGACAGACAGACAGACAGACAGAGAGAGAGAGAGAGAGAGAGAGAGAGAGACTCACACACTTAGCTCATTTTCAGTCAGTAAGGGATCGAATCATGACCGAAAAGGACAAACATCATCTTAAAAGGCTGTGTTTTTAATGTACAATGTAAATTTATACAAAATGAACTTGAACGCAATATTAATAATAGTTTATGAACAAGTTCATGCTATTTGTACAGAAGAGCAATTACGTAGGAGCATTTTGACCAGTTTGCATGAGACATCATTACTACTTTACTCCATGTGTGTGTACTGCAGCAGATAGAGTTCCTATGCACTGCTTACAAAGCTAACAGAAGTGACATGTACATTAAAAGGTAGAAAATCTTAGATAATCAAAAACAACAAAAATAAGAAAAACACATTTGCACATTTAAAATCAGAACATTTATTGCTTCACCTGAATACTGCATTGAAAGCACACGCATTCAGTATACACAGAAAGATCTTACAATAATATGGATCCACAAACAGCAGTGAACACAATGCTCTACAAAACTACAGAAATTTAAAAATTCTAAATATCAAAACAGTACAGGTGCAGTAGAGGCAGTCAGTTGTAACTGGTGAGACAGCGTGGTATAGACATGAGCGCCTCTCACACTCACTCTCACTTTCACAAACACACAGTTTTAGCACATCTGACTAGTGCTCAGACTGGCTTCCAAAACAAAAAAAAGTTGTAAATTTCTCAAAAATAGAGTGATTCATTGAAATGTTCATATAAATTATTATCGTGAACCAAACATGGTCATTCATTTGAAATCTTTTCCCTTAAGTGTATGTACCTTTTACATGAAACTCTTTCCTTCATTACAGTGTAGGGTGTAACAGCAAGAGTTTAAAAAGGGAAAGGAAAGATAACGTTGGGGGGAGGGGGAGGGGGGTGTATACTAGATGAAACAATACATATCTTTTCTACATGGGTCCATATGCAGACATGTAACACAACCCTTAACTGACAACCCAAACTGTGTGGGAGAAAAAAACGAAGAAAAAAAAAAAAAACCCTGAATATGAACCAATATTTATGGCCCTTGCTTCTAACTCTAATATGTGATGGGTCTTTGGAGAAACTGCATAAGCAAGGAAAAATTCTACTGTTCTTGAGATAAGGTCTGTAACTGAACTACAAAAAACTGAGGGAAACGAAACACTCCAGGACCCTCACACATCTACAGTCTGTACAGCAGATGTCAACCAAAGTGAGGGACCATCATCCTTCTGCTGTACTAAAACAGAAGGAGAAATGCCTTTGAAGACCAACTGCATTCAGTGGTACTAAGGTAAGGGGTGTAATTGAAAGAATGAAAATAACCTTCCAGTTTAAAACCTGCAATACAAAACTAAAAAGGAAAGAAACAAAAAAAAAAAAACATCACATATGTACACCAGCATAGTGTGTCCACCCATAACAGGTAAGAAAGCTGGAAAAAGTAGGTGACGCTGGACCAGAAGGCTGTTGGTGGCCCCAGTTAAAGAGCCCGTCCGGTTACTGTTAGTGTGTTCTCAAATCTCCACACGCTGGTTGTTGTTGTTGTTTATGCTACAAAGTCTGTGTTTGGGAGGCTCCTTAGTCCTGCTCCATAGGCTCTTCTGTGTTTTCTAAGTCTAGCTCCCCCAACTCCACGCTGCCCTCTGTGGGTGAGTCTGCACCACTGGGGGTGGAGTCAGAAGAGGCGGAAGGGCCGGCGGCAAGCTCATTACTGCTGCTGCTGCTACTGTCCGGCTCACTAGACTCCTCCTCCACCTCCTGCCTCTCAGGGCTGGAAGCGGGAGCTGTCTGCTCTGACTGGTCCATGTCACTGGGTTCCTGGGCGGAGCCGGAAGGAACTTCCCTCTCTGCACAGTCGGATTGCGTACTGGATGGCTCTGCAGAGACAGAAACGAAAGAGTTTGGATTCGGGCTCTACACATAGACTTGTACTTTGTTTTGAGGCACAACAGATAGCAAGAAAAACGATTTGATAAGAGGAAAAAAAAATTGTTTCACTGTATAAACAAACATTCAGAAATTCATCATTTCTTCAATTTATCATTTACCAAAAACTAACATTTTAATTCATAATTATTTAAGAAAACATTAATTAGAACAACTCAGTATGTTTAGATAACAAATCTGCATATGAAATATTATTTCAAAATTGCCTCCACTCATGATTAGTGCTTGAGCAACTTAACTTTTTATACTTATACTATGTAAGAATAACCTTGTTTGAGCTACCTGTCAAATGTATTAGCTTTTAATGACAGATTAATTGACTATTAGGATAAAACAGGATAGAAATTTATATAATAAACACACGTGATCTACCTGCATATAATTTGGTATACAAGTGTCTATTTTGACGAACACATTCAGCCTGGAAGTTAAATTAAAACTAAACGTTTTCAGGGGATACCTTGGTCCTCACAAGCTGTCGCTGAACTGGCATCCTCCTGCTCTTCCTCGTGCCCTTCATGTTTCTCCTCTGTCATGGATGTTGGCGACTCTGCATTTCCCGACACATCAGACACCCCCTCAGATTGAACGGTCTTGTCATCCGATTCGCCTTCAGTGTCTTCCTCCTCCTCATCCTCACCTCCTTCCTCACTGAACTTGAGTCTCTTCACCTCCTGCTGTTCTTCCTCTGGGTTTTCTTCCTCTTCTGCATGCTTGTTCTTTATGCAGCTATTCAAAGGAGACCCAAGGCCTGACGCAGGCACATCGCTGAAAAACATACACACACACACACACAAAGTGCTCTATAGTTAAAAAATGTAAGCGTGACAAAAAAAAAAAAAAATTCCAGAACTGCAATACTTTTCGTCTAGCATGTAGCTATAATCTCAATATACAAAAGAATATAAAGGTCAGCGTGTGTAATATTATACATCTTATGTATCTTGGAACTTTTAGTCTGTAGCTAAAACAAGCTGAATTAACACTAACTTTAAAGAACTATTTAACTATTTAAAGACAAATATGACCAATAAAGAGGCCAGAGTAAGTGAAGTATACCCAACAGGTTTGCTGTGGCCTGGTGTGTTTGAGTCTTTGTTTTCTGTGCTGTCCAGCAGTCCATTTGTGGCCAGTGAACTAGAAGGGGAAATTTTCAGTCTGTTCATCGGCCGGGGTGTTCCAGGACCATTCACTTTCCTGAGGAACAGGTTGTGAGGGAAAGTGAAATTCAGCAAAAGGGTGTAATAGCAGTAACAGTTTTTACTTCTATGGATAGAATCTTAATATATTTATTAATAAGCATAGGCTAATTTACCTTTCTGTGAATATGGATGTGCTACCTGGCAACATGACTCCATTCATTCTGTTAACGCCACTACATCCATTTTTCCTGAGAATGTAGCCAAAATTGGCAACAATTAGCATCAATCACTACTGTATATGAGCAGAACTAAGGAAATAATTTGGCATAAATTGATACTACTTACTCAGAGGTAGGATACACACAACTGACCACCATCACATTCTGGGAAAAGACAAAGCGTAAATATAGCAGAGGACAATGCCAAGTCATGTTCAAGCCCTTTTCCAGCACTTTGTAACATAGATAACATATAATATTTACACTTCAAAGAGTTTTGGCAAAAATTAATTATAACTAGTGTTAAACAAACTTCAGGAATGACAGACCTTTCTCCTTAATGCCTTAATACCCAGCGCCTGGGTATTAGTGTCTACGTTTTCTAGGCTCTGTAACCTTTCTGATAAAAAAAAAATGCTCTAAATATCAGGAGTTGTGTGTGCTTTATAATTAGAAATGACAAGTTTTATATGTTAATGGTTTGGGGCGCAGTGGAATTTAGGTCAGGTGGTGACTAGACTACATAATGAAACAAGGATTCACAAGAACAATGTGGGCTAAAGATAAAGCAGTGGACAGATACAATCACTATCGAGCTGGTATAACAGTTTATACAACAGCGCCGTCGAATTCTCAAGTCTGATTGGTTAAAAGGTGTTCAGCAATTTTCTATAACAGCAGCTATGACAGTAGTGCCACCTGTAACTCATATTAATGTGTCTGTTCTAATACATCATAGCTTCTATAGCAACTATACATGACACTCCACATAAACAGATGCGTGTAATTGTTGATACGGTTACGATGTGTGTGTGTGAGAAAACATTTATTTAGTATTTTTGGAAAGAGTCACCAGTGTCCACTTTTTAACAGTTTGAAGGAAAGCTGTTCCTTTAAGTATCGCTACATGGGAGAATTTTCAGAATGGAGTACTTTGCGTTTTTCTGTCTTATTAACTTCAAGAGAGAAACAGAAGTAAAAGAGATTCTAATAAGGGGTGTTTATAGCTGCTATAACGTAAGTGATAACTTGCGAATGTTCCACAACATTAAATTTAATATAAATGAATAAAGAGGAAAACATGCAGTTCTTTCACTAACAACAACAACAACAACAACAAATGCTAGCATTGGCAAATAGATGTGGTACAAGAGGAATAACACTCTGGGATGCGCGTTTATAGGAAAACAATCAACTCTGGAGTAGTAACAGATCGCACCACTCTGTTGTGTTTTATCCCTTATGTAAGAAAGTGTGCCGCGCTAAATAGTAGGCTGAGAGCACAACACAGACAAACTAATATATAATCATGTAGCACATCATTATTACAGAACAAGCGGAGGCTAAATGTCAGACTGGGATAATATTAGTTCCTGAATGTGTCTTGAACTAGATTTACAAGCATCTGCTTAAACACTGAAATGTTTCTAGACAATAAACCCATCACACTATTTCTGTATTAAAATGGAGAAGTTATTTACTTTTGTTTGATGTAATTGCCCTGATGTGCGATGCTGAGCTACTCATTTGTCAATCTGTTCTTACCTTCTCAACCCCTCTGAGAAATTTCTCTGTTCCTGTGTAGTTCCTCTTGGGATCTGTGAGGAGCTCGCACAAGCGCTGGATAGTGAATGGAATCCTGGGAAAGAAATGTAGAGCATATATCTAATAATTGGGCATGTGCCAATGTTAAATTTTCATATCACGCTAACTGGCTGACTTTCTCACTTTACAATATTATCCTAATATTGTATTTAAAAACATTATTTATATACTAAAAGATATATATATGTGTGTGTGTGTGTGTGTGTGTGTGTGTGTATCTCTCGCCCATCAATTATGGACAAAAACAGTTTGACTGTTCACCAACTGGGGGCGCTGCCTGTAAGAAAAAGGCCGTAAAAAAAAGAAACAGCCATACCAAATACACAAACCACAAATTTTTACAGTAAACTCATCACTTAATAGCTGTCTCCTTCCACACATATGATTATCTTAAGTCTGTACATAGTGCACTTTCACAGGGGTAAGATAGTTCAAACTGCCCTTCACCATAACCCCTTTCACACCTGCACTTTAATTCAACAATTTAATGATTCTTAATGGGAAGCGGTTGAGTGTGAACACAAGGCACAGTTGAAATACTAGGAATACTGAAGCAGCCAGGACAAGACCTAGAACAATTCCTGGAAAATCATCATGAAGGCTCATGCATGAACAGAAGCAAATACAGTATCAGCAAAAAGGATGACATCTTTATGACTATTTATCTACCTCTTGACATGGCTGATATAAAACTTTATGTGGGGGGAAAAAAAGGAGAGAAGCCTAAAGTCAATTTAGGAAAACAAGAGAAAATGGGAGTGATTCAGGAATGAAGCTGAAACATAAATTCTATTGAATCTAATGTATGTGGAATTTGGGACAAGTCTTGTGTGATGGGTTTCTTCTGGCTAATCTGAAAGCAGGCACCCCAATAAAACACTATTAAAAGGCTGCTTGATGCCAAGCCCAAATAGTACTCCTTGGTGGTGAAAGTGGAAAAAAATTTTTTAACATAAATCCTTCTAGATCTTCCACATTGAAAACATTTCTCAAAATTAATTTTACATTATAACTCAGTACGATAAGCAAGGGTGGTCATCAGGAGCACGAGCATGGGGCCAAGTAGATTTCGTGTTGTGAGCTATTGGTTTTTGAGTCCCAGTCACCTCACGCATAAACATAGTAAGAGAAAAGAGAGATGCTGTCCAGAATCAAATAATATCTTTGACATGCGATGTGAGGACAAAAACACCAAACCTCGTAGCCGAAACACTGGCCTACGACATAAGAAACTTTGGTAGATGAGGATAGTGGTCATACACTCACAATCAACTTTAATAGGAACACCTGTACAGCCGCTCATTAATGCAGTTATCAGTTATCAATCAGCCAATCACAAGGCAGCAGCACAATGCATAAAATCATGCAGATATACAGGTCAAGAGCTTCAGTTAATGTTCAAATCAAACATCAGAATGGGGAAAAGGTGTGATCTCTGTGACTTTATCCATGGCATGGTTGTTGGTACCAGAAGGGATGGTTTGAGTATTTCAGAAACTTCTGATCTCCTGGGAGTTTCCCACACATCAGTCTCTGGAGTTTACACAGAATGGTGCAAAAAATGAAGACACACACAAAAAAAAAAAACATTGAGCGAGTGACAGTTCTGCGAGTGGGAACGCCTTGTTGATAAGAGAACAGATAAAGGATTGGGCGAGTCTGTTCTCATGACAGGCTCAGATTTCTGTGGAATCTTCTGTAGTCTTCTGCTGTTGTAGCCCATCCACCTCAAGGTTTGATGTGTTGTGCGTTCTGAACTGCTTTTCTGCTCACCACGGTTGTAAAGACTGATTATTTGAGTTACTATGTCCTTCCTGTCAGCTCAGACCAGTCTGGTCATTCTCCTCTGATCTCTCTCATCGACAAAATGTTGACGTCAGACTGCAGACCCTCTGCACACAGGATGTTTTTTTGTTTTTCGCACCATTCTCTGTAAACTCTAGAGACTGTTGTGTGTGAAACCCGAGGAGATCAGCTGATTCTGAAACACTCACACCAGCCCATCTGACAGCAACAACCATGCCACAGTTGAAGTCACAGAGATCACACTTCTTCTTCATTCTGACGTTTGATGTGAACTTTAACTGAAGCTCTTGACCTGTATCTGCATGATTTTCTGCAGTGTGCTGCTGCCACATGAAAAGTGGCATGACTACAGTGGACGGTGAGTGCATACTCGTTTGTTTTGCGTTCGTCTGAATTAATGCATTTAACTTGGTTAAACTACAGTAGCTCAGTAATTACTAGCCGAGTTAATTAAGTTTCCAAAAAAACAAACCTGGATGCCGCATTGGAGCTTTAAATGAATTTGTGATTTGTCCACGCCTTGATACGGCTACTCACCCGTTGTATCCGTTAACGATCTTCAGTATTCTCTCTTTCATCTCCTCAAATGGGACGGACTCCACGTTAGGGTTGGCAGGTCCTCTCTGCTCTGGCGCTGAAGCTCGAAAGTCCTCCATCACCTTCTCCAGTTTGAACAGAAAGTAGCTTTTAAACTGCGACCACGAGACCCTATAGACAAACACACACACACACACACACACACACCATACATACAATTTAAGTCAGGAAGGCAGGTTTCTGAAAGACATTCACATGACAAACTTCTCTATGTGATGCTACTTTTCTACTTCAAAACAACCTGAAATATAAGCAGCACTTATAGAAAGTTAAGTGGAGCTTGTCCGTGTCACTTACATGGTCTCTCCGGTCTTGGCGACATGGCACAGAAACTGGTCCAACACCGGAGACACCTCCTTTTTCCCTTTCTTCTCAAAATCTGTGGATAACATACAAACACAAGACAGCAGTTGACTTACACATTCTTCTGCCAGGGACGGCATCACGGCTTGACCTACAGCTTATAGTGAAAAAATATTAATATTAATAATAATAATAATGACAGCTTTAAACAGTACAACCCTTCCCAAGATTACATTCATTTTGGTTATCCTTCCAGCCAAGAACAAAAGCTCTAAACCTACTGACTAAATATTAAACACTGCCAGATTACCAGCTTTACTGCTCTCAGTTTATTAATAAGCAAAGTTTAGTCACTATAATTACTGGCTTCAGTGATTTGAAATATTGTTGTCTTAAAGACTAAAAACACCTCAGCTACGGTATGTATAACTTGGACAAGACAACACGTGAGAATATGAAATAAATTAAAAAATCCCGCCTGTTATCAAGACGTTTCAGTAAACATTACTCTGAAGTGTCTAATGCGCAGCTAGCTAGCTCGCGTCTCAGAACTTGCTTTACACCGGAATGGCTACCAGTTAGCAGCTAACCGCTAAGCTCGCTAGCTGTGTGAACCCACAAGGCGAAAACTCAACAGGACTAAACTACTTCATACCACAAAAGGCAGTTTAATTCATGACAAAGCGACGAGTCAAATCTCAACCCCGAAGAAGTTAGCGGCGAACGCTAACGACTGAGCTAAGCTGTCGTGCTAACGTGAAGGTTTGGTAGCTAACGCCGGCCCGCCTCGATAACGTTCAGTCTAACTAGTAAATAAAGTAAACAACAACAGAAACAACAACAACAACCTTTCAGAGCCTCAAGAAGGGTGTCAATTTCCATGTTTCCAAGCGTCTAACTCCACCACGAAGCGACGTGCTAATGGCTGCTGTTGAGAAGGAAAGCGGAAAAAAAAATTCAATATGGCGTGCGTGACGTCACCGGTGGAAAGCGGCCGGTGTTGTAGCACGCATACTCTCCAAAAAAAAAAAAAAAAAAAAACCCTCCGCTAGCCTGACTTCTTCACTAATTACTACTCCACTGATTAGCACTGCAGTGTGTATTTTTTTTTTTTAATATATTCACTGACTGCTCTGTTTACAATCAAACACTCGCTAGGTTTCTATGATTAACACGCAGCCTGCTGTGTCCCGTTAGTAATTAACCATTATACCGCAGCGCTGTTGAATCCTCGAATCTGATTGGTCAGAATCTGTTGCATGCTCGAATCTGATTGGTCAGAAGGTGTTGCTTCTATAACAGAGGCTCTGAAAGTAGTTCCGGCTGTAATTCAAATCACAGGTTTATATTAATGCGCCTGCTTTAGTATGTTATCGTTTCTATAACATTAGTGAACAGCTAGTTCACAGGGACTTGGATAGCGGATGATCTACATAAGCTTAGCGTAATGATAAACGGATTTGAAAAAAGTGCTGTTATTTAACAAAGAAAAGAGTAAAGCATTTGTTAGATTTTTTTTTTTTTTTTTTTTTTACATTTACGGAAGAAGTCTCGAGCACTTTGTAATGGTGTGTTTTACGCCACGTTGAAGTCTTGAACTCCACCCACACTGATTTTCTCCCCAGTTCAGCTTTTGCAAATTCCCACCCACCGGGGAAAGTGAAACCAACCGCATGTATTCAAACTCCTGCTCATGCTGCATCACAGGGCGGCGTAACACACTAGGAGGAAAGCACCATATCCGCCGTGTTCCTCATGCATGAGATCACACACGCCCATGATTGGCTAGTATTGCTGTGATTGATAGGGCAGAGTGTGTGCAATCCCGCCCACCCAGAGAGCAAGGGCAGTTTTGCCGTCTTGGACTCCCGGCCTTCTCGCAATCTCCGTATGATAAGGTGAACGCTTTTCTGTTGCACCACTCAGGATCCCTGAATCTTAACTCTGAGAGAGAAAAAGAGTGTCTGGTGAGGGCATGACTTTACAGCTGCTATAACATAAGCGATAACAGGAAATAACAACATTAGCTGTAATTATAAAAAGTTATATGTATAGTGCAGGATGTCTTTTTGACTGAAACTGCAAAGCACTTCTGTAAGTTGCTCTGAATAAGGTTTTCTGCTAAATGCTCTAAATGTAAACAACATATTCAGGAATAAATTCCAACATTGTTATCGATGAAAAACGTCTGTTGTGTAAGAAGAAGAAGAAGAGTTCAAGATATGCTGTTATTGGAAAATAATCATTCACTGCTGAAAAATCCAGCACTGGCTCACCAGCTACCAGATGCCAAATCGCTGACTGGTGGACCATCTTTACCATCTTCAAATATTTTGCTAATTGTCTTGCTGTTGTGTTATTTTCTTAAAAATAATTTAGCTATGATCTATGAGCATTAGTAGCATTAGTAGCAGTAGCAGTCTGGTCTACCAGTTTGATCAGCTCAACATGTGTTTTGGCAGCTGGACAGACCAAGCTGGATGTTCCAGCAGGACTGTATCACGATCATAACCAGACATGGATGAATGTCCCATGCATAACTGTCATCAAGATGAAACGATTGAACATCTTTTAATACACTGTGAAAGATCTGTAGATATCTGGACTAAGGTTAAATCTATAGGATTAAACATAGATATTACAGTAAGGGACAGTTATAGATGGGATATTCGATAGTGTACCACAAAATTTACATGACTTATACTGGTTAGTTGGTTGTACTGTGAACTGCAAAATATGGAACGCAAGATGCAAAATGGTTATCAATTAGTGTAATATACCTGCTGATGCTGTATTTAAACAAATTATAAATCATCTAAAAAAGACTTAAATCTGAAGATTGTAAGAAAAGGAGATGTTTTACATGGACATACTTAAAACTCTAAACTAATTTTGTAATTGTTTTTTCTCTTCTACCTACGATTGTGAAATGTTCAAATACTCGAATGTAAAATTTGTTGATATTTGTAATGTGATATTTGTTCTAATGTATATACTGTCTATACATTCATTGTGAATGTACAAAGTGAACTTTCTGGATTGATATGTATATATGATAGTTGTAATATTTAGAAAATCTTCAATAAAGTCTGATTTAAAAAGCGAAAAGCCATGGCTTTTTATACAATAACCTGAATAGTAAAATAGAAAAAGCTTGTGCGTCTTCATTTATTTCATTTCTGACATGCATTGACACTTCTGATAAAAAACAAAACAAAAAAAACAGAAATATATGATTGTATGTTTCAGAATGTTCCACTTCATCAGCGGTGAGATGATGCTGGAAACCAGTCCCAGATTATAAAAAGCAACGCTGTGCTGATGGTCACATTTATGTCATATTATTTACAACACTTCCTCTGCTTTGTTTTTCCAGGCTTTAAAATAAAAAATATGTATAAGCATGATCAATATAAAGATTGAAATATAATAGCAAGCGAATATCACAAGATATTTAGCAGAGAGGAGTTTATGATTACTTGTCGTTTCTGTAATTCTGGAGTTTATGAACAGGGTTATTTGGTGATCTGACACGGGACAGGTCAGTGCTTATCCTGGGAAAATGCACAGTTTACAAAAATTCAGTAAAAAAATGTGTGTGTGTTTTTATTTTTAATGTATGTGAAATATATGCTTCCAAACTAAGTATAACTACATAAAGGAAAATTCTTCCCTGAAATACATAAAATTTTAAAATATTTGACGAGATTAGTAATTCGGTAATAATTCTGCAGTAATTTTGGTTATTCCTGTGAGAAGTTTCCTAGCACAGTTACAACTGGGTTTAACAGGACAAAAGATTTTGACGATCTCCAGTGTAAGTGAAAATGATCGGGTTTTCCTGTTAGCTCCTAAAAACGAATGCACAAGACCTTCTTTTCTCATTCGCCATTTTCCAGCATTCGTCTCTCTTTAGGTAGAGATTAAGCGAGGGCTAATGCTGCATTTGACTCGAGGTTCCAACTTGTAATTCCCACCCTTCAACCAGGAAAAGCTAAATAAAACACCCCCTCAACTTGAAATTCCTAATCTTTTCAACTACGAGCGCCTTCCCAGTCTGTGGAGCGATATCAACTCAACATGGCTGCACATAGTATCAGAAGCAAGCAAACTAGCACTTCTTACTTTTAACTGAGTTACACTGTATACGTTTGCTTTAGATCGATCAACATACAGACACATTTGCATGTTAGATCTATAACACTGACTATACAGTTTGCTGTTCTGAGGAGGAAGATCACACATCACTCATCACAGTTAGCTGGCTAGTTTGGTGCTAACAAAAGACGAACATGGAGGTGTCCATGTTTTGTTTCTGACTTTGTGTGCGTTAAATGTGTGGAGGTTGAAAATGACGTCATTACGTGGTAAGTCAAATGCAGCACAAATCCCACTGCACCACTATCGATGGGTAGTCAAAATGGCATTGTGGGTAATGTAGGAAACCTTCAACTGAACCAAAGTCCACTCAGACTCTCACTACAAAAAAAAAAAAAAAAAAACCTTGGATGACATTGAAGATACCATGTTAATTATAAAGATTAATATGGAAATTGTTCAGGGAGGATTTTTCCTTTGAAATTTCCTCCAATAGGCAACTACGAGGTTCACAATCATTAAAACAACTCAGCATCATAACCTCAAGTTATTGTTTGAATTATGAATGAGTAATGTAATCTACTCCCTGAAATAGTTGTAATATGAAATAATTCTTTACCCATTAGCTTGATCACACTAGTTTCTGTTCCCCAGCTGATAAGGAGGTGACGTGATTTTGGAATTGTTCAACGGGATCTTGACTTGCAGACGCGCGCCACATACACAATGATCGACGTATTATACATGCAGCACACTTCAGGAGAATGATGATTAATGGTTAGTGAGTCTGTGCAGAACATCGCACAACCTTCAAAGGGGCATGGAGCAGAAAAACGGTCCTGAGCGAGTTAGAAGACGATTTCTGTTCTTTATGGGTTCTTGCCACAACATGGAAATAATAGCACAAATGTCTCGGAATATTGCTGCTGCATTAGCAGTATATTAGTTTCCAAAAGCAATTTCGCTGCCATATTTTATGCCTCGTAGAAGCCTAGGAGAGGTCAAATCTGTGTCATATCCAATTTTAGAAGCATGCAAATCACACATACACACACAAATCCTCTAAAAACACGCAATCGTGCAGGTTTTTTTTTTTTTTAAAACCAGACAATATTGTGTTTTTAGCGGTTTATATCATAATATAATACTGTAATTATGAAAAAAAAGGAAAGCTGTTATGCTATGTCTGTACCTTATTATGATCATAGGAATGTCCACAGATTTCACATTATTTATGGCTTATGACATGGGCTCTGTTGTAGACTGAGCGTATATGTAAACCAGGATTTTAGTTCAGAAGAGCCAAAGCGGTAAACAGACACAATCTGACTGCTGAAATGAATAAAAGCAGCCCATTATCAGGCAATAAAGTCACTCGGTTCTACAACGCTGCCCTCAGGCAACAGTGACTGGCATTTGCTTTCTTCTAAAACATTACCTCTGAAGAAGAACATTGCACATTCAAGTGCTACACCACCCTGTTCTTGCCTCTGTCTGACCCACAGTCTGGTCCCCAGTTGCATTTTCAACATGTCTTTGCATTTGTCTTCATATTCTTTGCAACAAGAGTCAAACTAATAAGATAGTGTGTGCAATCTGTTGCTCTGTTACTGTGTAAGAGAAAAATGTTGCTATTTTAACATCACTTATACCAACTTCTCTGAAAAAAAAAATCCTGCTAAATTCATTCAACATATACCCAATACCTTTCTAGGTTTTAACCTTATGGACTTTTTTTTTTTTTTCCACTGCTCTTATATGTAAGTGGTTTAGTTCTTTGGAGAGCAACCCCTTTATCAAGCTGCCATTTATTCCATAATGACCACTGCGTAAAACCCAGTCTATCCAAGAAGCTCTGCATCATCCTTTCCAGAGAGAGAACACTGGTCAGGAAACCACACCGAGTTCTCGGTATTGCACATGTTCCATTAAAAACACCACTGGTTTTTCGAGAATCAGCTCTTCTCCATGTCATTTATAAACTGCATCTGTTGCAGTTCAGCGACGCTGTCTGTGTGGCGGCCGAGCGTGACGGACCACTTTTTGCTCAAACGCGGCCTTCATGGTCTTCTCGATCTGCTTCAGAAACACCTGAGGAACTCTGCCACATAGTGTGTTGACCGTGTCCAAGAATTTGGTCTGGAGAGGATAAAACAAGGACTGGAACATGTTTTCTCCAACAGGATACTGAAAAAAAAACAAGAAAATGAATATATGATCACCTCAGGGCATAATAACAGAGGTTAAATCACAATGCATTGCATATCTGAAAAACAGAAAAGCCACATACCCTTACTGGCCACTTTATTAGGAACAGTTTATTATGCCCATTCATCAAATTAACCAATCATGTGGCGGCAGTACAATGCATAAATTCATGCAGACACAGGTCAAGCGCTTCAGTTAACGTTCACATCAAACTTCAGAATAGGAGTCGGTGACTCTGACTGTGGAATGGTTGTTGATGCCAGGTAGGTTGGTTTAAGTATTGCAGAAATAGTTGATCTCCAGGGATATTCACGCACAACAGTCTCGAGAGTTACACAGAATGGTACGAAAAACAAAAAAACTCCAGTCTGTGGGTGGAAGTGCATTGCTGATGAGAGAGGTCAGAGGAGAATAGCCAGACTGGTTCAAGCTGACAGTCATTCTTTACGACCGTGGTGAAAAGAAAAGCATCTCAGAATGTCCAACAAGCCAAACCTTGAGGTGGATGGGCTACAACAGCAGAAGACCCCATCAGGTTCCCCTCTTGTCAGGAATCTGAGGCTACAGTGGGCACAGGCTCACCCAAACTGGACAGCTTAAGATTGGAAAAAAAAGACCAGGTCATACATGATCAAGGTCAAGAATGTGATCTCACATTCTGATGTTTGGTGTGAACATTAGCTGAAGCTTTTGGACGTGAATCTGCATGATTTTATGCATCGTGCTGCTACCACATGATTAGCTGACATTTTTCTCACTTCACACCTGACTGAGCTGATCAAGTAATAATCAAGCTCATAACGAGCTCATTTAGTTGCACTGGCACACGAGAAAAACTATAAGGTGAAACTACTGATCAGGAAACAGACCATTAGGGCTATGAACCACACTAGATGACACCCATGTACTTCTTTTTATATGAGCACATGTAAAGAGATGACTCACATCACGTATAGAATCATACACCACTTTAAAAGCTGGCTGCTTGTCGTCATGGTAAACACCACGGTTGCCATGGAGAATAGACACACCCTCCTCCTCTGCCCCTTTGCAGTTGCTGCCGTACATGCAGTGATCAGGCCTGTAGTTCCACTGGCACGGAAACGTATACAGACATTCTGTAGAGGAACACATACAGTATATTTTATATACACAAAAAAAAGATATGTATGCACACAAACCCTGGAAAGAAAGCGGTCATGATATTTAGGATTACCAAGACAGTATGAGTAAAAACCTTACTGATAAAATCTTATGAAAAACAATGGCTTCAATGGTACTTATACATCAATATTAATATTATTAATGATATTACAAGAAAAAAGGAAACACTTAGTATCCAAGCAAATACTTGTCATTGTAAGAAAGAATGCATTCAGTCAGTGCTCTAAAAATAGACAAACAGTATCTGTAACAGTCTCAGAAAAAGTGTGTTATGTATGGTGTACTATGTAAGGAATAACACACGACAGACTGTGCTGTTCTGCAAAAAGAATGCACCCTGGAGGGGTGTGCAGCCTGCCAGTCATCTTACTGAGGAAATGGAAAGCGGTACCGAGACGAGAGTGCTTACAACCAAGACTTCTTTCATAAATGTTAAATAAATGTCTCCTCGCAAGAAAAAAAAATTCACCCATCAACGATCATAAAAATGCTTTTTCTTAAACAACCTGTTTTTAAATCCATTTATTAGTCTTCGATTGTGTGGAGCATCTGTCGTACAAGTCCCTGCGTATGAGCTGTTACTATGGAAACAATAACATTAGAACGAGCACATAATATTAACCTGTCATTCATTACAGCTGGAACTACCTGTAATGTTATGCGAAAATAACGCACACCTTCTGACCAATCAGATTTGAGCACTTGTGGTACAAGTGCAGTTCTAGGAAAATAATCAACAGTGGGGTGGTATGACATGACCATTGCGATAAGGACTGTTTTATTCTTCGCAATTTACGAACCATTTTCATTTATTAAAGAATGACACCAAACTTTTTATCCATTTAGTTAGTTTTACTGTTGTGGAAGGTCCAGAGTAAGGCTACGTTTACACGACAACGATGTAGTCAAAAACGGAAAAGTTTTTCTCTTGCGTTTTCAAAAAAGTTTCACGTATACACGACAACGTTTTCAAAACGATTCGCGTTTACACATATCCACGATAACGGCCAAAAACGCTGTATTACGTATGCCAGGCCAGTAGTTGGCGCTGTTGGTTGTAATATTGGTGAAGTAAATCCACACTTTCCTGAAGAAGCGTTAGCAAACTCTTAAGCAGCAA
Organism: Pangasianodon hypophthalmus; assembly: GCF_027358585.1. Lineage (NCBI taxonomy): Eukaryota > Metazoa > Chordata > Actinopteri > Siluriformes > Pangasiidae > Pangasianodon > Pangasianodon hypophthalmus. The sequence goes on from NC_069711.1 coordinate 7,743,958, forward strand.
CAACACTACCATGTACTCCGCCATTGTTGTGTATGTTTGTTTGCGCTTGCCTTTACAATAGACACGTACTGCGCATGTCTACATAACTAACACGTACTACGCACACGCATGATGTCACCATTTTCAAAGATTCCCGTATCGGGTGTTTACATGGAGACGATAACGGGGGCGTTTTCAAAAACTTGCACTTTGAAACCCGTTTTCAAAAATATGCGTTTTCAGTCCCCAAAATGCCGTTGTCGTGTAAACGAACACGCAAAACGCATAAAAAGTTTCCAGTTTTTGGCTGAAAACGTTGTCGTGTAAACGGCCCCTAAGTGCCACAAAGTTAGTTCCTGTTATCACTTGCATTATAGCAGCTACAAGCTGTAGTTCCCTCACTTTTTCTTGAAGAAAGACAAAAAAATGCTTGTTACTGCTGAAGACTCCTTCCATAAACGTCTGCTTACAGAAAACTTCACTTCATCAACAATTATATGGTTTTAGTTTGTTAAATAACAAACAATAATTTTTAAACCTGAATTAACTGTTACTATAGATAAAACCTAAAACAAAAATGTATTAGAATGAGTGCATTATAAACATGTCATTTGTCTTGCAGTTGAAACTGCTATCAGAGCTGCTGCACTATAGAAAACTAACCAAAACTTTCTGACCAATCAGATTTGAGAATCTAACAGCGCTTTGAAATAAGACAAAATTTATCTCATTGTTGATGTGTCATCATATTTCCCAGTCCTACCTATGCTTTATTCGTAAATGCATACACACAAAGAACCCATTTAGGCCTGATCGTTTCATGCATTTGGCAGCTGGATTGTCTCTGGTTAGCCAAATTGAAATCAGAATATACAAATCAGCTCATACTTCTTCACCAGCAACGGCATCCTGTGTTCCTTTACTCCAGCTGTTTCATGTAAAAGATGCCACAATTCAAAAAGTCACAATTCTGTAGAACATTTTGAAATCCCTTATAGGGGCAAAATTGTTGCAGTCACAGTACATGTACATTATAAAGAACTATTTAAAGTGGCGTCTTCAATCTTATCCGCAATGAGCCGGTGTGGCTGCAGGTTACATTCCACCTGCTTAACTCGTTGTTCTTGGTCTTCAAATAAGCTGTTGCTCTTATATGGTTGGAATTAAAGCCTGCAGCCACACTGGCTCTTTGCAGATAAGATTAAGAACCCCTAATTTATACTTGTATAACATGTTACTAAAATGCACCTTAATCCTCTGGATGTAATTTGAACAACTGGTTTTTAATTATGCCCTTAGGTGCATTTCAAACTGGATTTTATGTACATAATCAGTATACAGCTATACAGAAATCCTGATACTTAAATGCATGAAACAACCAAGTGAAAACAACGGCAGAGTTTCTTGTGAAACGCGATGTTTCACACAAACATCCTTCTTCAGCTGTGCAAGCAAAGTGCACATGAAGCTGCACATGGTGAACTAAATGATACTGCATAAAATTCATTGCTGCTATTGTTCAGACCACGGATGCACCGATGCAGCCTCCACAGTACTGTCACAGGAAAAAGAAAGTACACCCCTCTTCAATTTTAGGATTTTATTTATCAGGGCCTAAATAATAATTGCATGCTCCTCACAAACTTCTATAAACAAACCTATAACCTCAGGTTATACCCATAACAGATTTCAATATGTAGTATTTCTTCCCAAAAAGTAAACCAGCATTCAGAAACCATGGGGGAAAGTAAGTACACCCTACTTCCTACTTCCACAGATGGGGGGTTCAAGCCTCTGCACCGCCAAGCTGCAACTGTTGGGCCCTGGAGCAAGGCCCTTAACCCTCTTTGCTCCAGGGGCACCATATCATGGCTGACCCTGCCCTCTGACCCCAGCTTCCTAAAAGCTAGGATATGCGAAGAAGTGAATTCATTGTCCTGTAGTGTATATGTGACAAATAAAGGCTGTTTGTGTATAAAAGTTGGTGACGACCACACAATTGTTATGTAGACCCTGATAAATAAAAACCTAGAACTAAAAAAGGGCGTACTTTCTTTTCGCCATGACTGTATGTGATCCACAAAAGGGTTACAACACTGAGCTTTTCAAAGTAAAACTTTTATCCCGCCATTAGCACACTCCTATATGTGCTCAGACACTCGACAGTACAGCTGAGGGAGAGCCACTGCAATAAGTTTAATTTAATTTCTAAGAATAATAATAATTTCTAAAATGTTCTATCAGGGCAGATCATTCATTGAGATGAATTCAATCCATTTCTCCGTTATTGCTTTCACTTTGGAACAGATCATGTATATGAAATCTTCTAATGATTGTTGCAGCCCTTTGCTGTTTTGCACTCTCCTGATGAAATGCATCTTTAATTGCTTAATTAAATTGACTGTATTAAAGTCCCTGCTACTCGTGACCTCTTGAACCATTTTCCTTAGAAATATTTCAACAGCTCCTTTTATGACTGCTTATCTCATGCATGAATTAATTCTATATCACCAGTATGATGCTAGCTTTAATTAAATGTGTTATCTAGTGGTGAGCATGCAAGCCAGGAATTACAACATGCAATTCAAAGCCAAACATTGTACTCGAGTATTGGGCCGATACTGATCAGGTATCGGTTACTGGTTCAATACTAGTTCATACTTTAATATTTTGGAACAAAGGTGGAGGTTTAAAACTGTCTGAATTGTCTTTATACAGGAAAAGACATGTCGTGATGTCTTAAACAATAACACAATACAAAAAGATACATGCATAAGCAAATGAAAAGTTTGATTTATCAGCCAGAAAGACAAACGGCAAAATGTCAATACCGTTTTTTTTTTTTTTTTTTTTTTTTTTTTTGCCAGCATTGAAGTCTAGCCTCCCTGAGTTTAACAAGCTTGTTTCACACGTTCTTTTCACACATCTAAATGGCTGTTTTCCGCACTGCTATTTTTGGCTATGCTCCATCTCACTGACAGACAAACACAATCTGTGCCAAGTTTCCCTCACCGCCGTGAGTGCTTAATCCCCACACCTTGCTTGGAGTTTGTCACAGTCACTCCAGAGTAGTCAAGTGTTTACCTACTCACACACAGAGTCCTGAACAAACTGCTGAGGAGCTTTTTAAAAGGTTCAATCAAGAAAAAAAGAGAAACACCTGTCTCTGTTGTTATACTCGGGCAACTGTATTGATTTTCTGACAAGGGATGAAGAGGATGAGGCAACCATCTGTCAATGTTTTGGTTTATATTGCTTGTCTATAAAAGATAGCCTATGGGTGTTTCATATAATAACAATAACAAATATAGCTGCAAGCAGCGATTAGGGGGCCAAGCCCAACAGAAGCAAAGTAGGTGCTAAGCAAGCATCAGAGCATGACCAACAGTCCCGTTTGGTCTAGCAACACAAAATCCATAACTTACTGCTGGCATGGACGGAAGATGATCCGAGTCGAATTTGATGAAAATCGGACGAACGGTCCGAAAGGCAAAAATATACTTTTTTTCATATCTCATGAACACTATGTGGCACTGTTCCGAAACTGTGCAACTACCCTCAAGTCATGATGGCTATGACATGCAACTACTGTGCAACTACCCTCAAGTCATGATGGCTATGACATGCAACTACTGTGCAACTACCCTCAAGTCATGATGGCTACGGCTATGTACTAAATTTGGTCTGAACATGCTAAAGTGTTACAGAGATATAGCTGCTCGTCCATTTCGGCGTGCTCATCATCAAATTCATTTATGAGTTCCTTGAACGGTTTGACTAATCAGCTGGAATTTGAGAATTTTTTGTCGGCATGGTCTAAAGATGATCTAATTCGATTTCCGTGAAAATTGGATGAACGGGCTAGGAGGAGTTCGAAAAATTTGATTTTTCAGGAAATTAAAAATGGCAGACAGGAAGTTCTGCCGACCATGCCTGGCATAATTGGTATCATTATTCTCGGCATGACCCTAGGAATCTGTCAAGACCAGTCTCATGACAATAGGCAAAAGTAGTCAAAAGCTATTAGCATTTTTTGAAATTGCATGATAATTTTTGACCACAAGGTGGTCAAAGTTTTTGCCTACCTTCAGGGCATGATGCCGATTTTTGTAATGACACGCCAAGGCGTCTGTGAAATACAGCATTTTAGGTCTAATTCAAAATGGCCGACACACAAAATGACCAACTTAAGAAAATTTGATATCATTCGACTCAGTATGCCGCACAGAATCTAAGGAGACCAGTTTCATGATTTTACGACAAACCAAAAAGCAAAAATATGAACCCTAGTGAAATCTCGTGAACCCTAGGTGGCACTGTTCCGAAACTGTGCAGCTACCCTCAAGTCATGATGGCTATGACATATACTAAGTTTGGTCTGAATACGCTAAAGATATAGCCTCACGTCCATTTCGGCTTGCTTGCCTTTGAATTCGTTTGCACGTTATTCGAGAACGGTTTGACTAATCGACTTGATTTCCATAATTTTTTGTCTGCATGGTCTGAAGATGATCTGATTTGATTTTGGTGAAAATCGGACGAATGGTCTAAGAGGAGTTCGAAAAAGTAGGTTTTTCAGAAATTTCAAAATGGCGGAAAATCTACTCGGAAATTGAAACCTTGGTGTGCAATCGACTCAGCACAAGCCAAGGAATCAGAGGAAAGAAGAAGTTTCTAGCCCTTAAGGTTCAAAAGTTATTAGCATAAACATGAGTGAAACTCTGACCTGTTGGCAGCACTAGAGGGCTTGAAATAACAACTCCAAATTCGCTATGGTAACATTTCAGACTGTCCTCTATCTGTGTTCCAAACTTCATAACTTTCTGATGTACTGTTCTATGGGCTTCCACAGATCGAGCAGAAGAAAAAGGCAGAATAATAATAAGAAAGCTGACAATTACAATAGGTGACTACGCACATGTGGTGCTTGGACCCTAATAAGAACATTAACAAACACAATATGGGTCTTTGCCCCTTCAATGCTTGACCCCTAATAACAATAACAATAATAATAGTAATCTTTAATTATGCTACAAAGTCAACATTAGTCAGCCATGTAGGTTTTTTACTTTAACTTTAAAGAGGAAAGGGTTTTGCAGTAATAATAATAATAATAATAATAATAAACTATTTAGAGTATATTTCATACACACTATACAGCCAAAACTTTATGAACACCTGACCATCACGTTCCATCCCAGATTTAGTCGCACTTTGTAATCGTAAGCAACTTACAACTGAGCTGAGCAATTAGCTGATCTTTAGCTACAAACCTTAACCGGCCCCACGGCTACCCGATATGTTACACTTCATTTGTGACACTAGTCTACAAAAATAAACATTATACTAATCACCGAAAAAAAAAAAAAAAAAAAAAAAAAGTACCTGGATTGTAGTGGAAAATAATATTGAGGAGGTCCTGGTCCCCCCATGTGATGTGATTCTTGTATTTCTGGTAGAGTGGATGAAGCAAGTCCTCCCATGACAGGCCGCTAGCGATCATGCTGTTCTGTAATAACAAGAGTGACAGGTTATTTTCCTCAACACTGAGTCTAGTAGCTTACTTTCAGACATCTGTAAATACAGAATATTTTAATTCATGCCTTCCATGAACTTGCTCAGGTTTAAAAGGTCAGATTTTACTGGATTTCCAAAGTATGCTGAAATTCACATGCATTTCTGCACACTTTAATTAGCAGCTGCTCGTAAAATCTCTGAGTGATGATGTAGGAAGGGGTTCATGAGAACTGCAATGTCATGGACAAGTAAGGACTAAAGCCTCAGCCAGATGTCAGCGAAAACAACCTACACTGGATATGTGCAACATGTTAAAAAAATTCCACCACCTCCAACCATAACACTTAACCCCAGGCTGAGGACAAAAAAAAAATCTCTTGTCTGAAGTAGCATTCAACAATTACAGTGACTAAACAATGCGTCTTAATTCCTGTGGGACCCAGGAGCCGAGATTGTCTATTCTACAGATACACACATCATCCTTAATAGAGCCATTTTTCATCAAACATATGAGATTGTGATTGACCAGGAATTGCTTTCGAACGCCATTTAAGATGCAACTTCCATTCTCAAACACTCCCTAAAAAGGAACACAACAATGCAGTTGGAATTCTGAAGAGCTCATGCATTTTAAAAACACACACTTGGGTACGGAGCTGTGGAATCTCTGGGATATTGCCTCACTCTGCACATTTACCAGCAAAATGTTTTCTCTGTCTACCAAAGATATTTGCCCGTCTTTGATCTTAGAAACTTGGTCCCCGTCTGCAGTCCGAAGAGGCACATAAATTAGATTAATGTAGGTTATGGCGAGGAGATAAAAAATAAAAAATTGGTAAGATTTAATACTTTCCATTTATCTCATCTCTGACATGCTACTCATCTAAAGAGGGTTGTAAAGTTCAGGGAACAGAGAGATAAAAATAATGATCATGTAACATTTCATGCTAAGAAATGAGAGGTCATCAATGGTTCAGGGCTCTAAAGTAGTAGTTATGCCTGTGGGAGTCTATAATAAATCATCATAGTCATAGGGAATTAAGAGTAACATAAAAGAAAAGTACCAAAATCTTCTTAATGGTGGAGGTGCAGAACATGCAGGGACATGGGGAATTGGCAGGGGTGTCTTTTGTCTATTTGTATGCAAGGATAAAAAAGCTTTAAGTTAAAAAAAAAAGTTCATTCCCAAAAGAAAAAAAACAATTCTCAGCTTTGAATTCATTAAAATGCACTCTCATTTAAAAGTTCAGCTTATAACGCTTCCAGCAGCATAGCCTGGACCTCATACGGATTTATTTCACACATCTATTCAAAGCTGAAATATGATACATTATGCAAATAAACAAACAGACAAACAAATCATCCAACAGCAAATGAAATTATTTGTTTCTCTTTAGAGCAATACCGAGAATCACGTGGGACACCACATTACTTCTTACCTTAAACAGAGTGCTGCGAATGCGCGTGAGGTTCATCAGCATGACCCCGGAGTTGACGCCTGTAACGCCGTAGAAAGGGTGCCTTGCAAAACGACTATACCAGCCGATTTTGGGGATCTCGTGCTCGGGGGCCATGGCTGCCAACTGAGTGCTGTTGAAGGCCTTCAGGAATTTCCAGATGTCATCCATTGGCCGGAGAAACAGGACATCTGTGTCCACATACAGCAACGAGTCTACGTCTTTCAGGATGACCTGAGGTTTGAAAAAGAAAGGTTATTAAATTCTTTTCGATTGTAGTAAGAAACGGATAAGGAAAAACAGACAGAAAAAGGCGAGCCCTTACTGGAAGGAAGAGTCTCTGGGCAGCACATGGTTTGAAGAGCTTCTTCCATTCCTCAGCGTTCCCCACGGAAAAAGTGATTGGGTAAAGCGTGTACTGGAGCTTGGAGGAGAGCGGCCGGGGCCAGTGGCTCAGCTGAGAGAGAAAATGGAGGCGGTCAGGAAATCCGTCTGCTCAACAAGTCACACCAATCAAACAATTCTGCCAACACTCCTTTAGTCCAATAGGGACACACTTAAGATCCATATTTCCCAGTACTGGACTATACATATTGTGTGTAGTATCAGTACTTGTGTGGAAATATGCTGATATTCACACCATGCAGCAGGCCACATGCTATGCCATGTGATTCCCAAACCAGTTCTCTGGAAACCCATGACTGAGTTTTGCTCTGCCAGATCTAAAAACACCAAACCCAAGTAAACAAGAACACCAAGTCAAAAACCCTCACATGATCAAATTCACATTTTCTACTAGATATCATTCTGAAAACTACAGGATTTCCTGTGTTTCTCTTCTGCATGCATGAATCTTGAGCAGAAGTATAGTCACGATATTTTAGTCTGGCTTCCCCCAAAAGTGAAAATGGAGAAAATCACATTTATAGATTCTTTTAAACTGAAATACAACAATGCATTAGAAGCAACCAATAAGTAATTATTTCATATGCAATTAATTCAATACGTACTTAATGTCTTAAGGATAAGACACAAATTATAATTCTTTGATCGTGTGTTTAACTACTTTGATCTTCTTCTACACTGGTTTCTGTTCACTGTTTGTTCTTACATCAGTACTGAAATAGTTGCTGATTAATTCTGTGAACTCTGTTGACTAAATTCCCCATACTGTACAATTCAGCCACAGCAACATGACACACCTATCTGGTATCTCAGAGAACAAAAACATGCAAAATCTTCACTATGAAGTAGGAAAAATCCATAATGTTTTACTTAAAATTGTTTTCCAATCCTCCAATCACACTTATGATTATAGTTTGGCTTTGGTATTTGTTAGATTGCATAGATTTGTGATTTAAAGGTAGGTCATGAAATACGCTGGATTATGTTATGCACATATATGTGGCTTAAGGGCATTTTTTTTTAACCAGAGTCAAATTCCTGAGAGTCTTGTAGATTTGGTGAACTAGGATTGTGACCATGGTTTATCTCTGCTGAATACCTACAGCATTAACAAGGGACAGGCATTTTTCCGAGAACCTCTGTATGAGTCAGCCGAGTTATTTAATACTGCTCAAACCAGTTATCCTAATAAGGTCCAATATTAAGCCATGTAATATGGTGCTATACTAATTAAAATAGAAAGCTGGCATTATTAAAACTAATCACACAGACAAAATACACTATGTAGCCAAAAATACGTGGACACCTGACCATCACACCCGTATGTAGTTCTTCCCCAAACTGTTGCCACAAAGTTAAAAGCAGACAATTGTATAGAATGTATTGGTATGCTGTAGCATTACATTTTCCCTTCACTGGAACCAAGAGGCCCAAACATTTTCCAGCATGACAATGCGCCTGTGCACAATGCAAGCTCCATGAAGACATGGTTTGCCAAGGTTGGAGTAGAAGAACTCGAGTGTCCTGCACAAATCCCTGACTCAACCCCAACGAAAGCCTTTGGGATGAACTGGAACGCTAACTGTGCACCAGGCCTCCTTGCCTGACATCAATGCCTGATCGCTACCCTGATGTTCTTGTGGCAGATCCCCACAGCCACACTCCAAAATCTAGTGGAAAGCCTTCCCAGAAGTGTGGAGGTTATTGTAACAGCAAAAGGGGGAATAAATCTGGAACGGAATGCAAAAAGCACATACGGGTGTGACGGTCAGGTGTCCACAAACTTTTGGCCATATAGTGTACATGTAGGTTATGAGGACTATGTTCACTGAAATGAACTAATTCATAGCAAATCACTTATTAGTACATCTATTACTGTTTTGGACAATGCATGAAGAATGACATTATTTTAGCAGGTGAGCATTTGATATACTTGGCAAATCTACTCAACTTAACTCAAGATCAATATACTAAGAGCTGTAGAAACATGAATTAAGCACACCACAAATCGTTGTAATTTTCCAATGACGTCTGCACTATAAACTATTAAAGATGGCATTACTCTCATTTAATGCAACCCTTTAACACACTTAATTCACTTTTTCCTTCAGTCTCTTTTAAAGCTTCCAGCTGCTTGCATCCTGCTCCCTTTTCAGGGGCTGTTTACTATATCCGGGGCCTAGAACTCCTCTCCAAAAGCTGCCTGTAAAATCTACATGGAGACTTGATCATTTTCTGCTCTGTTGCACGCTGAGTCCACATCACTATAAAACAGTTTGTCCCAGAGGGAGAGATCACAATGCCAAAAGCCAGCAGTTGTGTCACTGATATGGGTGAGGGATCAAAGCACAATTGATGTGAAGGATTTTTCCACTTGTTACCATCGCGACCCTTCTGAATGGCCCCACTGAAGCAGTGCTGAGGACAAGCTGGGACGTCTGTGTCTGACTGACTTGAATATATTAGCACATTGGGGGTTGTACAAGCTCCCTTGCTATGTGCAATATACCGTTTGGACACAGTCTTCTGAACTGGACAGGGCAGATTACCATGGCTCGGCAACAAATCTGAACCCAGGATTAGAGTAATAGGGTACAGTGTGTGTGTGTGTGTGTGTGTGTTGCTTTCCTATTACATATCGTAACTTTATACATGAAAGGAAGAAGAGTTTCTCTGGAGGTTTAGAGGCAGGGACTTGAAATTCACAATAACAATTTTAATGAACCTAGAATTTTCCCATTTAAGACACAGCAACATTGGCTCCTTACTCACTCAAACACAGCCAAGTGTGCTAATACTTTTATCTTTAGTGAACACCCGGAAACGTTTAAGTGTAAACCTTACCAGACAATGTTTAAAAAAAAGCCAAAACTATACTAGCCACTATGCGTGAGGGCACTAAGTAGGGTGTTCAGCTATATCATGCTATAGTGTGCAAGCAAAGTGAACAGGAAGCCATTTGTGATTTGCCTTAGATGATGGTGGAAGATGGTGGAAATGTAAATGTGTGACAAAACAAAAAAAAAGTTAGTGCGGGTAAACAAATAAAAATAGATATGAAACCTTAAATCTACTAGCAACAAAGCACTTTTGAGAAGATAAAGAAACTTTGGCAGACACTATACTAATCTGCTAAGGAAGAGAAGTGATTTAGGCCATTAATCAATCTGTGTGACTCTGTTTGTTCAATCAATGCCCTGAACTATTTTTAGTTCCATTTGTTTGTTCCAGCTCCGCTAAGGCAAATCTAAATGACTTCCCATTCACTTTGTTTGCACCCTATATAGGATAATCACTACATGGCCAAAAGTTTGTGGACACGTGACCATTGCACCCATATGTGGGCCAAACTGTTGGGAACGCACAAGTGTCTACAATGTCTTTGTATGCTGTAGAATTACATTTTACCTTCACTGGAACTAAGAGGCCCAAACCTGTTCCTGCATGACAATGTTGCTGTGCGCAAAGTGAGCTCCATGAAGAAATCATTTGCCAAGGTTGGAGCGGAAGAACTCGAGTGTCCTGCACACAGCCCTGACCTCAACCCCACTGAACACCTTTGGGATGAACTGGAACACAGACTGTGCACCAGGGTTCCTCTCCAGACATCAGTGCCTGACCTGATTTCCAAAAATTAAACCAACTTTCAGAAACAAGGTGGGAAAAAAAAATAGTGAGCCCGTTGCAGAAGCCCAACCCTTGACGCTACCTCCACCGTGCTTGACCGATGAGCTCGTAAGTTTTGGATCATGAGCAGATCCTTTCTTTCTCTACACTTTGGCCTTTCCATCGCTTTCATAGAGAATAATCTTGGTTCCAGAACTTGCGCCTCATCTCTGTATTTCTCTGCAAATTCCAATCTGTCCTTCTGATCCTTACTGCTGATGAGTGGTTTGCATCTTGTGGTATGGCCTCCTTATTTCCGCTCTGAAAGTCTTTTTCGGAGGGTGGATTGTGATACCTTCACCGTTGCCCTGTGGAGGTTGCTCACTAATGCTCTTGTGTCTGAATGAGCAAATCGCCAGAGCCACACTCCAAAATCTGGTGGAAAGACTTCCCAGAAGAATGGAGGTTTTTATAACAGCAAAGGGGGACTAAATCTGGAATGAGATACTCAACAAGCACATATGGGTGTGATACTCAGGTATCCACAAATTAGTAGAAAGATCTGAAACTTGGTAAGAAGGGTGACCAAAAAAAAAAATCCTACAGTAGAAGTAACCTTCATAAAAAGCCCGAATTGTGTATGTAAGAAGGATCTCGTGTGGGTTGATAATGCAAAATTCAGAGTGAATCACAGTGGAAGGTAACGTAGGGCCTGATGTTCTGATAAGAGTTGAAGTCAAATTGAACCTATGATTCAGCAAGAGAAATGACTCAGGCCTACTTTTTCTGATAAACATTTGAGCATTCATCTCAGAGGTAGGTCATCAACCAAGTGCAAGCAAATATTGCTTATATGAGCAACCAAACATGGAATAAAATTTAGAAAAATAAAACCACAATGTTTACTTGATAAGGAAAGGAAGGACCATGAGATAGTGAGAGCTCTAACTGAACTCTTACCTCTTTCTCAAACTGTTCTGTCAGCTCCTGCTCTGCGAAGATGTGAAATTTGATCTTCTTGATGCTGAAGAGGAGTGCTGATTTAACCATGGTAAGAGTTTCCTCCAGTCGGTTTCCACAAGCAACAACAGCAAGGTGCATGACTTCCTCCACCCGAAGGACCTTTAACCCAGACTGGCCGAGTGCACTCTTCTGCCTGCAAGGGTTAAAATAAGGTACAAATACTTACAACTCTGTTAACATATTGGTTTGAACATATTATCGTCTCTGCATGGAAAACAATACCATCATAAACATTATGCATCTCGATTAGTCTTATTTATCAATGCCTTATTTTTATTACATATTATTTTGATATATAATGAAAAATAATTTCCACTAGGTATGTCTCTTGCATTTTCAAAGAGTTTACAGTCATGGGAAAAAGAAAGTACACCCTCTTTCAATTCTCTGGTTTTATAAATAACAACTGTATGGTCCTCACCAAGTTCTATAAATAAATAACCTCAGGTGACAACAAAACCACAACAGATTTCAATATGTAGTCGTTTTTTTTTCCAAAAATTAAACCAACATTCAGAAACCAGGTGGGAAAAAAAATAGTGAGCCCGTTGCAGAAGCCCAACCCATGACGCTACCTCCACCGTGCTTGACCGATGAGCTCGTAAGTTTTGGATCATGAGCAGATCCTTTCTTTCTCTACACTTTGGCCTTTCCATCGCTTTCATAGAGAATAATCTTGGTTCCAGAACTTGTGTCTCATCTCTGTATTTCTCTGCAAATTCCAATCTGTCCTTCTGATCCTTACTGCTGATGAGTGGTTTGCATCTTGTGGTATGGCCTCCTTATTTCCGCTCTGAAAGTCTTTTTCGGAGGGTGGATTGTGATACCTTCACCACTGCCCTGTGGAGGTTGCTGGTGATGTCACTGACTGTTGTTTTTGGGTTTTTCTTCACAGCTCTCACAATGTTTCTGTTATCAACTGCTGTTGTTTTCCTTGGCCAACCTGTTCTAGGTCTGGTTGTTAGTACAGCAGGGGTTTCTTTCTTTTTTGGACATTATAATTGTCGTATTGTCTATGCCCCATGCTTGTTCAATGGCTCTGATAGAGTTTCCCTCTTTTCTCAGCTTCAAAATGGCTTGCTTTTCTCCGAAAGAGAGCTCTCTGGTCTTCATGTTGGTTTGTCCTTTGTAAAAACAAATGCAGTCTTCACAGGTGAAACCCAGGGCTCAAACCAAGAGTAGAAATCCAAACCCAAGCTATTAACTGTTTAAACCACCAATCTAACAGGGCACATCTGGGTAACAAGAAACAGTCACATGTTCCAATATTTCTGATTGCTTGAAAAATGGGTGGCTTCAAACAAAAGGTGCCATGTTCTAAGTTGTTTAACACATCTTGATGTAAATATCAGGAAATGAAAGCTGAAATTCTGATCTACCGTCACATGTTCATCTTTTGATCTCAAATTGTAATGTCTTCAGTGTATAGCAAAAACAAAAGAATAAAGAAAAGGCCTTGCAGATACAATACTTCTGAAGGAAACTGTAAATGCATCATTAAAAAATTATACCAGGCTACACATAATTTAATTTCATTCCTAACATTATCTCGCCCACTTTGATGAGGAATTATAAAAAAAAAAAAAAAATTATGCAGACCCTTACCTCAAAAAAAGTCAGATAAGGACATCTTGTGCTGTAATGCATGCGTGTTCTTTACATTTAAGGGAACTTGCTCAAGTCAAGCTGTATCTCAAGTGGCTTCCTGTTTATTATCTATGCCATTTACTTCTAAACTCACAGAGTCAGTAGCTTCACCTTAGGCATTGCACTTCACCTTCACCCAAATATAAGATTATACTATGGGGAGCATTATATTAACCCACTTAAAGATGTGCTAGTTTATATTGGATTTCTCATCACTTCATCAGGCTTGTTGTTCAGTTCAAAGCTAGTTAATATTCTTTTGACACCTTTCTGAACCTTACAGAAAAAAAACTGCAGCTGTTGAGTCTGTCGTGAAACCAATTTTTTTTATTTGCAAGATATTGGGAAAAAAAACTGACATTGCAGTCTTGGTAGCATGTCTTTCACGAGGTGAAAAGTTATCCCATCAGTGATTATTCTCTGCCGCTTGGAACCTCTCTCATATGGTGTAATACTGGCAAAGGCATCCGAAATATTTTTTTTGCTTTGGATGGCATTCAGATCTGGCTTTGCACTCGTCATACAGAGCTTCGTGGTGCTGATTACAATGATCAAACAAATTAGTCGTGTTGCGTCATGTTGTGGTGCAAGACACTCCCGACAAAGTACCTGTTTTTGGTCAACATCATCCTTTCTCTAGCCGAAATTTCCATACAACTGATATTGCGTTCCTTTTTTCACCAAATCTTCCTTTTCGGTGCATTTGTCCTGTTCCTCGCTCATTCCTCACCCACGCAAAGCCTGTATGTCACTCACTAGCAGCAAACTCTGTGTTTTGTGCATAAAGTAAAAAAAAAAAAAACAAAAACAAAAAAACAACGTATCCAAAAAACCCTTAAATTGGAGTACATTATGTTATATCAGACAGATATAATGAGAACGGTGCAAGTTTTCCTTTTGTATCAAGCATCAAAAAATTGCAGCATAGTATGAGTTAATGACGTTGCACGTCCTGCGATGTGACTATTGCACATGCGCGTATTGCGATGTCGATGCTGAAACGATATATCGTGCAGCCCTATTTGCAAGTAATTTTGCAAATTATACTGATTTTTCTTTCACAAAATTTTTGGTTTGTAAGTCCATAAGGAGTAGAGTTCTTTTGGTCATTTTCTGGGTGTTGAACTCACTTGTCTGCTGGATAACTATGAATAAAAAAAACAAATAACGCAGACGTGAAATCTGCTTGTCCCCGGTCCGTCCCTGCTTCATTCTGAGATATTCTACAAAATTGGCTTTGCAGTCAGGGCTCTCCACTCCCACTCAGTCATATCTGTATCTGAGATACGGGCTGCCAACAGGGCGTAGGGAGCGTAGGGAATTAAGTAGTCCCCAAGGATCCACTACACATAAGAAGCATGCAACTTCATGTGTGTCTGGCATTATTTGCACTGAAGACACACTTGTCATATGTTTCACGTAGCATGTTTGGGGTTGTTTAGTCTGCATTTGTGGTCCATGCCTAAAGTAGACACTGCATCCACCTGAATTGGTAAACTCTCCAGCACCGCAACCAGAGATGACCTTGGGGACGCCGTGCTCCATTTCTATTAGGATTTAGTTAAATGAAACCAAGTCATGCAGCCTGAGGAGTTTGTAGTCTTTCAGACTCAAGAGAGAGGGAAAAAGTAGACATCAAAAGACACAGAAGACGGCAAACTTGAAAGTCAAACTTAGACCTTGATACGTGAGGGGGGGGGGAAAGAGGTAAGAAGTGAACATTCACAACTCTGATACTTTTTCTGTCTGCCCGACACCCAATCGCACTTCACACATTAGGCACAAAGGAGAACTGCTATGAAGATTTCGGTTTCCCTCACAGAACACCTTGTGCTGTTACACAGAGATAAATTACAAAAACTAGACAGGCGCTCTAACACTGCAAGGCAGAGCAGTAAAATACATTCGCTGCAAAACTTAGAACTGAAGCAGACAATATTACACAAAGCATAAAATATAACAAGGTGTAATAATCAGTGACTGGGTGATTTGGTAAGTATTGGCAAACATCACATCCCGAAGCGTTTATTCCTCTTATACAGCAGCAATTTGCCAATGATTACAATTTTTAATATATTAATGAATTGCACATCCCACTTTTAATGACTTATAATTGACATTTTATTGACATAAAATGACATTTAATGTTTTGTAAGGTACACAATGTGAGTGCATTAGCCCTGTTATAGCAGCCATAAACAGTCCCCTCACTGCATTAATATACAAATCTCTGTTTGTAATTTACTAATGTCAGAGCCGCTGTTATTAAAAATAAAAATAAAAATAAATAAATAAATCATGTTCTGACCAACCACATTAGACAATTCAACCTATAGAATAAAAGGGTTTTTGATAATGGGCAGCCATTTGTAGCTTGGGTTAAACAGCAACATTAAATAGCTCTTCTAAATGATCAATACTGCGGAGGGGAAAAAAAAAAAAAAAAAAAAAACCTGATGGACGCTTGTGGTCTGTATAATTATTACGCTGACAGGAAAACGGCAGCGACAAGCCAGTTTTAGGGCTTCAACTTGCAGTCAACAATCAGTGAGTTAATTACAATTTATAACTTGTAGCTATAAATCTGTTGCTATATATATATATATATATATATATATATATATATATATATATATATATATATATATAAATATATATATATATATATAAATATATAAATATATACATATGTCACTTGGGCTAGCATTAAAAGTCTTGTAGCTAACGATAGCTACATAACAATACTCGGTTACAATTCCATCAGGTGCCCATTCTTGATACTTGGATTACAGAATTAGCTGGATTACACCGTTGTCGATTTGACACGATCCTGGATTTGTCCGTCCTTCGAAGCTGTTGTTGTCTTGGTAACAAACCCGAAAGCTCATACCTGCCCAGGAGCAGGCTTATCCAATGTAAACAAGATTAGATCACACATTTAGAAGCATTATAATCTTATTCAAATTTGAACAAGCAGTTTACAGCTTAGGTGGAATAAGTCTCAGGTGAGAAGTCATGTCTACGGATAGACATTTTTTCCACACCACGATTGTAGGAGGTCTGCTACTGACGTCTTTTCTTTTTCTTTATGAGTCTTTTCAATAAGACGATAGAACTCCTCCTACTTAAATACACTGTCTAAATACCTTAGACAAGTAAAAATAAACCAAAAATGTGAGAAATCTATCAAAACTGCAAACTCAAAATAGCAATCTCGGCATGAACAGTATCCATGTAGTATCCTCTATCCATGTTAAACTAAACTGCACGCCTTACTACACTGTGCACAAGAAAAAAATAATAATAATAAAGGAAAATTTAATAGCCTCTCCAGGTTTCTGTATCATTCTCATTATTCAATCACTGACTGCCTGAACATGCTTCCAAGTCTTGATATATCTGTCCTTTCCAGGCCAAACGAGAGTTTGCACTTATCTCAAACAACTCCATCTGGCTACACTAATCAAGTTCACATCAGGAAATGTAGCATAAGGCATTTTATCTTAGATTTGTTACACGATGTATGAAGAACAAGGCCCTGTTCATCATTGATCAGACATGTGTCTGGCTTCGGCTTCTAAAAATAAGCACTTTCCAGTTTGCTTTTGTATATTCAGTACTATTTCAGTACCTGAATCATACTCAGATGTTCCTCAGGCTTGATGAACATTTTGGAAAACTCTGTGCTGGCACATAGTGCAGGTTATCTAACTTATCTAATTTGGTTTTCTATCAACATAGCATACAAAAGGGAAATGAGACACTAGAAATAAAACACAAGGGAGCGCCATATTAGGTGCCCCACTTCAAAGAGGAGACTTTGAGGAAACTGTGCACTATAAACTATGTACATAGTTCAACTGAAATCCCCCTCTACAGTTTGACTACAGCTTTGCCACCATGTGTGGTACTTCCCCATATTATTTTTTGAACTTTTTCACTTCCTTTATTTGGTCCCTCTCTGTATGCTGCTCGGATGTGTTGACATTGAGTATATAGTAACGGAATGAACAAAAATGTATTTGCATCTTTTGAAATGAGTGGATTTCAGCATGTAATTTCAGTGTATATGTGTGTGTTTGTGTTTGTGTATATATATATATATATATTTATTACACACACACACACACACTCAATTACCATATATACTGACATATGCATGTTTAGATTAGACTGATTACAGTGACTAATCACTCAGCATTTGCAGAAAGTACTTTTTGGAAATTTTGGACAACAATTTTCATCCACTCAGAAGCGGAACTCACAGGAAAGAACAAATCGCTAGCTCTGATGCCCAAGAAAAGCAGATTACATATCCAGGTTATCAGTTTTTCACTCACAGTTGCCTGGTGGACAAGCAGGTTCAGTAGGCTGTTACTATAACAGTTACCAGCATTGTTTCTTACTTCACTCACTCAAAAACCTGAGAAATGAAAAAAAAAATCTACTCACTATTGACTTTTGCAAAACAAAACTGCTCATTTGTTTAAAATGAGCACCTCGGTTCTGTGGTGAGCGTTACTCTCTTCTGAATCCCACCACTCGTTGCACTATGTGAACCGAGGCTGTGGTCTTGCCGTTGGTAAGTACTAAGCTATATAGCCAAAAGTTTGTGGACACCTGGCCATCACATCCATATGTACTTTCTGAACATCCCACTCTAGACTTGGTCCACTTTTACTGTTATAATAACCTCCGCTCTTCCAGGAAGGCTTTCCACTACTTTTTGGAGTGTGGCTGTTGGGATTTGTGCTCATTCAGCCACAAGATCATTAGTGAAGTCAGGCACTGATGTCAGACGAGAAGCAGTTAGTGTTCCAGTTCATCCCAAAAATGATGGGTGGGGTTGAGGCTCTGTGCAGTACACAAGAGTTCTTCCTCTCCAACCTTGTCAAACCACGTCTTCATAAACCACATGAGAGCACCATATCAGGTGTGTCACTTCAAAGAAGAGACTTTAAACTCTATGCACTATAAACTATGTGCATGGTTCGAATGAAATCCCCCTCTACAGTTTGACTACAGCTTTGCAAACCATGTCTTCATGGACCTCACTTTGTGCACGGGGGCATTGTCATACTGGAACAGGTTTGGGCCTCTTAGTTCCAGTGAAGGGAAATCGTAATGCTACAGCATACAAAGACATTCTACACAACTGTGTGCTTTTAACTTTGTGGCACCAGTTTGGGGAAGAACCACATACGGATGTGATGGTCAGGTGTCCACTCACTTTTGGCCATATAGTGTATTTTTCCAGGCATATTAAGACACTTGAATGCATGCTTGACTATCTTTCCAGAATCAGGAGTATGAAGAGATGTGCAAATAGTAACAAAATAGAGCAAAATACAATACAGTGCAGGACAAACGCTGCTCTACAACTTTAATGCTAGTGCAACCTGCAGTCACCTCACATTCAAACTGTCCTGTACTTCACTGAGCAAAAGTCAACACACTAGCCAAACTCGAAGAACATCTTTATGTGTGACGAGAGAACATCACAGAACGCAGCTGAAATATTAACTGAGAACACTCTGTCTTTGTGTCGAGGGTGCAAACAGGACATGCTTCATCACCAGAGACATTACCAAGAAAGGATAAAGACTACGGATACATAAAGTCACCTCTCGCAGGGTTTTAAGTCCTCATCTATTTTCCATAGTCTGCATTAATGCACATAATTAGCTCATCTTTTTAGCTTAGCTAATTGGGCCTCTGGGTAAACATAACATGGCCTAGTTAATGAATTAATGATTTGACTACCCCTGATCCATTTTGTGCCCGTGGGGCCTTTACTCTCTCTGCAGTCAATAAAAGATGCAGATTTTATTTTAAAGTAATGTATAGAGGAGTGAATGCTGAAGACATCGCAGCTAAGCATTTAAACCAGATCACTCGCTGTGCCTTTGCCACACAATAAAGCCACCACAATGATTGGACAGGCTTATTATTCAGTGACTTAGCTCGAGAGGCACATTCTCAGGAAACATGATATGTTTCAAGAAGCCAAGTTCAGCCTTTCCTTGGACACTCAGTATTAATCAGCAGCCTTTCACAATTCATCCAGAATAGGTTTCATAGGGCATACGTCTATTAAACACACAGGAATATGTTAAATTAGATTTCCTCTATGTCATGAGCTAGGCAAGTGAGCCTGGACAACTGAAGACAAAATGTTGGAAATACTCTGTACTCTCATCAAGGACTTGCCAGCACAGAGCTGTAAGCTTTCTGCCTTCAGCTCTTAGCAGCACAGAATGTTCACAGACGCTGAGCTGACGGCATAACATTTGCAGCCCATTTCAGCACATCTGGAAACATTTAGCACGACATTAAGAGAGTAGAGAAGGAATAGAAGTCATTCTTAAAGGGAGTGTGCATACAGCAGGTAATAATCAGGTAATACCTTGCTATTACAGGACAGTATAAAAATAAATACCTTAGACTTTCTTTAAGCAAGGCTTCTTGAACCAAGGACAATGTGCAGAAAGTGCCTCAAACGACAGTGCAGCCTTGAGCATAAATGCATTGAGAAGAAAAGATAGGAAAAATAAATCTGTATGTATTCCAACCAGAGAAAATCCTCTCTCTGAACATGGGCGTACAGCCAGCATTTTTTCAGCAGGCTTTTTCCATAGCAAATTGTCTCACACGGCCAATTGAATTAACACTCCTCCCGTCCCCCCCAACACTTCACAAGACTTGCCTGCCAAAGGCTGATTATTCTTGCCTGTAGATAACCTGTAAATGCTGGTGCCTAAAAGCAGAAAAGTTGAGATTTGCTTTGCTTTCATGCTAAGGATTGGAGTGGGCTGAGTCACAACTCATTGGGATGCTTAGAGTGAGCACAGAGGAAATCTGCAGTTGTGCAGACAGACAGATATACACACACACAGAGAGAGAGAGAGAGAGAGAGAGAGAGAGAGAGAGAGATAGAGACTTGCCAGATGACATGTTTATGATGCTACGTAATGTGCCTGCGATGAATTGGTACGTTTGCCTCCAGGGGAACGACGTACCAGAGTTCCAGCTGACGGCGAATGGCATTTGGTTAAAACGCTTCTTTAGGATCTGTTTACGTGTTCCACGATGCTACACAACACTCAAAACAGCACAACAAACCTGATGATCCAGCTGTGTTTCACCAGTGAACTTTAATCATGTGAGTGACTCATGCAAATGAAAAACAACTTAAAAGGGAGGCAGAATACAAGCCAAGCATCCAGCTATTAAAGGAGCCAACCGTTTTTTCCAAATGAAAAAAACAAAACAAGTGCAAGATAGTTGAAGGAAGACGAGAAAGACGAAGGTTGGAGTAAGTACTAGTGCTCAGGAGTGTTACTAATACTAGCGCCAAATATGTAACAGAAAGCCAAACTCCACAGGACAATAGAGGTAGGAGTGATATGGCAAAATATCGTAATACTTGACGACATTTTCACGATGTGTTATCATAGTATTTAATTTCACTTACGGCGCTTTCGCACTTATTACTCCGTTTACACACTCAACTGATTTAGTTCGTTTGCTACTTGATTTTTTTTTTTTATATAATTTCACACTGCACATAATTAAATGAAAAAAAAAAAAAAAGCATATTCATAACATGCCAGGGTTCAGTTCAATAAATTAAACACTGCATATGTGAAAGCACTCTAAGGGTTTGCTCATGGTGGAGCGCTATTCTGAATAAGAAGTTCAGAGGTTTTTCTTTACTTTGTAAATAAAATGCCTTAAAATGAAGGAAAAATAAAAGAAATCAAAACACATTAGGTTTTTTTTGATAAAGCGAGCAAGAGTGGAGTTATAAAAAAACCTCGATACTTGTTAATACCCTGGATAATACTGTGATAATTAATATGTATATGTATACACACACACACACACACACACACACAAACACACACACCACATTACTGTTGAATTCTCACATCTGATTGGTGAGAAGGTGTTGATTAATGTTCTACAACAGCAGCTCTGATAGTAGTTCCACTGTAAGGCAAATCAGGTTTATAAGAAATCATTCATTGTACAACAGTTAGTTCCGGTCCACTAATCTGATTGGACGAGCGGCATTCCGCGAGTGCTTATATTTAGTATAACCACACTGGGACGTTTCACTGTGTATCCCTTTGCTCGTCTGTGCTCACCACGTAAACTTCCACTTCTAGTGACAGTCTCACTGAAACGGTTACTACAGTAACGGTGTTTACTACAGAGTTATTTACTGACATCATCAGTGGACGTGGCAAGCAATCTATCTTTCATGAATATTACTTCTTACTTAAAATATGAAAGCTCGACAGAGGATGATGAAAAGGAAGAAGCGACGGCAATTTTACCGGAAACACCTTTAACGGGAACGTACAAATCAGTGTGAGCTAGCTAACCAGCTAGCTTAATTCTAATACATTAATGTTGCTATAGTAACAGCTGGTGCAGGGTCTTCCACTGCAAAAGCTCAGCGTAATCGGATTTAAAAAAATAAAATAAAATGAAAAAAAAAAATGCATGTAATTGTTGATACGTTGACCAGGTAACTTAAATAGAACTACAAACAGATAAATGAATTTGCAGTTACTGGAAAATAATCAACCCCACCACCCTGTCGTTGATTATTTTCCTATAACAGCACACCCCGTCTTGTTTTATTCCTTACACAATTTTTAACCACCTAGTTCAAATGCAGTGCGAACTAGCAATTACAGCTGGGCAATATGCTTTTCTCAGATATCTTTATTCCTTTATTTATGAGATTTTTAAAATTTATTTATATATATATATATATATATTTTTTTAAAATAAATCTAGTTATAAACTGACAACATGCAGCTGATGTGTTAAAATTTGTACTCAATCTTTAAAGTTGTAAAATATTAAAATGTACACAGATTTAGTTTCTTCTTTTCTGTGTTATTTTTTTTTTAAATAAAGCAAATAAAAACTTTTTTGCTGTCAATAAATAAAGTATCATCAAACAG